>NW_027460882.1:1280745-1600931 GCF_037038515.1 Microtus pennsylvanicus | reverse complement strand
TAGACCCAAATTTTGAAATCGTAATACCCTTATATCCATTCTGGTTTAGCTTGGCAGCCCATGTAATGAAATGTCTCTCTGTACTTAGCTCCTTCACAGTCAAAAATTTTAAAGAAAACACAATGTACATAATCCAGACTTTCTGTGAATTTTCCATTTTTACGTGGCTTATTTTTCTTTATTTCTTTTAATCTCTTAACTATCTGTACTCTGTCTCTTTAAAGACTTTACCTTTTTTTTTAAACCATTAACTTTATTCTCTATATTCTTTTTCTTCTCTCTCTCAAGCCTACGTACATTCATCCAACAGTATGGTCTTTTATGTCTGAATCTGTTTTATTGTGAATCTGTAACATTTTTTTTACTATCCAGGAGCATTTCTTAAAATGTTAAGCAGTTCTTAAAAACTTAAGTTGCACCATGTACAGGTAATACGGTAATAAGGTACAGCCTGTTTCCTGCCCAATCTAAACCTTAACTGCGCTGTTTTTATGGTAATTACGGTAGTTCCTACCTGAGACCAGCACAGTTCAGCATGGCGGAGCTGCTCAGCTCCTGCCTTAGAGCCATTTGGTGCCCCTGAGCCACACACAGTTCCAGGCACACAGCAGTCCACATTGCCATCAACCAAGCCGTAGAGCTTTACTCCAAATGCTCCATTCAAAAGCTCTGTCTCCCACAGAGGCCAGACAGAGATCGCAATGGCGGCACAGCCCAGAAAGCCGGCATTTTAAAACAGCCAGTTTTTTCCTGCTGCTGAGTCAGGACAATTTCTTTGTGGCGCGCAACCCACAAACAGCAAAAAGCTGTCTAAAATTCTCTCTCTCTCTCTCTCTCTCTCTCTCTCTCTCTCTCTCTCTCTCTCCTTTTTAAGCCCTCTCAGGTTTTACGTGGAGTTCATTAGCACGTTGGGTGCCACTCTGTAGTAGTAAGTGCTGCGGGCTGAGTCCCCACACCCGGCCGCCTGAACGGCTAGCTTTACCCGAAATAATTACACGGAAACTGTATTCTTTTAAACACTGCCTGACCCATTAGTTTCAGTTTCTTATTGGCTAGCTTTTACATATTGATCTAACCCATTTCTATTAATCTGTGTAGCCCACAAGCTGGCTTACCAGGAATGATCTTAACCTGCGTCTGTCTGGAGTGGGAGAACCATGGCGACTCCTTGACTCAGCTTCTTACTCCCAGCATTCCATTCTGTTTACTCCGCCTACCTAAGGGTTGGCCTATCAAATGGGTCTAGGCAGTTTCTTTATTAATAAGAAATCACTCCCACATCACTAGAGAGTTATGAATAATGCCTATCTGACTGAAATATATATATCTATGTAGCTAGAAAATCTAACTAACATGACTACAAACTTGACTATTATTAATGATTATCCATTAATAACCTATATACATTATATTTTTAAATGAACTACACAATCAAAATACCTTAATGAAGATCAAAAATGCATATACATATAACAAAATTGACCTAAAATCTCTATCAGTAAAGCAAAATCTATACTAATGCAAATATTCATATCTATATCACATCCCACTTTAAATGTAAAAGAACGTTTATAAGCCATATTTGGGAACGTGGGTGCAGTTTCTTCTCTCCAAAATGCTTCCTGCTGAATGGTGGCATCATTATTGATTTATCTCAGTTGGCAGTTGAGCGAAGCAATTTTTTAAAGGTGTTCACAGCAACCTTTAAGTAGGGCGTGGTCCATCCTACCATATTAGGATAGAGGCATCCACAGACTATCACCCTCTGTGAAAACAAAATAGAAACTCCTTTCCAAAGCATCATGTCCTTAGATCCAAATTTCAAAGTCAAGGCATTTTCAAAATATCTATGTTGGATTATTTCAGCAGCTTTTATAAAGAAACATCTTTTAGCAGCTATTGCTACTGCCTCAAAATTCAAATGATTCAAAAAGAGCATAATAGCATACAATATCAAAATTCGCTGTGAATTTTCCATCTTTGTGCGCTTCAATTTAACCTCTATTTTGTTTACTTTTCCTTTTTATTTTTTGCCTTTTGAGACAGGTTCTCTGTATCTTTGACCTGGAATAACTCTGTATACCTGTCTGTCCTTGAAGTCTCAGAGATCTGCCTCTCTCTGCCTTTCAGGCATTGGGATTAAAGGTGTATGCTACTACACATTGAACTCACAAAGATCTGTTTGTCTCTGCCTTCAAGGCACTGGGATTAAAGGCGTGTGCTACCTCACCCTGAAGGTACAGAGGTCAATCTCCCTCTGCCTCCCATGTGTTGGGTTTACAGGTGTGTACTACCACACCAAACAACTCTCTTCCTTTTTTTAACTTTAAGAACTTCAAATTTTAGCCTGCACATATTTTTAACACACTGTAAATCATTTAAAAATTTTCTTTGTCTTTGAATCTCTCTTTACTCTATTTCTCTCTCTGTTTTTCTGACCACATGAATCTTTCATTTACAAAGCAATCTCAGTAGGACTAAAGCCGTGGCTTTGCTGGCCAGATGTAGCCCATTCCTTAGCTTTCTGCCATTCCAACCTTGTGGCTGAGGTACCGAACAGAGCCGCATTCAGTGCCACAAGTCTACAGTGTTTCAAGGTCCTTGCCATCAAAGAGGCTGCAACAGACAACACTCAAGCCCTCTTTCTGTAGCTGGCCCTCCTTCCTCAAACAGTCAGAGTTTGCCCAGGCAGGATGGCCCAGAAAGCCGGCATTTTAAAACAACACAGTTTTTTTTCCTGCTACTGCTGAAAACATACAAGCATTCAGTTGGCTTTTATCAACACCATTTAAATGTTTTGTGGCAGGACCTCTTAAGGGCTGCAGGGTTTTGCAGCTGAAGCTGAGTCAGCAAGCCTCTTTTAGATGACAGCCCTTGCTTTCTTCTAGCAAGCAGAGCATACCGAGAAATCGCTGCTACCAAGAAAACATGCTTTACACTTTCCCAAGCATTCTCAGGCTTTCAGTGGATTCAGTTGTCCACAAGGCTGCAAGCCATTCTGTAGTTATTTGAGCAGCGAGGCTGTGTCCCCAGCACCACGACCGCATGAAGGTTATGCCTGAAATAAATACACAAAAACTGTATTCTTTTAAACACTGCTGGCCCACTAGACTCAGCATTTTAACCCATTTCTAATAATCAGTGTAGTATAACGAGGTGCACTTACCAGGAAAAATTCAGCGTGTCTGACATGGTGGCTGGCTGCATCGACATCTGCCTCAGAGAGCAGAGCTATGGCATCTGCCGGGGAGAGGGGAGCATGGCTTCTCTGAGCTCACTACCTCTTCCTCCCGGCATTCTATTTTGTTTACTCCACCTACCTATGTTCTAACCTATCAGCTGAAGCAGATTCTTTCTTTAATTAATCAATAAACTTCTTCTGTCACTTTATCCTTTCAACAGCTTGCCCATATAAATCCCCCATGTGTCTTCTGTTGTATAATCTTTCATTTGTAAAGAACTTGCACTCTCAGGGGAGGATTTTTCTGACATCTCTGTGGATGGAGATCATATGAGGAAGATCAGATGAGCAACCATGACAACTCTAATGCTGTAGAGTTAGGTGGACCAGAGATTGATGGCTGACATTCCTGTGCTATGCATCAGATGCCCCTGAACTCTGGCCCTGTTGACAGACAGGCAGACATCAAGTTGGTCACACATACTTAACTCATTCAGGTTCACAGATCCTGTAAAAGGAGTTTTAATTCTTCTCCTAAACTAATAAAAAAAACAAGATTAGGAGAAGAGAAGAGCCTGAAGTAAGGCCTCAAAATGGGTCATTTTGCAAAGATAAGGTTACCTGCCTCCATGTATGCTGTCTCCCTTTCTTAATCAAATCCATCCTTCCAGTGTCTAGCTAACAGATAACCATAGGATTGAACCCAACTGCCTTTGATTTCTGAAATAAGTGCTGTCCCCTTAAGGTCTCATAACAGCACAGGAAGGTTTGTAAGACTGTCCCAGCAACAATTTAAAGCAATTCTAGGACACCAAAGATGCAGCAAATTTGGTTAATTGGTAATATAGATCGTTCTGATGGGACAAAATAATTTAGAATTGAAAAAAAAACAGATTGGTGTACTCACGATGAATTTATGTGATATGGCACACACAGGCTTCTGGTTCTGAATACTTCATGCTCGGTGGGTTTTGGAGATTGTCGTGACCCTGAACCTAGCTGGAGGCTTTGGGGCCTTGAAAGGACAAGACTTAATATTTCAGGACATCCTTGTACTTGGTGCCCACTGTTTACTGATTTCCTTACAGAGAATGAGCAGCCATCTACTCCTGCTGCCATGCCTTCCCCACATGAACAGAGAGAAGACCCTATACACACAGGTCGCTTGTATCACATGTGAAGGCATAAGTCACAAACAAACTCCCACAGCAGTTTAGAATTGTGATTAATAGAATGATTAGTTCTTGAAAGGGGAAAAACTTAGAGATCACAATCCCTGACAAAAGCCCTCTGCAGCATCAGAAAAGGCGCCTAGTAGCCGGAAGGGAAGCTCAAGCAAGAGATCAAGCTGAAGGTAGAAGTTGCTTTGTAAAAGAGAGAGAGACCACAACTCAATGGGCTGGTATCTCAGTGGCTATTCAGGAAACATCACAGAGAAAGGATCTGCTTCATGCATGAGAGTCACCGATGATTTCCCTTTAAGAAAAAAACCCATCAAAACTCCCAATAACATCATCAGCATTCAACAACATGTCTATGATTTCTTTGCCTTGCCTTTGATTGTGCAGTAAATGATGCTGATAGTTAATCTGTGCAATTAATGCAAATTTCCTTGTAACTGACTAGACAGAATTGACAGGTTATCTTAAACACAGCAGGGAGTCACTCTACGATAGAACTGGTTCATCATCACCTGTGTGACAGTGACATAATTGAGATCTTTCCTTTGTCTATAAATCTCATTATGTTCAACATGATATGTTGTCATACAGATTTCTTAGGGTTTTGTCCCACTGGTGGTTTCCTTGGTATGCTTACATAATTTTTTCCAGATCCAATCAGTTTTGACATGCACTCTCAGCTCCACGTCATTGTGTTCATCTTCTGTTCCAGTCCAGGCAATTTAGACCTCTTGTAACTGTTGTAAGAGTATCTCATGTTCCACCTAAATGATTTAGCGTTTTATTTAGGCTGGGTTTCATCTTCCATCACTGAGTTCATTGACTTTCCTTGGGCGTAATTCCTGGGACACTGAGCCTAACTCCTGGGGGATTCCTCCAGTTATTTCTCCTTTCTTAGATAGTTTATACTCTCACTATTACTGTGAGAGTGTTTCTGTAGCAAATATTCTTCTCAAGATGAGAAGAAACTTCAATATTACAATCCATTTGTTATTGTGATTTAAATACACACACACAAACACACACAAGTTAATGCACATACACTGATGATATCTCAATTTATGGGGCCATTCTGGGGATGTCAAGATCAATATCTCTTGAGTGGTTCTCAGAAGGCCATAGGGTGACCCTCTTTAGGTACTTAAGCAGGGAGGAGAAGTTGAACGTACTGTGACATGTCTCTAGGAACTATGTGTGCCTTGTCCCATAGTCAGACTGATGACAGACTATCTTGAAAACCACCATGCAACTTTTGTTTGGCAAATGATGGAGATCAAGTCAGGGTCAAAATCAGAAACCTAGATGGAGCTTCCAAGCTCCAGTGGAAGAGCAGATGGATGGAGAAAAAGAGCAAGGATGTCAGGAATATAAGGGCTTGGTCCACACTATGAGACACTGTGCCTGAACTAAGGGGATTTCAACTAATCCAGTGACCTGGGAATGAAAGAATATGGGATCAAACTGGAAGCTGTGAATGTGGCTGACAATTGGGGCAGACGGAGAAGCCAAAGATAATGGCACTTGCAATTGTCTGCATATCATACACTGGCTTTTTGTGATCATAATTTTTGTGGATGCATACCTTGCTAAATCTGGATGGATGAAGGGTGGGCTTGGACTTCCAACAGCTCAAAGTACCCTGCCCTCTATTTGGACTGGTGATTGAGTGGAGAGGTTTATTTGCGGAGCAAGAAGAATGTGGGAGGAGGAAGAGAAGTGGAAAGTTTGATAATTATTATTATGAAGTAATGGAAAAATCAATAGAAAATAACCAATGAGGACATTGGAGCTAGGAAAAAAAAACATTCATGTGAGTTGTTGACTCAGACCAAAAATTATTTTACAGAAAAAAAAACACATAAAGGGGTTGAGTTACTTGGAAAATATGACTCAAGTAATTGGGAAGAAGATTGGGGTTTTTATTTTGGGTCTTCATGGGGCTGTATGAGCAGCATTTTAGGACCTGTATGCTGGATATTTCTGGGGGTTAGTAGGGAAGAAACCTGGCTAGGAGGAGTTTTATGACATAAGTAGAGCCTTGATGATGTCACAAAGCTTTGGTTGGGGGTGGCAACTCTGTTCCACATGAAGCACTGGTCTTCTGTGAAGGTGGGCTTACAATCTTCACGGTGGCTGAGGAGGTCAGTTCAGCTCTTGGGCTCCACAACTGTTCAACCGAATTTCCAGAAGTTGGAATCTAGAGAGCCAAGATATTTTCTTTTGGTAAATATGTTTAGGAAGCAACTAGGACCTCTGTAGTCAAAGAAAGGTTTCTTTCAAATCTGCTCTGGGTCCAAAATTTATGTCGTTAACAGCTCCTATATTTGATAGCTGGGGGACGGTTAATGTCAGGTATTCTCCCCACTCTATCTTTGCTAAAAATGTCCAATTCCTCAGTCCACTTAAATGGCAAAGATCCTCTTTGTCCATATGTGTTTTAAAAGATAATTATTTCTAATAGGTGCTGTTACACAGATTAATGTTTCTTTCTTTTGGCAGTTTGACTCACAGTACTCACTTCTCTAATGAAGATACAGAATATCTTTATGTAATCAACCTGGATCTGGATCAGGAGACACAATAGAGAGAGCCAGTGGACTGGAGTGCCATGACCTTTGGCAAGTGGTTATAGATCAGCCAACTAACCAGTAGCTTGAGTGGTAAGGAGAGGAGTGGCTGTTCTTTGAATTCTTTGCCATCTGTTCAGATATTTCTTTCTCACTTTAGGTATAGGCATAGCTTCCTCTCTCATTGATATAGTAAGTCAGGAAGTAGGTTTCTCAGTAGAGGTCAATTGCATTTTGCAGCAGGAATATGTCTCTGATACACATATACTGAGCTGTAGACAAGAGTTTGATAATTTTCCTATTAATTTCTTAAGAACATATTCCATTTAGGTATCCAAATCTATTCAGCCCTGCCTTTTTCACCTGCTCCAAAGTTATTCCTAAAAAGAGCCTTGACCTCACATCCTCACCTTCTTATCCTTGCAGGCACTTATGGTGGGGGAAACCACTTTGTGTCTGATTTAATCTGAAGAGTTCTTCCTATGCAGAGATTGGCAGCTATGAAGCCCAAGCACAGAAACAGAGCCAGAGACAATGGAACAGGAGTGCTGTGGCCTACCTCAGTAAGTCTCCCGCCATGATGAAGATGCCTCTTAGTATGAGTTGCATGCCACATCTCCAGAAGAAGAATGGGCCATCGCTCCAGAAGCAAAATCTTAGTAAGCCTTTGGAGGCCCTGGAGAATATTGTTGGCCGCAGAATTTCTCATGGCTGGAAGGAAGCCAATGAACCAGTCACCCATTGGAAAGCCATCATTCTAGATCAACTGCCAACATATCCCTCTCTCTATTTGTTGAAATATGATGGGATTGATTGTCTCTATGGCTTGGAGCTTCATAGTGATGAAAGGATTTTAAACCTGAAGATCCTGCCTAATAATGTGCCATTTCCTCAGGTGACAGACACTCATCTCTCAAACACCATAGTTGGCAGAGCAGTGAAACATACATTCATGGGCACAAATGGCTCTAAGAATGACTGGAACGGGATGGTCCTAGAAGAGGTGCCAATCATGAAGACCTGGTTTTATATTACCTACAAGAAAGATCCGGTCTTGTACATTTACCATCTCCTGGATGACTACCTGGAAGGCAACCTCCACATCATGCCAGGCTCTAAGGAAGAGTGGAGTGGCGTGGTCCCAGATGAGGTGCAGACCATAACGACCTGTTTCTACATTGTCAACGAGAATGATCCGGTCCTGTACCTTTACCACCATCATGATGATTCCATTGAAGGCAACCTCCACATCACGCCTGAATGTCCTCCAGTAGAGGTGACTTTGGAATTAGGCAGGAATTTTTTGGAGGGCAAAAGAGTGCAGTACAACAAAAAAGATGGAACCCAAGAGATAGGTAAAATTATTTGCCAAGTTCCCAACAAACCTTCTGTGTATTTCATCAAGTTTGATAATGACTTCCATATCTATGTCTATGATTTGGTGAAGATCTGTTAAAGTGAAATTCTCAAATTTTGAGGGGCAGACTTAATGCTCTCTTTGGGAATGTGTTTTTTCAGAGATACCTCAGGTCTTCTATGAATCCTGGTATCTTTTCCAATGGATTATTCTTTCTCAAAGAATAAAAATTTGTTAACATGTTGTGTTATTTGGTCAATGATGGGTTGTGTTTGGTGGATGGGGCATCACAGAAGTACATGCCTCAAAACAAAGCAGGATTTATGGTCTTTTCCCCTTGGAGAGTAAAGGACTGGGGATGCGTGGTGTGGTAAAGGACAAGATGGCTGTCAAGGAAGCAGTGGAGAGGGGACAAAAAGTTGTATGATCTCGGGGCGGTATGAAGCTTGAGGGAAAACCATGTCAAATGGAAAGATGTGACCGCTATCAGCGTGAGGTTTGGAACTTAAGAGGATAGATAGTAGATTAATCAGGAAGGGACACAAATGTATACTCAAAATCAGAGAAAATTACGTTTCATTTGATGAATGGTTTAATTTGTACTGGCTGTAAGTCAAAGGATGTTTGATCTCCACTAGAGCATGTTGCTTAGTGAAAAGTGTCTCCGCTCAGTTGCTCTTCTCCAGTAAGTTGGACATCAAGCTACCTACTTAGTTTTGCCAGAATTCTGTCTGCCACCTACTTTGTCATGCCTGGATTCGGTATGCCTTGAACTCTCATAGGTCTTATCCATGCCATCCAACCCTTGTCAGTTCATTTAAATAATTGCCCTGCCATATCTGGAAAACAGTGTTCCCTTTCATTGATCATGTTCTGTAGTACTTGGGCTATAAAAATCATGAACACACTCACCCACACACAGGATAAACATGTACATATGATGCCCACCAGTGTGTGACATGCACACATATGATGAATGCACCGAACTCCATAATATCAGTAAAGTAGGGAATCCATGATGCTAGGTGGAGTCTGGCAAAGACCCCACACACCCATCAAACCGCCAAATACCAGTATGGTACTGATGTCTGACTCCCATCCTGTAAGCAACCTGCCATCCTGTAACTGGGCTATTTTTGGTTCCTTCATCTTCACAAACTTGGTTAAAATGTTAGAGTTGTCAAACTGAGAGTTAGGGTCCAGCATGTAGATCAGCTGTCCCAGGTCAGGTGATTTGGCTACAATTTGGGTGAGAAATTGTACCAGGGAATTCTGGTACACCCTCTCCTCTTCTTCTCCCTGTCCTCATCATCACTCTTGTGGGTGGGCCTGGAGCACAAAGAAGGTAAAATGGAATAAGCCTCCTCCTTAGTGGAAAACCTTGTCAATCCTTAATTTGACCTGACTCTCTGAGGGAATGCAGCACATTTTTTCCTACTAGGTCTCCTCATTCATTGGTTCACTCATTTTTCCAAGGAATGATTGAATTCATCCATTCTTCCTTGTCTCTCCCTCTTCTTTCTTCCCTTCTTCCATTTCCCCCTTGATTGTAGAAATTTGAGCAGCAGGGCTGCATCCCCATGGGGCCGCCTTGTAAGGTTATGCTCCGAAATAACAACACAAAACTATTCATTTCAACACTGCCTGCCCCATTATTTTCAGCCTCTTAACCCATGTCTAATAATAATGTATGTTGCAGCACGAGGTGCGCTTAGAAGGAAAGATTTAGCATGTCTGACCTGGTGGCTGGTTGTATCGCCATCTGCCTCAGAGTGCAGAGCTACCATTTCTGCCCATGGGAGAGGTGCATGGCATCTCTAAGCTCAATTCCTATTCCTCCCAGCATTCTCTTATGTTTATTCCACCCACCTATATTCTAACCTTGCAGGCCAAACAGTTTCTTTATTTAATTAACCAATGACCTATACTCCATCATTACTCCTATTTCTGTTTAAACAAGAACGGAATCTTTAACTTTAACATAGCAAAATTACATATAACAAAACAGTTATCAAGCAAGAATTACAGTTAGAATATTTATATCTATTTTATCTTTTATCATAACAATGGAAAACTATAACTATCTATCTATTCTTCAACTCCATCAGAGACTCCAGATTAATACAGTATTACCTAAGCAAACAAAAAGTAAGCCATTTTCAAAATCAAGAAATGACAGAGACATCTCGCTGCCTGGACAGTCACCCAAAGTTCCCCTGTACCGTTGGTGTTTCCATCCTCAGCCTACAGGCCCATAGTTTCCAGCAGACATTTCCATGAAGCAGGAAATTTCAAAGGCAGTCACTATCTGCTTGTCTTGAAGAATGTTTTGCTGACCCTTTCCTGAATCAGGAACACAAAAAGATCATCTCACCTTTAGGCAAGTTCAGTAGTCCTCTCTCTGAGTGTTTTCTGTGTACAGTTAATGCAACAATCCAGGCAAGAGCAGTTTCTTCCCCAAATGGCTATCAAACTCCATAAGGATCCTCTTTGATGCCCATCTTCTTCCTGAAGTAGATATGTGCTGCCAAGAGTAGAGTGTCTCACTGTCATGAAAAACCCTAAGGTACTAAGACATTAAATAGCCTGTTTTGTAGTCTAGAGAGATATGAATAATGCCTATCTAACTGAAATATACATATCTCTGTGTAGCTAGAAAATCTAACTAACATGACTACAAACTTGACTATTATTAATGATTATCCATTAATAACCTATATACATTATATTTTTAAATGAACTACACAATCACAATACCTTAATTAAGATCAAAAATGCATATACATATAACAAAATTGACCTAAAATCTCTATCAGTAAAGCAAAATCTATACTAATGCTAATATTCATATCTATATCACATCCCACTTTAAATGTAAAAGAACGTTTATAAGCCATATTTGGGAACGTGGATGCAGTTTTTTCTCTCAAAAAGGCTTCCTGCTGAATGGTGGCATCATTATTGATTTATCTCAGTTGGCAGTTGAGCGAAGCAAATTTTTAAAGGTGTTCACAGCAACCTTTAAGTAGGGCGTGGTCCATCCTACCATATTAGGATAGAGGCATCCACAGACTATCACCCTCTGTGAAAACAAATAGAAACTCCTTTCCAAAGCAACATGTCCTTAGATCCAAATTTCAAAGTCAAGGCATTTTTAAAATATCTATGTTGGATTATTTCAGCAGCTTTTATAAAGAAACATCTTTTAGCAGCTATTGCTACTGCCTCAAAATTCAAATGATTCAAAAAGAGCATAATAGCATACAATATCAAAATTTGCTGTGAATTTTCCATTTTGTGCGCTTCAATTTAACCTCTATTTTGTTTATTTTTCCTTTTTATTTTTTGCCTTTTGAGACAGGTTCTCTGTATCTTTGACCTGGAATAACTCTGTATACCTGTCTGTCCTTGAATTCTCAGAGATCTGCCTCTCTCTGCCTTTCAGGCATTGGGATTAAAGGTGTATGCTACTACACATTGAACTCACAAAGATCTGTTTGTCTCTGATTTCAAGGCACTGGGATTAAAGGCGTGTGCTACCTCACCTTGAAGGTACAGAGGTCAATCTCCCTCTGCCTCCCATGTGTTGGGTTTACAGGTGTGTACTACCACACCCAACAACTCTCTTCCTTTTTTTAACTTTAAGAACTTCACATTTTAGCCTGCACATATTTTTAACACACTGTAAATCATTTAAAAATTTTCTTTGTCTTTGAATCTCTCTTTACTCTATTTCTCTCTCTGTTTTTCTGACCACATGAGTCTTTCATTTACCAAGCAATCTCAGTAGGACTAAAGCCGTGGCTTTGCTGGCCAGATGTAGCCCATTCCTTAGCTTTCTGCCATTCCAAACTTGTGGCTGAGGTACCGAACAGAGCCACATTCAGTGCCACAAGTCGACAGTGTTTCAAGGTCCTTGCCATCAAAGAGGCTGCAACAGACAACACTCAAGCCCTCTTTCTGTAGCTGGCCCTCCTTCCTCAAACAGTCAGAGTTTGCCCAGGCAGGATGGCCCAGAAAGCCGGCATTTTAAAACAACACAGTTTTTTATCCTGCTACTGCTGAAAACATACAAGCATTCAGTTGGCTTTTATCAACACCATTTAAATGTTTTGTGGCAGGACCTCTTAAGGGCTGCAGGGTTTTGCAGCTGAAGCTGAGTCAGCAAGCCTCTTTTAGATGAGAGCCCTTGCTTTCTTCTAGCAAGCAGAGCAGACCGAGAAATTGCTGCTACCAAGAAAACATGCTTTACACTTTCCCAAGCTTTCTCAGGCTTTCAGTGGATTCAGTTGTCCACAAGGCTGCAAGCCATTCTGTAGTTATTTGAGCAGCGAGGCTGTGTCCCCAGCACCACGGCCGCATGAAGGTTATGCCTGAAATAAATACACAAAATCTGTATTCTTTTAAACACTGCTGGCACATTAGATTCAGCATTTTAACCCATTTCTAATAATCAGTGTAGTATAACGAGGTGCACTTACCAGGAAAAATTCAGCATGTCTGACATGGTGGCTGGCTGCATCGACATCTGACTCAGAGAGCAGAGCTATGGCATCTGCCGGGGAGAGGGGAGCATGGCTTCTCTGAGCTCACTACCTCTTCCTCCCGGCATTCTATTTTGTTTACTCCACCTACCTATGTTCTAACCTATCAGCTGAAGCGGATTCTTTCTTTAATTAATCAATAAACTTCTTCTGTCACTTTATCCTTTCAACAGCTTGCCCATATAAATCTCCCATGTGTCTTCTGTTGTATAATCTTTCATTTGTAAAGAACTTGCACTCTCAGGGGAGGATTTTTCTGACATCTCTGTGGATGGAGATCATATGAGGAAGATCAGATGAGCAACCATGACAACTCTAATGCTGTAGAGTTAGGTGGACCAGAGATTGATGGCTGACATTCCTGTGCTATGCATCAGATGCCCCTGAACTCTGGTCCTGTTGACAGACAGGCAGACATCAAGTTGGTCACACATACTTAACTCATTCAGGTTCACAGATACTGTAAATGGAGTTTTAATTCTTCTCCTAAACTAATAAAAAAACCAAGATTAGGAGAAGAGAAGAGCCTGATGTAAGGCCTCAAAATGGGTCATTTTGCAAAGGAAAGGTTACCTGCCTCCATGTATGCTGTCTCCCTTTCTTAGTCAAATCCATCCTTCCAGTGTCTAGCTAACAGCTAACCATAGGATTAAACCCAACTGCCTTTGATTTCTGAAATAAGTGCTGTCCCCTTAAGGTCTCATAACAGCACAGGAAGGTTTGTAAGACTGTCCCAGCAACAATTTAAAGCAATTCTAGGACACCAAAGATGGAGCAAATTTGGTTAATTGGTAATATAGATCGTTCTGATGGGACAAAATAATTTAGAATTAAAAAAAAACAGATTGGTGTACTCACGATGAATTTATGTGATATGGCACACACAGGCTTCTGGTTCTGAATACTTCATGCTCGGTGGGTTTTGGAGATTGTCGTGACCCTGAACCTAGCTGGAGGCTTTGGGGCCTTGAAAGGACAAGACTTAATATTTCAGGACATCCTTGTACTTGGTCCCCACTGTTTACTGGTTTCCTTACAGAGAATGAGCAGCCATCTACTCCTGCTGCCATGCCTTCCCCATATGAACAGAGTGAAGACCCTATAGACACAGGTCGCTTGTATCACATGTGAAGGCTTAAGTCACAAACAAACTCCCACAGCAGTTTAGAATTGTGATTAATAGAATGATTAATTCTTGAAAGGGGAAAAACTTAGAGATCACAATCCCTTAAAAAAGCCCTCTGCAGGATCAGAAAAGGAGCCTAGTAGCCAGAAGGGAAGCTCAAGCAAGGGATCAAGCTGAAGGTAGAAGTTGCTTTTTAAAAGAGAGACAGACCACAACTCAATGGGTTGGTATCTCAGTGGCTATTCAGGAAACATCACAGAGAAAGGATCTGCTTCATGCATGAGAGTCACCGATGATTTCCCTTTAAGAAAAAAACCCATCAAAACTCCCAATAACATCATCAGCATTCAACAACATGTCTATGAATTCTTTGCCTTGCCTTTGATTGTGCAGTAAATGATGCTGATTGTTAATCTGTGCAATTAATGCAAATTTCCTTGTAACTGACTAGACAGAATTGACAGGTTATCTTAAACACAGCTGGGAGTCACTCTACGATGGAACTGGTTCATCATCACCTGTGTGACAGTGACATAATTAAGATCTTTCCTTTGTCTATAAATCTCATTATGTTCAACATGATATGTTGTCATACAGATTTCTTAGGGTTTTGTCCCACTGGTGGTTTCCTTGGTATGCTTACATAATTTTTGCCAGATCCAATCAGTTTTGACATGCACTCTCAGCTCCACGTCCTTTTGTTCCCCTTATGTTCCAGTCCAGGCATTTTAGACCTCTTGTAACTGTTGTAAGAGTATCTCATGTTCCACCTAAATGATTTAGGGTTTTATTTAGGCTGGGTTTTATCTTCCATCACTGAGTTCATTGACTTTCCTTGGGCGTAATTCCTGGGACACTGAGCCTAACTCCTGGGGGATTCCTCCAGTTATTTCTCCTTGCTGAGAGAGTTTACACTCTCACGATTACTGTGAGAGTGTTTCTGTAGCAAATATTCTTCTCAAGATGAGAAGAAACTTCAATATTACAATCCATTTGTTATTGTGATTTAAATACACACACACAAACACACACAAGTTAATGCACATACACTGATGATATATCAATTTATGGGGCCATTCTGGGGATGTCAAGATCGATATCTCTCGAGTGGTTCTCAGAAGGCCATAGGGTGACCCTCTCTAGGTACTTAGGCAGGGAGGAGAAGTTGACCGCACTGTGACATGTCCCTAGGAACTATGTGTGCCTTGTCCCATAGTCAGACTGATGACTGACTATCTTGAAAACCACCATGGAACTTTTGTTTGGCAAATGATGGAGATCAAGTCAGGGTCAAAATCAGAAAACTAGATGGAGCTTCCAAGCTCCAGTGGAAGAGCAGATGGATGGAGAAAAAGAGCAAGGATGTCAGGAATATAAGGGCTTGGTCCACACTATGAGACACTGTGCCTGAACTAAGGGGATTTCAACTAATCCAGTGACCTGGGAATGAAAGAACATGGGATCAAACTGGAGGCTCTGAATGTGGCTGACAATTGGGGCAGACGGAGAAGCCAAAGATAATGGCACTTGCTATTGTCTGCATATCATACACTGGCTTTTTGTGATCATATTTTTGTGGATGCATACCTTGCTATATCTGGATGGATGAAGGGTGGGCTTGGACTTCCCACAGCTCAAAGTACCCTGCCCTCTATTTGGACTGGTGTTTGTGTAGAGAGGTTCATTTGCGGAGCAAGAAGAATGTGGGAGGAGGAAGAGAAGTGGAAAGTTTGATAATTATTATTATGAAGTAATGGAAAAATCAATAGAAAATAACCAATGAGGACATTTGAGCTAGGAAAAAAAAAACATTCATGTGAGTTGTTGACTCAGACCAAAAATTATTTTACAGAAAAAAAAACACATAAAGGTGTTGAGTTACTTGGAAAATATGACTCAAGTAATTGGGAAGAAGATTGGGGTATTTATTTTGGGTCTTCATGGGGCTGTATGAGCAGCATTTTAGGACCTGTATGCTGGATATTTCTGGGGGTTAGTAGGGAAGGAACCTGGCTAGGAGGAGTTTTATGACATAAGTAGAGCCTTGATGATGTCACAAAGCTTTGGTTGGGGGTGGCAACTCTGTTCCACATGAAGCACTAGTCTTCTGTGAAGGTGTGCTTACTATCTTCACGGTGGCTGAGGAGGTCAGTTCAGCTCTTGTGCTCCACAACTGTTCAACCGAATTTCCAGAAGTTGGAATCTAGAGAGCCAAGATATTTTCTTTTGGTAAATATGTTTAGGAAGCAACTAGGACCTCTGTAGTCAAAGAAAGGTTTCATTCGAATCTGCTCAGGGTCCAAAATTTATGTCGTTAACAGCTCCTATATTTGATAGCTGGGGGACGGTTAATGTCAGGTATTCTCCCCACTCTATCTTTGCTAAAAATGTCCAATTCCTCAGTCCACTTAAATGGCAAAGATCCTCTTTGTCCATATGTGTTTTTAAAGATAATTATTTCTAATAGGTGCTGTTGCACAGATTAATGTTTCTTTCTTTTGGCAGTTTGACTCACAGTACTCACTTCTCTAATGAAGATACAGAATATCTTTATGTAATCAACCTGGATCTGGATCAGGAGACACAATAGAGAGAGCCAGTGGACTGGAGTGCCATGACCTTGGGCAGGTGGTTATAGATCAGCCAACTAACCAGTAGCTTGAGTGGTAAGGAGAGGAGTGGCTGTTCTTTGAATTCTTTGCCATCTGTTCAGATATTTCTTTCTCACTTTAGGTATAGGCATAGCTTCCTCTCTCATTGATGTAGTAAGTCAGGAAGTAGGTTTCTCAGTAGAGGTCAATTGCATTTTGCAGCAGGAATATGTCTCTGATACACATATACTGAGCTGTAGACAAGAGTTTGATACTTTTCCTATTAATTTCTTAAGAACATATTATATTTAGGTATGCAAATCTATTCAGCCCTGCCTTTTTCACCTGCTCCAACGTTATTCCTAAAAAGAGCCTTGACCTCACATCCTCACCTTCTTATCCTTGCAGGCACTTATGGCGGAGGAAACCACTTTGTGTCTGATTTAACCTGAAGAGTTCTTCCTATGCAGAGATTGGCATCTATGAAGCCCAAGCACAGAAACAGAGCCAAGAGACAGTGGAACAGGAGTCCTGTGGCCTATCTCAGAAAGTCTCCCACCTTGATGAAGATGCCTCTTAGTATGAGTTGCATGCCATATCTCCAGAAGAAGAATGGGCCATCGCTCCAGAAGCAAAAACTTAGTAAGCCTTTTGAGGCCCTGGAGAATATTGTTGGCTGCAGATTTTTCATGGCTGGAAGGAAGCCAATGAACCAGTCACCCATTGGAAAGCCATCATTCTAGATCAACTGCCAACATATCCCTCTCTCTATTTGTTGAAATATGATGGGATTGATTGTGTTTATGGATTAGAGCTTCATAGTGATGAAAGGATTTTAAACCTGAAGATCCTGCCTAATAATGTGCCATTTCTTCAGGTGACAGACACTCATCTCTCAAACACCATAGTTGGCAGAGCAGTGAAACATACATTCATGGGCACAAATGGCTCTAAGAATGACTGGAATGGGATGGTCCTAGAAGAGGTGCCAATCATGAAGACCTGGTTTTATATTACCTACAAGAAAGATCCGGTCTTGTACATTTACCACCTCCTGGATGACTACCTGGAAGGCAACCTCCACATCATGCCAGGCTCTAAGGAAGAGTGGAGTGGCGTGGTCCCAGAGGAGGTGCAGACCATAACGACCTGTTTCTACATTGTCAACGAGAATGATCCGGTCCTGTACCTTTACCACCATCATGATGATTCCATTGAAGGCAACCTCCACATCATGCCTGAATGTCCTCCAGTAGAGGTGACTTTGGAATTAGGCAGGGATTCCTTGAAGGGCAAAAGAGTGCAGTACAACAAAAAAGATGGAACCCAAGAGATAGGTAAAATTATTTCCCAAGTTCCCAACAAACCTTCTGTGTATTTCATCAAGTTTGATAATGACTTCCATATCTATGTCTATGATTTGGTGAAGATCTGTTAAAGTGAAATTCTCAGATTTTGAGGGGCAGACTTAATTCTCTCATTGGGAATGTGTTTTTTCAGAGATACCTCAGGTCTTCTATGAATCCTGGTATCTTTTCCAATGGATTATTCTTTCTCAAAGAATAAAAATTTGTTAACATGTTGTGTTATTTGGTCAATGATGGATTGTGTTTGGTGGATGGGGCATCACAGAAATACATGCCTCAAAACAAAGCAGGATTTATGGTCTTTTCCCCTTGGAGAGTAAAGGACTGGGGATGCGTGGTGTGGTAAAGGACAAGATGGCTGTCAAGGAAGCAGTGGAGAGGGGACAAAAAGTTGTATGATCTCGGGGCGGTATGAAGCTTGAGGGAAAACCATGTCAAATGGAAAGACGTGACCGATATCAGCGTGAGGTATTGGGACTTAAGAGGATAAAGAGTAGATTAATCAGGAAGGGACACAAATGTATACTCAAAATCAGAGAAAATTAGGTTTCATTTGATGAATGGTTTAATTCGTACTGGCTGTAAGTCAAAGGATGTTTGATCTCCACTAGAGCATGTTGCTTAGTGAAAAGTGTCTCCGCTCAGTTGCTCTTCTCCAGTACGTTGGACATCAAGCTACCTACTTAGTTTTGCCAGAATTCTGTCTGCCACCTACTTTGTCATGCCTGGATTCGGTATGCCTTGAACTCTCATAGGTCTTATCCATGCCATTCAACCCTTGTCAGTTCATTTAAATAATTGCCCTGCCATATCTGGAAAATAGTGTTCCCTTTCATTGATCATGTTCTGTAGTACTTGGGCTATAAAACTCATGAACACGCTCACCCACACACAGGATAAGCATGTACATATGATGCCCACTAGTGTGTGACATGCACACATATGATGAATGCACCGAACTCCATAATATCAGTAAAGTAGGGAATCCATGATGCTAGGTTGAGTCTGGCAAAGACCCCACACACCCATCAAACCGCCAAATACCAGTATGGTACTGATGTCTGACTCCCATCCTGTAAGGAACCTGCCATCCTGTAACTGGGCTATTTTTGGTTCCTTCATCTTCACAAACTTGGTTAAAATGTTAGAGTTGTCAAACTGAGAGTTAGGGTCCAGCATGTAGATCAGCTGTCCCACGTCAGGTGATTTGGCTACAATTTGGGTGAGAAATTGTACCAGGGAATTCTGGTACACCCTCTCCTCTTCTTCTCTCTGTCCTCATCATCATACTTGTGGGTGGGCCTGGAGCACAAAGAAGGTAAAATGGAATAAGCCTCCTCCTTAGTGGAAAACCTTGTCAATCCTGACTCTCTGAGGGAATGCAGCACATTTTTTCCTACTAGGTCTCCTAATTCATTGGTTCACTATTTTTCCAAGGAATGATTGAATTCATCCATTCTTCACTGTCTCTCTCTCTTCTTTCTTCCCTTCTTCCATTTCCCCCTTGTTTGTAGAAATTTGAACAGCAGGGCTGCATCCCCATGGGGCCGCCTTGTAAGGTTATGCTCCGAAATAACAACACAAAACTATTCATTTCAACACTGCCTGCCCCATTATTTTCAGCCTCTTAACCCATGTCTAATAATGTATGTTGCAGCACGAGGTGCGCTTAGAAGGAAAGATTTAGCATGTCTGACCTGGTGGCTGGCTGTATCGCCATCTGCCTCAGAGTGCAGAGCTACCATTTCTGCCCATGGGAGAGGTGCATGGCATCTCTAAGCTCAATTCCTATTCCTCCCAGCATTCTCTTATGTTTATTCCACCCACCTATGTTCTAACATTTCAGGCCAAACAGTTTCTTTATTTAATTAACCAATGACCTATACGCAATCATTACTCCTATTTCTGTTTAAACAACTACGGAATCTTTAACTTTAACAGCAAAATTACATATAACAAAACAGTTATCAAGCAAGAATTACAGTTACAATATTTATATCTATTTTATCTCTTATCATAACAATGGAAAACTATAACTATCTATCTATTCTTCAACTCCATCAGAGACTCCAGAATAATACAGTATTACCTAAGCAAACAAATAGTAAGCCATATTCAAACTCTAGAAATGACAGAGACATCTGCTGCCTGGACAGTCACCCAAAATCCCTTTGTACTTTTGGTGTTTCCATCCTCAGCCTACAGGCCCATAGTTCCCAACAGACATTTCCTTGAAGCAGGAAATTTCAAAGGCAGTCACTATCTGCTTGTCTTGAAGAATGTTTTGCTGACCCTTTCCTGAATCAGGAACACGAAAAGATCATCTCACCTTTAGGCAAGTTCAGTAGTCCTCTCTCTGAGTGTTTTCTGTGTACAGTTTATGCAACAATCCAGGCAAGAGCAGTTTCTTCCCCAAATGGCTATCAAACTCCATAAGGATCCTCTTTGATGCCCATCTTCTTTCTGAAGTAGATATGTGCTGCCAAGAGTAGAGTGTCTCACTGTCCTGAAAAACCCTAAGGTACTAAAATATTAAATAGCCTGTTTTGTAGTCTAGAGAGATATGAATAATGCCTATCTAACTGAAATATATATATATATCTATGTAGCTAGAAAATCTAACTAACATGACTACAAACTTGACTATTATTAATGATTATCCATTAATAACCTATGTACATTATATTTTTAAATGAACTACACAATCACAATACCTTAATTAAGATCAAAAATGCATATACATATAACAAAATTGACCTAAAATCTCTATCAGTAAAGCAAAATCTATACTAATGCAAATATTCATATCTATATCACATCCCACTTTAAATGTAAAAGAACATTTATAAGCCATATTTCGGAACGTGGGTGCAGTTTTTTCTCTCCAAAATGCTTCCTGCTGAATGGTGGCATCATTATTGATTTATCTCAGTTGGCAGTTGAGTGAAGCAATTTTTTAAAGGTGTTCACAGCAACCTTTAAGTAGGGCGTTGTTCATCCTACCATATTAGGATAGAGGCATCCACAGACTATCACCCTCTGTGAAAACAAATAGAAACTCCTTTCCAAAGCATCATGTCCTTAGATCCAAATTTCAAAGTCAAGGCATTTTCAAAATATCTATGTTGGATTATTTCAGCAGCTTTTATAAAGAAACATCCTTTAGCAGCTATTGCTACTGCCTCAAAATTCAAATGATTCAAAAAGAGCATAATAGCATACAATTTCAAAATTCGCTGTGAATTTTGCATCTTTGTGCGCTTCAATTTAACCTCTATTTTGTTTATTTTTCCTTTTTATTTTTTGCCTTTTGAGACAGGTTCTCTGTATCTTTGACCTGGAATAACTCTGTATACCTGTCTGTCCTTGAAGTCTCAGAGATCTGCCTCTCTCTGCCTTTCAGGCATTGGGATTAAAGGTGTATGCTACTACACATTGAACTCACAAAGATCTGTTTGTCTCTGCCTTCAAGGCACTGGGATAAAAGGCGTGTGCTACCTCACCTTGAAGGTACAGAGGTCAATCTCCCTCTGCCTCCCATGTGTTGGGTTTACAGGTGTGTACTACCACACCCAACAACTCTCTTCCTTTTTTTAACTTTAAGAACTTCAAATTTTAGCCTGCACATATTTTTAACACACTGTAAAGCATTTAAAAATTTTCTTTGTCTTTGAATCTCTCTTTACTCTATTTCTCTCTCTGTTTTTCTGACCACATGAGTCTTTCATTTACCAAGCAATCTCAGTAGGACTAAAGCCGTGGCTTTGCTGGCCAGATGTAGCCCATTCCTTAGCTTTCTGCCATTCCAACCTTGTGGCTGAGGTACCGAACAGAGCCGCATTCAGTGCCACAAGTCTACAGTGTTTCAAGGTCCTTGCCATCAAAGAGGCTGCAACAGACAACACTCAAGCCCTCTTTCTGTAGCTGGCCCTCCTTCCTCAAACAGTCAGAGTTTGCCCAGGCAGGATGCCTCAGAAACCCGGCATTTTAAAACAACACAGTCTTTTTTCCTGCTACTGCTGAAAACATACAAGCATTCAGTTGGTTTTTATCAACACCATTTAAATGTTTTGTGGCAGGACCTCTTAAGGGCTGCAGGGTTTTGCAGCTGAAGCTGAGTCAGCAAGCCTCTTTTAGATGAGAGCCCTTGCTTTCTTCTAGCAAGCAGAGCAGACCGAGAAATCGCTGCTACCAAGAAAACATGCTTTACTCTTTCCCAAGCTTTCTCAGGCTTTCAGTGGATTCAGTTGTCCACAAGGCTGCAAGCCATTCTGTAGTTATTTGAGCAGCGAGGCTGTGTCCCCAGCACCACGGCCGCATGAAGGTTATGCCTGAAATAAATACCCCAAAACTGTATTCTTTAAACACTGCTGGCCCATTAGATTCAGCATTTTAACCCATTTCTAATAATAAGTGTAGTATAAAGAGGTGCACTTACCAGGAAAAATTCAGCATGTCTGACATGGTGGCTGGCTGCATCGACATCTGCCTCAGAGAGCAGAGCTATGGCATCTGCCGGGGAGAGGGGAGCATGGCTTCTCTGAGCTCACTACCTCTTCCTCCCGGCATTCTATTTTGTTTACTCCACCTACCTATGTTCTAACCTATCAGCTGAAGCGGATTCTTTCTTTAATTAATCAATAAACTTCTTCTGTCACTTTATCCTTTCAACAGCTTGCCCATAGAAATCTCCCATGTGTCTTCTGTTGTATAATCTTTCATTTGTAAAGAACTTGCACTCTCAGGGGAGGATTTTTCTGACATCTCTGTGGATGGAGATCATATGAGGAAGATCAGATGAGCAACCATGACAACTCTAATGCTGTAGAGTTAGGTGGACCAGAGATTGATGGCTGACATTCTTGTGCTATGCATCAGATGCCCCTGAACTCTGGTCCTGTTGACAGACAGGCAGACATCAAGTTGGTCACACATACTTAACTCATTCAGGTTCACAGATACTGTAAATGGAGTTTTAATTCTTCTCCTAAACTAATAAAAAAACCAAGATTAGGAGAAGAGCCTGAAGTAAGGCCTCAAAATGGGTCATTTTGCAAAGGAAAGGTTACCTGCCTCCATGTATGCTGTCTCCCTTTCTTAGCCAAATCCATCCTTCCACTGTCTAGCTGACAGCTAACCATAGGATTGAACCCAACTGCCTTTGATTTCTGAAATAAGTGCAGTCCCCTTAATGTCACATCACAGCACAGGAAGTTTTGTAAGACTGTCCCAGCAACAATTTAAAGCAATTCTAGGACACCAAAGATGCAGCAAATTTGGTGTATTGGTAATATAGATCGTTCCGATGGGAAAAAATAATGTAGCATTACAAAAAACAGATTGGTGTACTCACGATGAATATGTGATATGGCACACACAGGCTTCTGGTTCTGAATTCTTCATGCTCAGTGGGTTTTGGAGATTGTTGTGACCCTGAACCTAGCTGGAGGCTTTGGGGCCTTGAAAGGACAAGACTTAATATTTCAGGACATCCTTGTACTTGGTGCCCACTGTTTACTGATTTCCTCACAGAAAATGAGCAGCCATCTACTCCTGCTGCCATGCCTTCCCCACATGAACAGAGAGAAGACCCTATACACACAGGTCGCTTGTATCACATGTGAAGGCATAAGTCACAAACAAACTCCCACAGCAGTTTAGAATTGTGATTAATAGAATGATTAGTTCATGAAAGGGGAAAAACTTAGAAATCACAATCCCTTACAAAAGCCCTCTGCAGGATCAGAAAAGGAGCCTAGTAGCCGGAAAGGAAGCTCAAGCAAGAGATCAAGCTGAAGGTAGAAGTTGCTTTTCAAAAGAGAGAGAGACCAGAACTCAATGGGCTGGTATCTCAGTGGCTATTCAGGAAACATCACAGAGAAAGGATCTGCTTCATGCATGAGAGTCACCGATGATTTCCCTTTAAGAAAAAAACCCATCAAAACTCCCAATAACATCATCAGCATTCAACAACATGTCTATGATTTATTTGCCTTGCCTTTGATTGTGCAGTAAATGATGCTGATAGTTAATCTGTGCAATTAATGCAACTTTCCTTGTGACTGACTAGACAGAATTGACAGGTTATCTTAAACACAGCAGGGAGTCACTCTACGATGGAACTGGTTCATCATCACCTGTGTGACAGTGACATAATTGAGATCTTTCCTTTGTCTATAAATCTCATTATGTTCAACATGATATGTTGTCATACAGATTTCTTAGGGTTTTGTCCCACTGGTGGTTTCCTTGGTATGCTTACATAATTTTTGCCAGATCCAATCAGTTTTGCCATGCACTCTCAGCTCCACGTCATTGTGTTCCTCTTATGTTCCAGTCCAGGCATTTTAGACCTCTTGTAACTGTTGTAAGAGTATCTCATGTTCCACCTAAATGATTTAGGGTTTTATTTAGGCTGGGTTTTATCTTCCATCACTGAGTTCATTGACTTTCCTTGGGCGTAATTCCTGGGACACTGAGCCTAACTCCTGGTTGATTCCTCCAGTTATTTCTCCTTTCTTAGATAGTTTACACTCTCACTCTTACTGTGAGAGTGTTTCTGTAGCAAATATTCTTCGCAAGATGAGAAGAAACTTCAATATTACAATCCATTTGTTATTGTGATTTAAATACACACTCAAACACACACAAGTTAATGCACATACACTGATGATATATCAATTTATGGGGCCATTCTGGGGATGTCAAGATCGATATTTCTCGAGTGGTTCTCAGAAAGCCATAGGGTGACCCTCTCTAGGTACTTAAGCAGGGAGGAGAAGTTGACCGCACTGTGACATGTCCCTAGGAACTATGTGTGCCTTGTCACATAGTCAGACTGATGACTGACTATCTTGAAAACCACCATGGAACTTTTGTTTGGCAAATGATGGAGATCAAGTCAGGGTCAAAATCAGAAAACTAGATGGAGCTTCCAAGCTCCAGTGGAAGAGCAGATGGATGGAGAAAAAGAGCAATGATGTCAGGAATATAAGGGCTTGGTCCACACTATGAGACACTGTGCCTGAACTAAGGGGATTTCAACTAATCCAGTGACCTGGGAATGAAAGAACATGGGATCAAACTGGAAGCTCTGAATGTGGCTGACAATTGGGGCAGACGGAGAAGCCAAAGATAATGGCACTTGCAATTGTCTGCATATCATACACTGGCTTTTTGTGATCATATTTTTTGTGGATGCATACCTTGCTAAATCTGGATGGATGAAGGGTGGGCTTGGACTTCCCACAGCTCAAAGTACCCTGCCCTCTATTTGGACTGGTGTTTGAGTGGAGAGGTTTATTTGCAGAGCAAGAAGAATGTGGGAGGAGGAAGAGAAGTGGAAAGTTTGATAATTATTATTATGAAGTAATGGAAAAATCAATAGAAAATAACCAATGAGGACATTGGAGCAAAAAAAAAAAAAAACATTCATGTGAGTTGTTGACTCACACCAAATATTATTTTACAGAAAAAAAAACACATAAAAAGGTTGAGTTACTTGGAAAATATGACTCAAGTAATTGGAAGAAGATTGGGGTTTTTATTTTGGGTCTTCATGGGGCTGTATGAGCAGCATTTTAGGACCTGTATGCTGGATATTTCTGGGGGTTAGTAGGGAACAAACCTGGCTAGGAGGAGTTTTATGACATAAGTAGAGCCTTGATGATGTCACAAAGCTTTGGTTGGGCGTGGCAACTCTGTTCCACATGAAGCACTAGTCTTCTGTGAAGGTGGGCTTACTATCTTCACGGTGGCTGAGGATGTCAGTTCAGCTCTTGGGCTCCACAACGGTTCAACTGAATATCCAGAAGTTGGAATCTAGAGAGCCAAGATATTTTCTTTTGGTAAATATGTTTAGGAAGCAACTAGGACCTCTGTAACCAAGAAAGGTTTCTTTCAAATCTGCTCTGGGTCCAAAATTTATGTCGTTAACAGCTCCTATATTTGATAGCTGGGGGACGGTTAATGTCAGGTATTCTCCCCACTCTATCTTTGCTAAAAATGTCCAATTCCTCAGTCCACTTAAATCTCAAAGATCCTCTTTGTCCATATGTGTTTTAAAAGATAATTATTTCTAATAGGTGCTGTTGCACAGATTAATGTTTCTTTCTTTTGGCAGTTTGACTCACAGTACTCACTTCTCTAATGAAGATACAGAATATCTTTATGTAATCAACCTGGATCTGGATCAGGAGACACAATAGAGAGAGCCAGTGGACTGGAGTGCCATGACCTTGGGCAGGTGGTTATAGATCAGCCAACTAACCAGTAGCTTGAGTGGTAAGGAGAGGAGTGGCTGTTCTTTGAATTCTTTGCCATCTTTTCAGATATTTCTTTCTCACTTTAGGTATAGGCATAGCTTCCTCTCTCATTGATATAGTAAGTCAGGAAGTAGGTTTCTCAGTAGAGGTCAATTGCATTTTGCAGCAGGAATATGTCTCTGATACACATATACTGAGCTGTAGACAAGAGTTTGATACTTTTCCTATTAATTTCTTAAGAACATATTCCATTTAGGTATCCAAATCTATTCAGCCCTGCCTTTTTCACCTGCTCCAAAGTTATTCCTAAAAAGAGCCTTGACCTCACATCCTCACCTTCTTATCCTTGCAGGCACTTATGGTGGAGGAAACCACTTTGTGTCTGATTTAAACTGAAGAGTTCTTCCTATGCAGAGATTGGCAGCTATGAAGCCCAAGAACAGAAACAGAGCCAAGAGAGAGTGGAACAGGAGTGCTGTGGCCTACCTCAGTAAGTCTCCCGCCATGATGAAGATGCCTCTTAGTATGAGAGGCATGCCATATCTCCAGAGGAAGAATGGGCCATCGTTCCAGAAGCAAAAACTTAGTAAGCCTTTTGAGGCCCTGGAGAATATTGTTGGCCGCAGAATTTCTCATGGCTGGAAGGAAGCCAATGAACCAGTCACCCATTGGAAAGCCATCATTCTAGATCAACTGCCAACATATCCCTCTTTCTATTTGTTGAAATATGATGGGATTGATTGTCTCTATGACTTGGAGCTTCATAGTCATGAAAGGATTTTAAACCTGAAGATCCTGCCTAATAATGTGCCATTTCCTCAGGTGACAGACACTCATCTCTCAAACACCATAGTTGGCAGAGCAGTGAAACATACATTCATGGGCACAAATGGCTCTAAGAATGACTGGAACGGGATGGTCCTAGAAGAGGTGCCAATCATGAAGACCTGGTTTTATATTACCTACAAGAAAGATCCCGTCTTGTACATTTACCACCTCCTGGATGACTACCTGGAAGGAAACCTCCACATCATGCCAGGCTCTAAGGAAGAGTGGAGTGGCGTGGTCCCAGAGGAGGTGCAGACCATAACGACCTGTTTCTACATTGTCAACGAGAATGATCCGGTCCTGTACCTTTACCACCATCATGATGATTCCATTGAAGGCAACCTCCACATCACGCCTGAATGTCCTCCAGTAGAGGTGACTTTGGAATTAGGCAGGGATTCCTTGGAGGGCAAAAGAGTGCAGTACAACAAAAAAGATGGAACCCAAGAGATAGGTAAAATTATTTGCCATGTTCCCAACAAACCTTCTGTGTATTTCATCAAGTTTGATAATGACTTCCATATCTATGTCTATGATTTGGTGAAGATCTGTTAAAGTGAAATTCTCAAATTTTGAGGGGCAGACTTAATTCTCTTTTTGGGAATGTGTTTTTTCAGAGATACCTCAGGTCTTCTATGAATCCTGGTATCTTTCCAATGGATTATTCTTTCTCAAAGAATAAAAAATTTTTAACATGTTGTGTTATTTGGTCAATGATGGATTGTGTTTGGTGGATGGGGCATCACAGAAATACATGCCTCAAACAAAGCAGGATTTATGGTCTTTTCCCCTTGGAGAGTAAAGGACTGGGGATGCGTGGTGTGGTAAAGGACAAGATGGCTGTCAAGGAAGCAGTGGAGAGGGGACAAAAAGTTGTATGATCTCGGGGCGGTATGAAGCTTGAGGGAAAACCATGTCAAATGGAAAGATGTTACCGATATCAGCGTGAGGTATTGGGACTTAAGAGGATAAAGAGTACATTAATCAGGAAGGTACACAAATGTATACTCCAAATCAGAGAAAATTAGGTTTCATTTGATGAATGGTTTAATTCGTACTGGCTGTAAGTCAAAGGATGTTTGATCTCCACTAGAGCATGTTGCTTAGTGAAAAGTGTCTCCGCTCAGTTGCTCTTCTCCAGTAAGTTGGACATCAAGCTACCTACTTAGTTTTGCCAGAATTCTGTCTGCCACCTACTTTGTCATGCCTGGATTGGGTATGCCTTGAACTCTCATAGGTCTTATCCATGCCATTCAACCCTTGTCAGTTCATTTAAATAATTGCCCTGCCATATCTGGAAAACAGTGTTCCCTTTCATTGATCATGTTCTTGGGCTATAAAACTCATGAACACACTCACCCTCACACAGGATAAACATGTACATATGATGCCCACTAGTGTGTGACATGCACACATATGATGAATGCCCCGAACTCCATAATATCAGTAAAGTAGGGAATCCATGATGCTAGGTGGAGTCTGGCAAAGACCCCACACACCCATCAAACCGCCAAATACCAGTATGGTACTGATGTCTGACTCCCATTCTGTAAGGAACCTGCCATCCTGTAACTGGGCTATTTTTGGTTCCTTCATCTTCACAAACTTGGTTAAAATGTTAGAGTTGTCAAACTGGGAGTTAGGGTCCAGCATGTAGATCAGCTGTCCCAGGTCAGGTGATTTGGCTACAATTTGGGTGAGAAATTGTACCAGGGAATTCTGGTACACCCTCTCCTCTTCTTCTCCCTGTCCTCATCATCACTCTTGTGGGTGGGCCTGGAGCACAAAGAAGGTAAAATGGAATAAGCCTCCTCCTTAGTGGAAAACCTTGTCAATCCTTAATTTGACCTGACTCTCTGAGGGAATGCAGCACATTTTTTCCTACTAGGTCTCCTCATTCATTTGTTCACTCATTTTTCCAAGGAATGATTGAATTCATCCATTCTTCCTTGTCTCTCTCTCTTCTTTCTTCCCTTCTTCCATTTCCCCCTTGATTGTAGAAATTTGAGCAGCAGGGCTGCATCCCCATGGGGCCGCCTTGTAAGGTTATGCTCCGAAATAACAACACAAAACTATTCATTTCAACACTGCCTGCCCCATTATTTTCACCCTCTTAACCCATGTCTAATAATGTATGTTGCAGCACGAGGTGCGCTTAGAAGGAAAGATTTAGCATGTCTGACCTGGTGGCTGGCTGTATCGCCATCTGCCTCAGAGTGCAGAGCTACCATTTCTGCCCATGGCAGTGGTGCATGGCATCTCTAAGCTCAATTCCTATTCCTCCCAGCATTCTCTTATGTTTATTCCACCCACCTATGTTCTAACCTTTCAGGCCAAACAGTTTCTTTATTTAATTAACCAATGACCTATACTCCATCATTACTCCTATTTCTGTTTAAACAAGAACAGAATCTTTAACTTTAACATAGCAAAATTACATATAACAAAACAGTTATCAAGCAAGAATTACAGTTACAATATTTATATCTATTTTATCTCTTATCATAACAATGGAAAACTATAACTATCTATCTATTCTTCAACTCCATCAGAGACTCCAGAATAATACAGTATTACCTAAGCAAACAAAAAGTAAGCCATTTTCAAACTCTAGAAATGACAGAGACATCTCGCTGCCTGGACAGTCACCCAAAGTTCCTCTGTACCGTTGGTGTTTCCATCCTCAGCCTACAGGCCCATAGTTTCCAGCAGACATTTCCATGAAGCAGGAAATTTCAAAGGCAGTCACTATCTGCTTGTCTTGAAGAACGTTTTGCTTACCCTTTCCTGAATCAGGAACACGAAAAGATCATCTGACCTTTAGGCAAGTTCAGTAGTCCTCTCTCTGAGTGTTTTCTGTGTACAGTTTATGCAACAATCCAGGCAAGAGCAGTTTCTTCCCCAAATGGCTATCAAACTCCATAAGGATCCTCTTTGATGCCCATCTTCTTCCTGAAGTAGATATGTGCTGCCAAGAGTAGAGTGTCTCACTGTCCTGAAAAACCCTAAGGTACTAAAACATTAAATAGCCTATTTTGTAGTCTAGAGAGATATGAATAATGCCTATCTAACTGAAATATATATATCTGTGTAGCTAGAAAATCTAACTAACATGACTACAAACTTGACAATTATTAATGATTATCCATTAATAACCTATATACATTATATTTTTAAATGAACTACACAATCACAATACCTTAATTAAGATCAAAAATGCATATACATATAACAAAATTGACCTAAAATCTCTATCAGTAAAGCAAAATCTATACTAATGCAAATATTCATGTCTATATCACATCCCACTTTAAATGTAAAAGAACGTTTATAAGCCATATTTGGGAACGTGGGTGCAGTTTTTTCTCTCCAAAATGCTTCCTGCTGAATGGTGGCATCATTATTGATTTATCTCAGTTGGCAGTTGAGCGAAGCAATTTTTTAAAGGTGTTCACAGCAACCTTTAAGTAGGGCGTGGTCCATCCTACCATATTAGGATAGAGGCATCCACAGACTATCACCCTCTGTGAAATCAAAATAGAAACTCCTTTCCAAAGCATCATGTCCTTAGATCCAAATTTCATTGACAAGGCATTTTCAAAATATCTATGTTGGATTATTTCAGCAGCTTTTATAAAGAAACATCTTTTAGCAGCTATTGCTACTTCCTCAAAATTCAAATGATTCAAAAAGAGCATAATAGCCTACAATATCAAAATTCGCTGTGAATTTTCCATCTTTTTGCGCTTCAATTTAACCTCTATTTTGTTTATTTTTTCCTTTTTATTTTTTCCTTTTGAGACAGGTTCTCTGTATCTTTGACCTGGAATAACTCTGTATACATGTCTGTCCTTGAAGTCTCAGAGATCTGCCTCTCTCTGCCTTTCAGGCATTGGGATTAAAGGTGTAGGCTACTACACATTGAACTCACAAAGATCTGTTTGTCTCTGCCTTCAAGGCACTGGGATTAAAGGTGTGTGCTACCTCACCTTGAAGGTACAGAGGTCAATCTCCCTCTGCCTCCCATGTGTTGGGTTTACAGGTGTGTACTACCACACCCAACAACTCTCTTCCTTTTTTTAACTTTAAGAACTTCAAATTTTAGCCTGCACATATTTTTAACACACTGTAAATTATTTAAAAATTTTCTTTGTCTTTGAATCTCTCTTTACTCTATTTCTCTCTCTGTTTTTCTGACCACATGAGTCTTTCATTTACCAAGCAATCTCAGTAGGACTAAAGCCGTGGCTTTGCTGGGCAGATGTAGCCCATTCCTTAGCTTTCTGCCATTCCAACCTTGTGGCTGAGGTACCGAACAGAGCCGCATTCAGTGCCACAAGTCTACAGTGTTTCAAGGTCCTTGCCATCAAAGAGGCTGCAACAGACAACACTCAAGCCCTCTTTCTGTAGCTGGCCCTCCTTCCTCAAACAGTCAGAGTTTGCCCAGGCAGGATGGCCCAGAAAGCCGGCATTTTAAAACAACACAGTTTTTTTTCCTGCTACTGCTGAAAACATACAAGCATTCAGTTGGCTTTTATCAACACCATTTAAATGTTTTGGGGCAGGACCTCGTAAGGGCTGCAGGGTTTTGCAGCTGAAGCTGAGTCAGCAAGCCTCTTTTAGATGAGAGCCCTTGCTTTCTTCTAGCAAGCAGAGCAGACCGAGAAATTGCTGCTACCAAGAAAACATGCTTTACTCTTTCCCAAACTTTCTCAGGCTTTCAGTGGATTCAGTTGTCCACAAGGCTGCAAGCCATTCTGTAGTTATTTGAGCAGCGAGGCTGTGTCCCCAGCACCACGGCCGCATGAAGGTTATGCCTGAAATAAATACACCAAAACTGTATTCTTTTAAACACTGCTGGCCCATTAGATTCAGCATTTTAACCCATTTCTAATAATCAGTGTAGTATAACGAGGTGCACTTACCAGGAAAAATTCCGCATGTCTGACATGGTGGCTGGCTGCATCGACATCTGCCTCAGAGAGCAGAGCTATGGCATCTGCCGGGGAGAGGGGAGCATGGTTTCTCTGAGCTCACTACCTCTTCCTCCCGGCATTCTATTTTGTTTACTCCACCTACCTATGTTCTAACCTATCAGCTGAAGCGGATTCTTTCTTTAATTAATCAATAAACTTCTTCTGTCACTTTATCCTTTCAACAGCTTGCCCATATAAATCTCCCATGTTTCTTCTGTTGTATAATCTTTCATTTGTAAAGAACTTGCACTTTCAGGGGAGGATTTTTCTGACATCTCTGTGGATGGAGATCATATGAGGAAGATCAGATGAGCAACCATGACAACTCTAATGCTGTAGAGTTAGGTGGACCAGAGATTGATGGCTGACATTCCTGTGCTATGCATCAGATGCCCCTGAACTCTGGCCCTGTTGACAGACAGGCAGACATCAAGTTGGTCACACATACTTAACTCATTCAGGTTCACAGATACTGTAAATGGAGTTTTAATTCTTCTCCTAAACTAATAAAAAAACCAAGATTAGGAGAAGAGCCTGAAGTAAGGCCTCAAAATGGGTCATTTTGCAAAGGAAAGGTTACCTGCCTCCATGTATGCTGTCTCCCTTTCTTAGTCAAATCCATCCTTCCAGTGTCTAGCTAACAGCTAACCATAGGATTGAACCCAACTGCCTTTGATTTCTGAAATAAGTGCTGTTCCCTTAAGGTCTCCTAACAGCACAGGAAGTTTTGTAAGACTGTCTCAGCAAAAATTTAAAGCAATTCTAGGACACCAAAGATGCAGCAAATTTGGTTAATTGGTAATATAGATCGTTCTGATGGGACAAAATAATTTAGAATTAAAAAAAAACAGATTGGTGTACTCACGATGAATTTATGTGATATGGCACACACAGGCTTCTGGTTCTGAATACTTCATGCTCAGTGGTTTTTGGAGATTGTCGTGACCCTGAACCTAGCTGGAGGCTTTGGGGCCTTGAAAGGACAAGACTTAATATTTCAGGACATCCTTGTACTTGGTCCCCACTGTTTACTGATTTCCTTTCAGAGAATGAGCAGCCATCTACTCCTGCTGCCATGCCTTCCCCACATGAACAGAGAGAAGACCCTATACACACAGGTCGCTTGTATCACATGTGAAGGCATAAGTCACAAACAAACTCCCACAGCAGTTTAGAATTGAGATTAATTGAATGATTAGTTCTTGATAGGGGAAAAACTTAGAGATCACAATCCCTTACAAAAGCCCTCTGCAGGATCAGAAAAGGAGCCTAGTAGCCGGAAGGGAAGCTCAAGCAAGAGATCAAGCTGAAGGTAGAAGTTGCTTTTTAAAAGAGAGAGAGACCACAACTCAATGGGCTGGTATCTCAGTGGCTATTCAGGAAACATCACAGAGAAAGGATCTGCTTCATGCATGAGAGTCACCGATGATTTCCCTTTAAGAAAAAAACCCATCAAAACTCCCAATAACATCATCAGCATTCAACAACATGTCTATGATTTCTTTGCCTTGCCTCTGATTGTGCAGTAAATGATGCTGATAGTTAATCTGTGCAATTAATGCAATTTTCCTTGTAACTGACCAGACAGAATTGACAGGTTACCTTAAACACAGCAGGGAGTCAATCTACGATGGAACTGGTTCATCATCACCTGTGTGACAGTGACATAATTAAGATCTTTCCTTTGTCTATAAATCTCATTATGTTCAACATGATATGTTGTCATACAGATTTCTTAGGGTTTTGTCCCACTGGTGGTTTCCTTGGTATGCTTACATATTTTTTGCCAGATCCAATCAGTTTTGCCATGCACTCTCAGCTCCACGTCATTGTGTTCCCCTTATGTTCCAGTCCAGGCATTTTAGACCTCTTGTAACTGTTGTAAGAGTATCTCATGTTCCACCTAAATGATTTAGGGTTTTATTTAGGCTGGGTTTTATCTTCCATCACTGAGTTCATTGACTTTCCTTGGGCGTAATTCCTGGGACACTGAGCCTAACTCCTGGGGGATTCCTCCAGGTATTTCTCCTTTCTTAGATAGTTTACACTCTCACTATTACTTTGAGAGTGGTTCTGTAGCAAATATTCTTCTAAGATTGAGAAGAAACTTCAATGTTACAATCCATTTGTTATTGTGATTTAAATACACACACACAAACACACACAAGTTAATGCACATACACTGATGATATCTCAATTTATGGGGATATTCTGGGGATGGCAAGATCGATATCTCTCGAGTGGTTCTCAGAAGGCCATAGGGTGACCCTCTCTAGGTACTTAAGCAGGGAGGAGAAGTTGACCGCACTGTGACATGTCCCTAGGAACTATGTGTGCCTTGTCCCATAGTCAGACTGATGACTGACTATCTTGAGAACCACCATGGAACTTTTGTTTGGCAAATGATGGAGATCAAGTCAGGGTCAAAATCAGAAACCTAGATGGAGCTTCCAAGCTCCAGTGGAAAAGCAGATGGATGGAGAAAAAGAGCAAGGATGTCAGGAATATAAGGGCTTGGTCCACACTATGAGACACTGTGCCTGAACTAAGGGGATTTCAACTAATCCAGTGACCTGGGAATGAAAGAACATGGGATCAAACTGGAAGCTCTGAATGTGGCTGACAATTGGGGCAGACGGAGAAGCCAAAGATAATGGCACTTGCAATTGTCTGCATATCATACACTGGCTTTTTGTGATCATATTTTTTGTGGATGCATACCTTGCTAAATCTGGATGGATGAAGGGTGGGCTTGGACTTCCCACAGCTCAAAGTACCCTGCCCTCTATTTGGACTGGTGTTTGAGTGGAGAGGTTTATTTGCGGAGCAAGAAGAATGTGGGAGGAGGAAGAGAAGTGGACAGTTTGATAATTATTATTATGAAGTAATGGAAAAATCAATAGAAAATAACCAATGAGGACATTGGAGGTAGGAAAAAAAACATTCATGTGAGTTGTTGACTCAGACCAAAAATTCTTTTACAGAAAAAAAAAAAAAAAACACATAAAGGGGTTGAGTTACTTGGAAAATATGACTCAAGTAATTGGGAAGAAGATTGGGGTTTTTATTTTGGGTCTTCATGGGGCTGTATAAGCAGCATTTTAGGACCTGTATGCTGGATATTTCTGGGGGTTAGTAGGGAAGAAACCTGGCTAGGAGGAATTTTAAGACATAAGTAGGGCCTTGATGATGTCACAAAGCTTTGGTTGGGCGTGGCAACTCTGTTCCACATGAAGCACTAGTCTTCTGTGAAGGTGGGCTTACTATCTTCACGGTGGCTGAGGAGGTCAGTTCAGCTCTTGGGCTCCACATCTGTTCAACCGAATTTCCAGAAGTTGGAATCTAGAGAGCCAAGATATTTTCTTTTGGTAAATATGTTTAGGAAGCAACTAGGACCTCTGTAGTCAAAGAAAGGTTTCTTTCAAATCTGCTCTGGGTCCAAAATTTATGTCGTTAACAGCTCCTATATTTGATAGCTGGGGGACGGTTAATGTCAGGTATTCTCCCCACTCTATCTTTGCTAAAAATGTCCAATTCCTCAGTCCACTTAAATGGCAAAGATCCTCTTTGTCCCTATGTGTTTTAAAAGATAATTATTTCTAATAGGTGCTGTTGCACAGATTAATGTTTCTTTCTTTTGGCAGTTTGACTCACAGTACTCACTTCTCTAATGAAGATACAGAATATCTTTATGTAATCAACCTGGATATGGATCAGGAGACACAATAGAGAGAGCCAGTGGACTGGAGTGCCATGACCTTGGGCAGGTGGTTATAGATCAGCCAACTAACCAGGAGCTTGAGTGGTAAGGAGAGGAGTGGCTGTACTTTGAGTTCTTTGCCATCTGTTCAGATATTTCTTTCTCACTTTAGGTATAGGCATAGCTTCGTCTCTCATTGATATAGTAAGTCAGGAAGTAGGTTTCTCAGTAGAGGTCAATTGCATTTTGCAGCAGGAATATGTCTCTGATACACATATACAGAGCTGTAGACAAAAGTTTGATAATTTTCCTATTAATTTCTTAAGAACATATTCCATTTAGGTATCCAAATCTTTTCAGCCCTGCCTTTTTCACCTGCTCCAAAGTTATTCCTAAAAAGAGCCTTGATCTCACATCCTCACCTTCTTATCCTTGCAGGCACTTATGGTGGATGAAACCACTTTGTGTCTGATTTAAACTGAAGAGTTCTTCCTATGCAGAGATTGGCAGCTATGAAGCCCAAGCACAGAAACAGAGCCAAGAGACAGTGGAACAGGAGTGCTGTGGCCTATCTCAGAAAGTCTCCCGCCTTGATGAAGATGCCTCTTAGTATGAGTTGTATGCCACATCTCCAGAAGAAGAATGGGCCATCGCTCCAGAAGCAAAAACTTAGTAAGCCTTTTGAGGCCCTGGAGAATATTGTTGGCCGCAGAATTTCTCATGGCTGGAAGGAAGCCAATGAACCAGTCACCCATTGGAAAGCCATCATTCTAGATCAACTGCCAACATATCCCTCTCTCTATTTGTTGAAATATGATGGGATTGATTGTGTCTATGGCTTGGAGCTTCATAGTGATGAAAGGATTTTAAACCTGAAGATCCTGCCTAATAATGTGCCATTTCCTCAGGTGACAGACACTCATCTCTCAAACACCATAGTTGGCAGAGCAGTGAAACATACATTCATGGGCACAATTGGCTCTAAGAATGATTGGAACGGGATGGTCCTTGAAGAGGTGCCAATCATGAAGACCTGGTTTTATATTACCTACAAGAAAGATCCCGTCTTGTACATTTACCACCTCCTGGATGACTACCTGGAAGGCAACCTCCACATCATGCCAGGCTCTAAGGAAGAGTGGAGTGGCGTGGTCCCAGATGAGGTGCAGACCATAACGACCTGTTTCAACATTGTCAACGACAATGATCCGGTCCTGTACCTTTACCACCATCATGATGATTCCATTGAAGGCAACTTCCACATCTCGCCTGAATGTCATTCAGTAGAGGTGACTTTGGAATTAGGCAGGGATTCCTTGGAGGACAAAAGAGTGCAGTACAACAAAAAAGTTGGAACCCAAGAGATAGGTAAAATTATTTGCCAAGTTCCCAACAAACCTTCTGTGTATTTCATCAAGTTTGATAATGACTTCCATATCTATGTCTATGATTTGGTGAAGATCTGTTAAAGTGAAATTCTCAAATTTTGAGGGCAGACTTAATTCTCTCCTTGGGAATGTGTATTTTCAGAGATACCTCAGGTCTTCTATGAATCCTGGTATCTTTTCCAATGGATTATTCTTTCTCAAAGAATAAAAATTTGTTAACATGTTGTGTTATTTGGTCAATGATGGATTGTGTTTGGTGGATGGGGCATCACAGAAATACATGCCTCAAAACAAAGCAGGATTTATGGTCTTTTCCCCTTGGAGAGTAAAGGACTGGGGATGCGTGGTGTGGTAAAGGACAAGATGGCTGTCAAGAAAGCAGTGGAGAGGGGACAAAAAGTTGTATGATCTCGGGGCGGTATGAAGCTTGAGGGAAAACCATGTCAAATGGAAAGATGTGACCGATATCAGCGTGAGGTATTGGGACTTAAGAGGATAAAGAGTAGATTAATCAGGAAGGGACACAAATGTATACTCAAAATCAGAGAAAATTAGGTTTCATTTGATGAATGGTTTAAATCGTACTGGCTGTAAGTCAAAGGATGTTTGATCTCCACTAGAGCATGTTGCTTAGTGAAAAGTGTCTCCGCTCAGTTGCTCTTCTCCAGTAAGTTGGTCAACAAGCTACCTACTTAGTTTTGCCAGAATTCTGTCTGCCACCTACTTTGTCATGCCTGGATTCGGTATGCCTTGAACTCTCATAGGTCTTATCCATGCCATCCAACCCTTGTCAGTTCATTTAAATAATTGCCCTGCCATATCTGGAAAACAGTGTTCCCTTTCATTGATCATGTTCTGTAGTACTTGGGCTATAAAACTCATGAACACACTCACCCACACACAGGATAAACATGTACATATGATGCCCACTAGTGTGTGACATGCACACATATGATGAATGCACCGAACTCCATAATATCAGTAAAGTAGGGAATCCATGATGCTAGGTGGAGTCTGGCAAAGACCCCACACACCCATCAAACCGCCAAATACCAGTATGGTACTGATGTCTGACTCCTATCCTGTAAGGAACCTGCCATCCTGTAACTGGGCTATTTTTGATTCCTTCATCTTCACAAACTGGGTTAAAATGTTAGAGTTGTCCAACTGGGAGTTAGGGTCCAGCATGTAGATCAGCTGTCCCAGGTCAGGTGATTTGGCTACAATTTGAGTGAGAAATTGTACCAGGGAATTCTGGTACACCCTCTCCTCTTCTTCTCCCTGTCCTCATCATCACTCTTGTGGGTGGGCCTGGAGCACAAAGAAGGTAAAATGGAATAAGCCTTCTCCTTAGTGGAAAACCTTGTCAATCCTTAATTTGACCTGACTCTCTGAGGGAATGCAGCACATTTTTTCCTACTAGGTCTCCTCATTCATTTGTTCACTCATTTTTCCAAGGAATGATTGAATTCATCCATTCTTCCTTGTCTCTCTCTCTTCTTTCTTCCCTTCTTCCATTTCCCCCTTGATTGTAGAAATTTGAGCAGCAGGGCTGCATCCCCATGGGGCCGCCTTGTAAGGTTATGCTCCGAAATAACAACACAAAACTATTCATTTCAACACTGCCTGCCCCATTATTTTCAGCCTCTTAACCCATGTCTAATAATGTATGTTGCAGCACGAGGTGCGATTAGAAGGAAAGATTTAGGATGTCTGACCTGGTGGCTGGCTGTATTGCCATCTGCCTCATAGTGCAGAGCTACCATTTCTGCCCTTGGGAGAGGTGCATGGCATCTCTAAGCTCAATTCCTATTCCTCCCAGCATTCTCTTATATTTATTCCACCCACCTATGTTCTAACCTTTCAGGCCAAACAGTTTCTTTATTTAATTAACCAATGACCTATACGCAATCATTACTCCTATTTCTGTTTAAACAAGAACAGAATCTTTAACTTTAACATAGCAAAATTACATATAACAAAACAGTTATCAAGCAAGAATTACAGTTACAATATTTATATCTATTTTATCTTTTATCATAACAATGGAAAACTATAACTATCTATCTATTCTTCAACTCCATAAGAGACTCCAGAATAATACAGTATTACCTAAGCAAACAAAAAGTAAGCCATTTTCAAACTCTAGAAATGACAGAGACATCTCGCTGCCTGGACAGTCACCCAAAGTTCCTCTGTACCGTTGGTGTTTCCATCCTCAGCCTACAGGCCCATAGTTTCCAGCAGACATTTCCATGAAGCAGGAAATTTCAAAGGCAGTCACTATCTGCTTGTCTTGAAGAATGTTTGCTGACCCTTTCCTGAATCAGGAACACGAAAAGATCATCTCACCTTTAGGCAAGTTCAGTAGTCCTCTCTCTGAGTGTTTTCTGTGTACAGTTTATGCAACAATCCAGGCAAGAGCAGTTTCTTCCCCAAATGGCTATCAAACTCCATAAGGATCCTCTTTGATGCCCATCTTCTTCCTGAAGTAGATATGTGCTGCCAAGGGTAGAGTGTCTCACTGTCATGAAAAACCCTAAGGTACTAAAACATTAAATAGCCTGTTTTGTAGTCTAGAGAGATATGAATAATGCCTATCTAACTGAAATATATATATCTCTATGTAGCTAGAATATCTAACTAACATGACTACAAACTTGACTATTATTAATGATTATCCATTAATAACCTATATACATTATATTTTTAAATGAACTACACAATCACAATACCTTAATTAAGATCAAAAATGCATATACATATAACAAAATTGACCTAAAATCTCTATCAGTAAAGCAAAATCTATACTAATGCAAATATTCATGTCTATATCACATCCCACTTTAAATGTAAAAGAATGTTTATAAGCCATATTTGGGAATGTGGGTGCAGTTTTTTCTCTCCAAAATGTTTCCTGCTGAATGGTGGCATCATTATTGATTTATCTCAGTTGGCAGTTGAGCGAAGCAATTTTTTAAAGGTGTTCACAGCAACCTTTAAGTAGGGCGTGGTCCATCCTACCATATTAGGATAGAGGCATCCACAGACTATCACCCTCTGTGAAAACAAAATAGAAACTCCTTTCCAAAGCATCATGTCCTTAGATCCAAATTTCAAAGTCAAGGCATTTTCAAAATATCTATGTTGGATTATTTCAGCAGCTTTTATAAAGAAACATCTTTTAGCAGCTATTGCTACTGCCTCAAAATTCAAATGATTCAAAAACAGCATAATAGCATACAATATCAAAATTCGCTGTGAATTTTCCATCTTTGTGCGCTTCAATTTAACCTCTATTTTGTTTATTTTTCCTTTTTATTTTTTGCCTTTTGAGACAGGTTCTCTGTATCTTTGACCTGGAATAACCTTGTATACCTGTCTGTCCTTGAAGTCTCAGAGATCTGCCTCTCTCTGCCTTTCAGGCATTGGGATTAAAGGTGTATGCTACTACACATTGTACTCACAAAGATCTGTTTGTCTCTGCCTTCAAGGCACTGGGATTAAAGGCGTGTGCTACCTCACCTTGAAGGTACAGAGGTCAATCTCCCTCTGCCTCCCATGTGTTGGGTTTACAGGTGTGTCCTACCACACCCAACAACTCTCTTCCTTTTTTTAACTTTAAGAACTTCAAATTTTAGCCTGCACATATTTTTAACACACTGTAAATCATTTAAAATTTTCTTTGTCTTTGAATCTCTCTTTACTCTATTTCTCTCTCTTTTTTTCTGACCACGTGAGTCTTTCATTTACCAAGCAATCTCAGTAGGACTAAAGCCGTGGCTTTGCTGGCCAGATGTAGCCCATTCCTTAGCTTTCTGCCATTCCAACCTTGTGGCTGAGGTACTGAACAGAGCCGCATTCAGTGCCACAAGTCTACAGTGTTTCCAGGTCCTTGCCATCAAAGAGGCTGCAACAGACAACACTCAAGTCCTCTTTCTGTAGCTGCCCCTCCTTCATCAAACAGTCAGAGTTTGCTCAGGCAGGATGGCCCAGAAATCCGGCATTTTAAAATAACACAGTTTTTTTTCCTGCTACTGCTGAAAACATACAAGCATTCAGTTGGCTTTTATCAACACAATTTAAATGTTTTGTGGCAGGACCTCTTAAGGGCTGCAGGGTTTTGCAGCTGAAGCTGAGTCAGCAAGCCTCTTTTAGATGAGAGCCCTTGCTTTCTTCTATCAAGCAGAGCAGACCAAGAAATCGCTACTACCAAGAAAACATGCTTTACTCTTTCCCAAGCTTTCTCTGGCTTTCATTGGATTCAGTTGTCCACAAGGCTGCAAGCCATTCTGTAGTTATTTGAGCAGCGAGACTGTGTCCCCAGCACCACAGCCGCATGAAGGTTATGCCTGAAATAAATACACAAAAACTGTATTCTTTTAAACACTGCTGGCCCATTAGATTCAGCATTTTAACCCATTTCTAATAATCAGTGTAGTATAACGAGGTGCACTTACCAGGAAAAATTCAGCATGTCTGACATGGTGGCTGGCTGCATCGACATCTGCCTCAGAGAGCAGAGCTATGGCATCTGCCGGGGAGAGGGGAGCATGGCTTCTCTGAGCTCACTACCTCTTCCTCCCGGCATTCTATTTTGTTTACTCCACCTACCTATGTTCTAACCTATCAGCTGAAGCGAATTCTTTCTTTAATTAATCAATAAACTTCTTCTGTCACTTTATCCTTTCAACAGCTTGCCCATATAAATCTCCCATGTGTCTTCTGTTGTATAATCTTTCATTTGTAAAGAACTTGCACTCTCAGGGGAGGATTTTTCTGACATCTCTGTGGATGGAGATCATATGAGGAAGATCAGATGAGCAACCATGACAACTCTAATGCTGTAGAGTTAGGTGGACCAGAGATTGATGGCTGACATTCCTGTGCTATGCATCAGATGCCCCTGAACTCTGGCCCTGTTGACAGACAGGCAGACATCAAGTTGGTCACACATACTTAACTCATTCATGTTCACAGATACTGTAAATGGAGTTTTAATTTTTCACCTAAACTAATAAAAAAACCAAGATTAGGAGAAGAGAAGAGCCTGAAGTAAGGCCTCAAAATGGGTCATTTTGCAAAGGAAAGGTTACCTGCCTCCATGTATGCTGTCTCCCTTTCTTAGTCAAATCCATCCTTCCAGTGTCTAGCTAACAGCTAACCATAGGATTGAACCCAACTGCCTTTGATTTCTGAAATAAGTGCTGTCCCCTTAAGGTCTCATAACAGCACAGGAAGGTTTGTAAGACTGTCCCAGCAACAATTTAAAGCAATTCTAGGACACCAAAGATGCAGCAAATTTGGGTAATTGGTAATATAGATCGTTCTGATGGGACAAAATAATGTAGCATTAAAAAAAAAAACAGATTGGTGTACTCACGATGAATTTATGTGATATGGCACACACAGGCTTCTGGTTCTGAATACTTCATGCTCGTTGGGTTTTGGAGATTGTCGTGACCCTGAACCTAGCTGGAGGCTTTGGGGCCTTGAAAGGACAAGACTTAATATTTCAGGACATCCTTGTACTTGGTGCCCACTGTTTACTGATTTCCTTACAGAGAATGAGCAGCCATCTACTCTAGCTGCCATCTCTTCCCCACATGAACAGAGAGAAGACCCTATACACACAGGTCGCTTGTATCACATGTGAAGGCATAAGTCACAAACAAACTCCCACAGCAGTTTAGAATTGTGATTAATAGAATGATTAGTTCTTGAAAGGAGAAAAACTTAGAGATCACAATCCCTTACAAAAGCCTTCTGCAGGATCAGAAAAGGAGCCTAGTAGCCGGAAAGGAAGCTCAAGCAAGAGATCAAGCTGAAGGTAGAAGTTGCTTTTTAAAAGAGAGAGAGACCACAACTCAATGGGCTGGTATCTCAGTGACTATTCAGGAAACATCACAGAGAAAGGATCTGCTTCATGCATGAGAGTCACCGATGATTTCCCTTTAAGAAAAAAACCCATCAAAACTCCCAATAACATCATCAGCATTCAACATGTCTATGATTTCTTTGCCTCGCCTTTGATTGTGCATTAAATGATGCTGATAGTTAATCTGTGCACTTAATGCAAATTTCCTTGTAACTGACTAGACAGAATTGACAGGTTATCTTAAACACAGCAGGGAGTCACTCTACGATGGAACTGGTTCATCATCACCTGTGTGACAGTGACATAATTAAGATCTTTCCTTTGTCTATAAATCTCATTATGTTCAACATGATATGTTGTCATACAGATTTGTTAGGGTTTTGTCCCATTGGTGGTTTCCTTTGTATGCTTACATAATTTTTGCCAGATCCAATCAGTTTTGCCATGCACTCTCAGCTCCACGTCCTTGTGTTCCCCTTATGTTCCAGTCCAGGCATTTTAGACCTCTTGTAACTGTTGTAAGAGTATCTCATGTTCCACCTAAATGATTTAGGGTTTTATTTAGGCTGGGTTTTATCTTCCATCACTGAGTTCATTGACTTTCCTTGGGCGTAATTCCTGGGACACTGAGCCTAACTCCTGGGGGATACCTCCAGTTATTTCTCCTTGATGAGACAGTTTACACTCTCACTATTACTGTGGGAGTGTTTCTGTAGCAAATATTCTTCTCAAGATGAGAAGAAACTTCAATATTACAATCCATTTGTTATTGTGATTTAAATACACATACACAAACAGACACAAGTTAATTCACATACACTGATGATATCTCAATTTATGGGGCCATTCTGGGGATGTCAAGATCGATATCTCTCGAGTGGTTCTCAGAAGGCCATAGGGTGACCCTCTCTAGGTACTTAAGCAGGGAGGAGAAGTGGACCGCACTGTGACATGTCCCTAGGAACTATGTGTGCCTTGTCACATAGTCAGACTGATGACTGACTATCTTGAAAACCACCATGGAACTTTTGTTTGGCAAATGATGGAGATCAAGTCAGGGTCAAAATCAGAAAACTAGATGGAGCTTCCAAGCTCCAGTGGAAGAGCAGATGGATGGAGAAAAAGAGCAAGGATGTCAGGAATATAAGGGCTTGGTCCACACTATGAGACACTGTGCCTGAACTAAGGGGATTTCAACTAATCCAGTGACCTGGGAATGAAAGAACATGGGATCAAACTGGAAGCTCTGAATGTGGCTGACAATTGGGGCAGACGGAGAAGCCAAAGATAATGGCACTGTCACTTGTCTGCATATCATACACTGGCTTTTTGTGATCATATTTTTTGTGGATGCATACCTTGCTAAATCAGGATGGATGAAGGGTGGGCTTGGACTTCCCACAGCTCAAAGTACCCTGCCCTCTATTTGGACTGGTGTTTGAGTGGAGAGGTTTATTTGCGGAGCAAGAAGAATGTGGGAGGAGGAAGAGAAGTGGAAAGTTTGATAATTATTATTATGAAGTAATGGAAAAATCAATAGAAAATAACCAATGAGGACATTGGAGTTAGGAAAAAAAAAACATTCATGTGAGTTGTTGACTCAGACCAAAAATTATTATACAGAAAAAAAAACACACATAAAAAGGTTGAGTTACTTGGAAAATATGACTCAAGTAATTGGGAAGAAGATTGGGTTTTTATTTTGGGTCTTCATGGGGCTGTATGAGCAGCATTTTAGGACCTGTATGCTAGATATTTCTGGGGGTTAGTAGGGAAGAAACCTGGCTAGGAGGAGTTTTATGACATAAGTAGAGCCTTGATGATGTCACAAAGCTTTGGTTGGGGGTGGCAACTCTGTTCCACATGAAGCACTAGTCTTCTGTGAAGGTGGGCTTACTATCTTCACGGTGGCTGAGGAGGTCAGTTCAGCTCTTGGGCTCCACATCTGTTCAACCGAATTTCCAGAAGTTGGAATCTAGAGAGCCAAGATATTTTCTTTTGGTAAATATGTTTAGGAAGCAACTAGGACCTCTGTAGTCAAAGAAAGGTTTCTTTCAAATCTGCTCTGGGTCCAAAATTTATGTCGTTAACAGCTCCTATATTTGATAGCTGGGGGACGGTTAATGTCAGGTATTCTCCCCACTCTATCTTTTCTAAAAATGTCCAATTCCTCAGTCCACTTAAATGGCAAAGATCCTCTTTTTCCATATGTGTTTTAAAAGATAATTATTTCTAATAGGTGCTGTTGCACAGATTAATGTTTCTTTCTTTTGGCAGTTTGACTCACAGTACTCACTTCTCTAATGAAGATACAGAATATCTTTATGTAATCAACCTGGATATGGATCAGGAGACACAATAGAGAGAGCCAGTGGACTGGAGTGCCATGACCTTGGGCAGGTGGTTATAGATCAGCCAACTAACCAGGAGCTTGAGTGGTAAGGAGAGGAGTGGCGGTTCTTTGAATTCTTTGCCATCTGTTCAGATATTTCTTTCTCACTTTATGTATAGGCATAGCTTCCTCTCTCATTGATGTAGTAAGTCAGGAAGTAGGTTTCTCAGTAGAGGTCAATTGCATTTTGCAGCAGGAATATGTCTCTGATACACAAATACTGAGCTGTAGACAAGAGTTTGATACTTTTCCTATTAATTTCTTAAGAACATATTCCATTTAGGTATCCAAATCTATTCAGCCCTGCCTTTTTCACCTGCTCCAAAGTTATTCCTAAAAAGAGCCTTGACCTCACATCCTCACCTTCTTATCCTTGCAGGCACTTATGGTGGAGGAAACCACTTTGTGTCTGATTTAAACTGAAGAGTTCTTCCTATGCAGAGATTGGCAGCTATGAAGCCCAAGCACAGAAACAGAGCCAAGAGACAGTGGAACAGGAGTACTGTGGCCTATCTCAGAAAGTCTCCCGCCATGATGAAGATGCCTCTTAGTATGAGTGGCATGCCACATCTCCAGAAGAAGAATGGGCCATCGCTCCAGAAGCAAAAACTTAGTAAGCCTTTTGAGGCCCTGGAGAATATTGTTGGCCGCAGAATTTCTCATGGCTGGAAGGAAGCCAATGAACCAGTCACCCATTGGAAAGCCATCATTCTAGATCAACTGCCAACATATCCCTCTCTCTATTTGTTGAAATATGATGGGATTGATTGTGTCTATGGCTTGGAGCTTCATAGTGATGAAAGGATTTTAAACCTGAAGATCCTGCCTAATAATGTGCCATTTCCTCAGGTGACAGACACTCATCTCTCAAACACCATAGTTGGCAGAGCAGTGAAACATACATTCATGGGCACAAATGGCTCTAAGAATGACTGGAACGGGATGGTCCTAGAAGAGGTGCCAATCATGAAGACCTGGTTTTATATTACCTACAAGAAAGATCCGGTCTTGTACATTTACCACCTCCTGGATGACTACCTGGAAGGCAACCTCCACATCATGCCAGGCTCTAAGGAAGAGTGGAGTGGCGTGGTCCCAGATGAGGTGCAGGCCATAACGACCTGTTTCTACATGGTCAACGAGAATGATCCGGTCCTGTACCTTTACCACCATCATGATGATTCCATTGAAGGCAACCTCCACATCAGGCCTGAATGTCCTCCAGTAGACGTGACTTTGGAATTAGGCAGGGATTCCTTGGAGGGCAAAAGAGTGCAGTACAACAAAAAAGATGGAACCCAAGAGATAGGTAAAATTATTTGCCAAGTTCCCAACAAACCTTCTGTGTATTTCATCAAGTTTGATAATGACTTCCATATCTATGTCTATGATTTGGTGAAGATCTGTTAAAGTGAAATTCTCAAATTTTCAGGGGCAGACTTAATTCTCTCTTTGGGAATGTGTTTTTTTCAGAGATACCTCAGGTCTTCTATGAATCCTGGTATTTTTTCCAATGGATTATTCTTTCTCAAAGAATAAAAATTTGTTAACATGTTGTGTTATTTGGTCAATGATGGATTGTGTTTGGTGGATGGGGCATCACAGAAATACATGCCTCAAAACAAAGCAGGATTTATGGTCTTTTCCCCTTGGAGAGTAAAGGACTGGGGATGCGTGGTGTGGTAAAGGACAAGATGGCTGTCAAGGAAGCAGTGGAGAGGGGACAAAAAGTTGTATGATCTCGGGGCAGTACGATGCTTGAGGGAAAACCATGTCAAATGGAAAGATGTGACCGATATCAGCGTGAGGTATTGGGACTTAAGAGGATAAAGAGTAGATTAATCAGGAAGGGACACAAATGTATACTCAAAATCAGAGAAAATTACGTTTCATTTGATGAATGGTTTAATTCGTAATGGCTGTAAGTCAAAGGATGTTTGATCTCCACTAGAGCATGTTGCTTAGTGAAAAGTGTCTCCGCTCAGTTGCTCTTCTCCAGTAAGTTGGACATCAAGCTACCTACTTAGTTTTGCCAGAATTCTGTCTGCCACCTACTTTGTCATGCCTGGATTCGGTATGCCTTGAACTCTCATAGGTCTTATCCATGCCATCCAACCCTTGTCAGTTCATTTAAATAATTGCCCTGCCATATCTGGAAAACAGTGTTCCCTTTCATTGATCATGTTCTGTAGTACTTGGGCTATAAAACTCATGAACACACTCACCCTCATACAGGATAAACATGTACATATGATGCCCACTAGTGTGTGACATGCACACATATGATGAATGCACCGAACTCCATAATATCAGTAAAGTAGGGAATCCATGATGCTAGGTGGAGTCTGGCAAAGACTCCACACACCCATCAAACCGCCAAATACCAGTATGGTACTGATGTCTGACTCCCATCCTGTAAGGAACCTGCCATCCTGTAACTGAGCTATTTTTGGTTCCTTCATCTTCACAAACTTGGTTAAAATGTTAGAGTTGTCCAACTGGGAGTTAGGGTCCAGCATGTAGATCAGCTGTCCCAGGTCAGGTGATTTGGCTACAATTTGGGTGAGAAATTGTACCAGGGAATTCTGGTACACCCTCTCCTCTTCTTCTCCCTGTCCTCATCATCACTCTTGTGGGTGGGCCTGGAGCACAAATAAGGTAAAATGGAATAAGCCTCCTCCTTAGTGGAAAACCTTGTCAATCCTTAATTTGACCTGACTCTCTGAGGGAATGCAGAACATTATTTCCTACTAGGTCTCCTCATTCATTTGTTCACTCATTTTTCCAAGGAATGATTGAATTCATCCATTCTTCCTTGTCTCTCTCTCTTCATTCTTCCCTTCTTCCATTTCCCCCTTGATTGTAGAAATTTGAGCAGCAGGGCTGCATCCCCATGGGGCCGCCTTGTAAGGTTATGCTCCGAAATAACAACCCAAAACTATTCATTTCAACACTGCCTGCCCCATTATTTTAAGCCTCTTAACCCATGTCTAATAATGTATGCTGCAGCACGAGGTGGGCTTAGAAGGAAAGATTTAGCATGTCTGACCTGGTGGCTGGCTGTATCGCCATCTGCCTCAGAGTGCAGAGCTACCATCTCTGCCCATGGGAGAGGTGCATGGCATCTCTAAGCTCAATTCCTATTCCTCCCAGCATTCTCTTATATTTATTCCACCCACCTATGTTCTAACCTTGCAGGCCAAACAGTTTCTTTATTTAATTAACCAATGACCTATACGCAATCATTACTCCTATTTCTGTTTGAACAAAAATGGAATCTTTAACTTTAACATAGCAAAATTACATATAACAAAACAGTTATCAAGCAAGAATTACAGTTACAATATTTATATCTATTTTATCTTTTATCATAACAATGGAAAACTATAACTATCTATCTATTCTTCAACTCCATCAGAGACTCCAGAATAATACAGTATTACCTAAGCAAACAAAAAGTAAGCCATTTTCAAACTCTAGAAATGACAGAGACATCTCGCTGCCTGGACAGTCACCCAAAGTTCCTCTGTACCGTTGGTGTTTCCATCCTCAGCCTACAGGCCCATAGTTTCCAGCAGACATTTCCATGAAGCAGGAAATTTCAAAGGCAGTCACTATCTGCTTGTCTTGAAGAATGTTTTGCTGACCCTTTCCTGAATCAGGAACATGAAAAGATCATCTCACCTTTAGGCAAGTTCAGTAGTCCTCTCTATGAGTGTTTTCTGTGTACAGTTTATGCAACAATCCAGGCAAGAGCAGTTTCTTCCCCAAATGGCTATCAAACTCCATAAGGATCCTCTTTGATGCCCATCTTCTTTCTGAAGTAGATATGTGCTGCCAAGAGTAGAGTGTCTCACTGTCATGAAAAACCCTAAGGTACTAAAACATTAAATAGCCTATTTTGTAGTCTAGAGAGATATGAATAATGCCTATCTAACTGAAATATATATATCTATGTAGCTAGAAAATCTAACTAACATGACTACAAACTTGACTATTATGAATGATTATCCATTAATAACCTATATACATTATATTTTTAAATGAACTACACAATCACAATACCTTAATGAAGATCAAAAATGCATATACATATAACGAAATTGACCTAAAATCTCTACCAGTAAAGAAAATCTATACTAATGCAAATATTCATATCTATATCACATCCCACTTTAAATGTAAAAGAACGTTTAAGCCATATTTGTAAACGTGGGTGCAGTTTTTTCTCTCCAAAATGCTTCCTGCTGAATGGTGGCATCATTATTGATTTATCTCAGTTGGCAGTTGAGCGAAGCAATTTTTTAAAGGTGTTCACAGCAACCTTTAAGTAGGGAGTGGTCCATCCTACCATATTAGGATAGAGGCATCCACAGAATATCACCCTCTGTGAAAACAAAATAGAAACTCCTTTCCAAAGCATCATGTCCTTAGATCCAAATTTCAAAGTGAAGGCATTTTCAAAATATCTATGTTGGATTATTTCAGCAGCTTTTATAAAGAAACATCTTTTAGCAGCTATTGCTACTGCCTCAAAATTCAAATGATTCAAAAAGAGCATAATAGCATACAATATCAAAATTCGCTGTGAATTTTCCATCTTTGTACGCTTCAATTTAACCTCTATTTTGTTTATTTTTCCTTTTTATTTTTTGCCTTTTGAGACAGGTTCTCTGTATCTTTGACCTGGAATAACTCTGTATACCTGTCTGTCCTTGAAGTCTCAGAGATCTGCCTCTCTCTGCCTTTCAGGCATTGGGATTAAAGGTGTATGCTACTACACATTGAACTCACAAAGATCTGTTTGTCTCTGCCTTCAAGGCACTGGGATTAAAGGCGTGTGCTACCTCACCTTGAAAATACAGAGGTCAATCTCCCTCTGCCTCCCATGTGTTGGGTTTACAGGTGTGTACTACCACACCCAACAACTCCCTTCCTTTTTTTAACTTTAAGAACTTCAAATTTTAGCCTGCACATATTTTTAACACACTGTAAATCATTTAAAAATTTTCTTTGTCTTTGAATCTCTCTTTACTCTATTTCTCTCTCTGCTTTTCTGACCACATGAGTCTTTCATTTACCAAGCAATCTCAGTAGGACTAAAGCCGTGGCTTTGCTGGCCAGATGTAGCCCATTCCTTAGCTTTCTGCCATTCCAACCTTGTGGCTGAGGTACCGAACAGAGCCGCATTCAGTGCCACAAGTCTACAGTGTTTCAAGGTCCTTGCCATCATATGGCTGCAACAGACAACACTCAAGCCCTCTTTCTGTAGCTGGCCCTCCTTCCTCAAACAGTCAGAGTTTGCCCAGGCAGGATGGCCCAGAAAGCCGGCATTTTAAAACAACACAGTTTTTTTTCCTGCTACTGCTGAAAACATACAAGCATTCAGTTGGCTTGTATCAACACCATTTAAATGTTGTGTGGCAGGACCTCTTAAGGACTGCAGGGTTTTGCAGCTGAAGCTGAGTCAGCAAGCCTATTTTAGATGAGAGCCCTTGCTTTCTTCTAGCAAGCAGAGCAGACCGAGAAATCACTGCTACCAAGAAAACATGCTTTACTCTTTCCCAAGCTTTCTCAGGCTTTCAGTGGATTCAGTTGTCCACAAGGCTGCAAGCCATTCTGTAGTTATTTGTGCAGCGAGGCTGTGTCCCCAGCACCACGGCCGCATGAAGGTTATGCCTGAAATAAATACACAAAAACTGTATTCTTTTAAACACTGCTGGCCCATTAGATTCAGCATTTTAACCCATTTCTAATAATCAGTGTAGTATAACGAGGTGCACTTACCAGGAAAAATTCAGCATGTCTGACAATGTGGCTGGCTGCATCGACATCTGACTCAGAGAGCAGAGCTATGGCATCTGCCGGGGAGAGGGGAGCATGGCTTCTCTGAGCTCACTACCTCTTCCTCCCGGCATTCTATTTTGTTTACTCCACCTACCTATGTTCTAACCTATCAGCTGAAGCGGATTCTTTCTTTAATTAATCAATAAACTTCTTCTGTCACTTTATCCTTTCAAAAGCTTGCCCATATAAATCTCCCATGTGTCTTCTGTTGTATAATCTTTCATTTGTAAAGAACTTGCACTCTCAGGGGAGGATTTTTCTGACATCTCTGTGGATGGAGATCATATGAGGAAGATCAGATGAGCAACCATGACAACTCTAATGCTGTAGAGTTAGGTGGACCAGAGATTGATGGCTGACATTCCTGTGCTATACATCAGATGCCCCTGAACTCTGGCCCTGTTGACAGACAGGCAGACATCAAGTTGGTCACACATACTTAACTCATTCAGGTTCACAGATACTGTAAATGGAGTTTTAATTCTTCTCCTAAACTAATAAAAAACCAAGATTAGGAGAAGAGAAGAGCCTGAAGTAAGGCCTCAAAATGGGTCATTTTGCAAAGGAAAGGTTACCTGCCTCCATGTATGCTGTCTCCCCTTCTTAGTCAAATCCATCCTTCCAGTGTCTAGCTAACAGCTAACCATAGGATTGAACCCAACTGCCTTTGATTTCTGAAATAAGTGCTGTCCCCTTAAGGTCTCATAACAGCACAGGAAGGTTTGTAAGACTGTCCCAGCAACAATTTAAAGCAATTCTAGGACACCAAAGATGCAGCAAATTTGGGTAATTGGTAATAGAGATCGTTCTGATGGGACAAAATAATGTAGCATTAAAAAAAAAAAACAGATTGGTGTACTCACGATGAATTTATGTGATATGGCACACACAGGCTTCTGGTTCTGAATACTTCATGCTCGGTGGGTTTTGGAGATTGTCGTGACCCTGAACCTAGCTGGAGGCTTTGGGGCCTTGAAAGGACAAGACTTAATATTTCAGGACATCCTTGTACTTGGTCCCCACTGTTTACTGATTTCCTTACAGAGAATGAGCAGCCATCTACTCCTGCTGCCATGCCTTCCCCACATGAACAGAGAGAAGACCCTATACACACAGGTCGCTTGTATCACATGTGAAGGCATAAGTCACAAACAAACTCCCACAGCAGTTTAGAATTGTGATTAATAGAATGATTAGTTCTTGAAAGGGGAAAAACTTAGAGATCACAATCCCTTACAAAAGCCCTCTGCAGGATCAGAAAAGGAGCCTAGTAGCCGGAAGGGAAGCTCAAGCAAGAGATCAAGCTGAAGGTAGAAGTTGCTTTTTAAAAGAGAGAGAGACCACAACTCAATGGGCTGGTATCTCAGTGACTATTCAGGAAACATCACAGAGAAAGGATCTGCTTCATGCATGAGAGTCACCGATGATTTCCCTTTAAGAAAAAAACCCATCAAAACTCCCAATAACATCATCAGCATTCAACAACATGTCTATGATTTCTTTGCCTTGCCTTTGATGGTGCAGTAAATGATGATGATAGTTAATCTGTGCAATTAATGCAAATTTCCTTGTAACTGACTAGACAGAATTGACAGGTTATCTTAAACACAGCAGGGAGTCACTCTACGATGGAACTGGTTCATCTTCACCTGTGTGACAGTGACATAATTAAGATCTTTCCTTTGTCTATAAATCTCATTATGTTCAACATGATATGTTGTCATACAGATTTCTTAGGGTTTTGTCCCACTGGTGGTTTCCTTGGTATGCTTACATAATTTTTGCCAGATCCAATCAGTTTTGCCATGCACTCTCAGCTCCACGTCATTGTGTTCCCCTTATGTTCCAGTCTAGGCATTTTAGACCTCTTGTAACTGTTGTAAGAGTATCTCATGTTCCACCTAAATGATTTAGGGTTTTATTTAGGCTGGGTTTTATCTTCCATCACTGAGTTCATTGACTTTCCTTGGGCGTAATTCCTGGGAAACTGAGCCTAACTCCTGGGGGATTCCTCCAGTTATTTCTCCTTTCTTAGATAGTTTACACTCTCACTATTACTGTGAGAGTGTTTCTGTAGCAAATATTCTTCTCAAGATGAGAAGAAACTTCAATATTACAATCCATTTGTTATTGTGATTTAAATACACACAAACAAACACACACAAGTTAGTGCACATACACTGATGATATCTCAATTTATGGGGATATTCTGGGGATGTCAAGATCGATATCTCTCGAGTGGTTCTCAGAAGGCCATAGGGTGACCCTCTCTAGGTACTTAAGCAGGGAGGAGAAATTGACCGCACTGTGACATGTCCCTAGGAACTATGTGTGCCTTGTCCCATAGTCAGACTGATGACTGACTGTCTTGGAAACCACCATGGAACTTTTGTTTGGCAAATGATGGAGATCAAGTCAGGGTCAAAATCAGAAAACTAGATGGAGCTTCCAAGCTCCAGTGGAAGAGCAGATGGATGGAGAAAAAGAGCAAGGATGTCAGGAATATAAGGGCTTGGTCCACACTATGAGACACTGTGCCTGAACTAAGGGGATTTCAACTAATCCAGTGACCTGGGGATGAAAGAACATGGGATCAAACTGGAAGCTCTGAATGTGGCTGACAATTGGGGCAGATGGAGAAGCCAAAGATAATGGCACTTGCAATTGTCTGCATATCATACACTGGCTTTTTGTGATCATACTTTTTGTGGATGCATACCTTGCTAAATCTGGATGGATGAAGGGTGGGCTTGGACTTCCCACAGCTCAAAGTACCCTGCCCTCTATTTGGACTGGTGTTTGAGTAGAGAGGTTTATTTGCGGAGCAAGAAGAATGTGGGAGGAGGAAGAGAAGTGGAAAGTTTGATAATTATTATTATGAAGTAATGGAAAAATCAATAGAAAATAACCAATGAGGACATTGGAGTTAGGAAAAAAAAAACATTCATGTGAGTTGTTGACTCAGACCAAAAATTATTATACAGAAAAAAAAAACACACATAAAAAGGTTGAGTTACTTGGAAAATATGACTCAAGTAATTGGGAAGAAGATTGGGTTTTTATTTTGGGTCTTCATGGGGCTGTATGAGCAGCATTTTAGGACCTGTATGCTAGATATTTCTGGGGGTTAGTAGGGAAGAAACCTGGCTAGGAGGAGTTTTATGACATAAGTAGGGCCTTGATGATGTCACAAAGCTTTGGTTGGGGGTGGCAACTCTGTTCCACATGAAGCACTAGTCTTCTGTGAAGGTGGGCTTACTATCTTCATGGTGGCTGAGGAGGTCAGTTCAGCTCTTGGGCTCCACAACTGTTCAACCGAATTTCCAGAAGTTGGAATCTAGAGAGCCAAGATATTTTCTTTTGGTAAATATGTTTAGGAAGCAACTAGGACCTCTGTAGTCAAAGAAAGGTTTCTTTCAAATCTGCTCTGGGTCCAAAATTTATGTCGTTAACAGCTCCTATATTTGATAGCTGGGGGACGGTTAATGTCAGGTATTCTCCCCACTCTATCTTTGCTAAAAATGTCCAATTCCTCAGTCCACTTAAATGGCAAAGATCCTCTTTTTCCATATGTGTTTTAAAAGATAATTATTTCTAATAGGTGCTGTTGCACAGATTAATGTTTCTTTCTTTTGGCAGTTTGACTCACAGTACTCACTTCTCTAATGAAGATACAGAATATCTTTATGTAATCAACCTGGATATGGATCAGGAGACACAATAGAGAGAGCCAGTGGACTGGAGTGCCATGACCTTGGGCAGGTGGTTATAGATCAGCCAACTAACCAGGAGCTTGAGTGGTAAGGAGAGGAGTGGCGGTTCTTTGAATTCTTTGCCATCTGTTCAGATATTTCTTTCTCACTTTAGGTATAGGCATAGCTTCCTCTCTCATTGATGTAGTAAGTCAGGAAGTAGGTTTCTCAGTAGAGGTCAATTGCATTTTGCAGCAGGAATATGTCTCTGATACACATATACTGAGCTGTAGACAAGAGTTTGATACTTTTCCTATTAATTTCTTAAGAACATATTCCATTTAGGTATCCAAATCTATTCAGCCCTGCCTTTTTCACCTGCTCCAAAGTTATTCCTAAAAAGAGCCTTGACCTCACATCCTCACCTTCTTATCCTTGCAGGCACTTATGGTGGAGGAAACCACTTTGTGTCTGATTTAAACTGAAGAGTTCTTCCTATGCAGAGATTGGCAGCTATGAAGCCCAAGCACAGAAACAGAGCCAAGAGACAGTGGAACAGGAGTACTGTGGCCTATCTCAGAAAGTCTCCCGCCATGATGAAGATGCCTCTTAGTATGAGTGGCATGCCACATCTCCAGAAGAAGAATGGGCCATCGCTCCAGAAGCAAAAACTTAGTAAGCCTTTTGAGGCCCTGGAGAATATTGTTGGCCGCAGAATTTCTCATGGCTGGAAGGAAGCCAATGAACCAGTCACCCATTGGAAAGCCATCATTCTAGATCAACTGCCAACATATCCCTCTCTCTATTTGTTGAAATATGATGGGAATGATTGTGTCTATGGCTTGGAGCTTCATAGTGATGAAAGGATTTTAAACCTGAAGATCCTGCCTAATAATGTGCCATTTCCTCAGGTGACAGACACTCATCTCTCAAACACCATAGTTGGCAGAGCAGTGAAACATACATTCATGGGCACAAATGGCTCTAAGAATGACTGGAACGGGATGGTCCTAGAAGAGGTGCCAATCATGAAGACCTGGTTTTATATTACCTACAAGAAAGATCCGGTCTTGTACATTTACCACCTCCTGGATGACTACCTGGAAGGCAACCTCCACATCATGCCAGGCTCTAAGGAAGAGTGGAGTGGCGTGGTCCCAGATGAGGTGCAGGCCATAACGACCTGTTTCTACATGGTCAACGAGAATGATCCGGTCCTGTACCTTTACCACCATCATGATGATTCCATTGAAGGCAACCTCCACATCAGGCCTGAATGTCCTCCAGTAGACGTGACTTTGGAATTAGGCAGGGATTCCTTGGAGGGCAAAAGAGTGCAGTACAACAAAAAAGATGGAACCCAAGAGATAGGTAAAATTATTTGCCAAGTTCCCAACAAACCTTCTGTGTATTTCATCAAGTTTGATAATGACTTCCATATCTATGTCTATGATTTGGTGAAGATCTGTTAAAGTGAAATTCTCAAATTTTCAGGGGCAGACTTAATTCTCTCTTTGGGAATGTGTTTTTTTCAGAGATACCTCAGGTCTTCTATGAATCCTGGTATTTTTTCCAATGGATTATTCTTTCTCAAAGAATAAAAATTTGTTAACATGTTGTGTTATTTGGTCAATGATGGATTGTGTTTGGTGGATGGGGCATCACAGAAATACATGCCTCAAAACAAAGCAGGATTTATGGTCTTTTCCGCTTGGAGAGTAAAGGACTGGGGATGCGTGGTGTGGTAAAGGACAAGATGGCTGTCAAGGAAGCAGTGGAGAGGGGACAAAAAGTTGTATGATCTCGGGGCAGTACGATGCTTGAGGGAAAACCATGTCAAATGGAAAGATGTGACCGATATCAGCGTGAGGTATTGGGACTTAAGAGGATAAAGAGTAGATTAATCAGGAAGGGACACAAATGTATACTCAAAATCAGAGAAAATTACGTTTCATTTGATGAATGGTTTAATTCGTAATGGCTGTAAGTCAAAGGATGTTTGATCTCCACTAGAGCATGTTGCTTAGTGAAAAGTGTCTCCGCTCAGTTGCTCTTCTCCAGTAAGTTGGACATCAAGCTACCTACTTAGTTTTGCCAGAATTCTGTCTGCCACCTACTTTGTCATGCCTGGATTCGGTATGCCTTGAACTCTCATAGGTCTTATCCATGCCATCCAACCCTTGTCAGTTCATTTAAATAATTGCCCTGCCATATCTGGAAAACAGTGTTCCCTTTCATTGATCATGTTCTGTAGTACTTGGGCTATAAAACTCATGAACACACTCACCCTCACACAGGATAAACATGTACATATGATGCCCACTAGTGTGTGACATGCACACATATGATGAATGCACCGAACTCCATAATATCAGTAAAGTAGGGAATCCATGATGCTAGGTGGAGTCTGGCAAAGACTCCACACACCCATCAAACCGCCAAATACCAGTATGGTACTGATGTCTGACTCCCATCCTGTAAGGAACCTGCCATCCTGTAACTGAGCTATTTTTGGTTCCTTCATCTTCACAAACTTGGTTAAAATGTTAGAGTTGTCCAACTGGGAGTTAGGGTCCAGCATGTAGATCAGCTGTCCCAGGTCAGGTGATTTGGCTACAATTTGGGTGAGAAATTGTACCAGGGAATTCTGGTACACCCTCTCCTCTTCTTCTCCCTGTCCTCATCATCACTCTTGTGGGTGGGCCTGGAGCACAAAGAAGGTAAAATGGAATAAGCCTCCTCCTTAGTGGAAAACCTTGTCAATCCTTAATTTGACCTGACTCTCTGAGGGAATGCAGAACATTATTTCCTACTAGGTCTCCTCATTTATTTGTTCACTCATTTTTCCAAGGAATGATTGAATTCATCCATTCTTCCTTGTCTCTCTCTCTTCATTCTTCCCTTCTTCCATTTCCCCCTTGATTGTAGAAATTTGAGCAGCAGGGCTGCATCCCCATGGGGCCGCCTTGTAAGGTTATGCTCCGAAATAACAACCCAAAACTATTCATTTCAACACTGCCTGCCCCATTATTTTAAGCCTCTTAACCCATGTCTAATAATGTATGCTGCAGCACGAGGTGGGCTTAGAAGGAAAGATTTAGCATGTCTGACCTGGTGGCTGGCTGTATCGCCATCTGCCTCAGAGTGCAGAGCTACCATTTCTGCCCATGGCAGAGGTGCATGGCATCTCTAAGCTCAATTCCTATTCCTCCCAGCATTCTCTTATATTTATTCCACCCACCTATGTTCTAACCTTGCAGGCCAAACAGTTTCTTTATTTAATTAACCAATGACCTATACGCAATCATTACTCCTATTTCTGTTTGAACAAAAATGGAATCTTTAACTTTAACATAGCAAAATTACATATAACAAAACAGTTATCAAGCAAGAATTACAGTTACAATATTTATATCTATTTTATCTTTTATCATAACAATGGAAAACTATAACTATCTATCTATTCTTCAACTCCATCAGAGACTCCAGAATAATACAGTATTACCTAAGCAAACAAAAAGGAAGCCATTTTCAAACTCTAGAAATGACAGAGACATCTCGCTGCCTGGACAGTCACCCAAAGTTCCTCTGTACCGTTGGGGTTTCCATCCTCAGCCTACAGGCCCATAGTTTCCAGCAGACATTTCCATGAAGCAGGAAATTTCAAAGGCAGTCACTATCTGCTTGTCTTGAAGAATGTTTTGCTGACGCTTTCCTGAATCAGGAACACGGAAAGATCATCTCACCTTTAGGCAAGTTCAGTAGTCCTCTCTCTGAGTGTTTTCTGTGTACAGTTTATGCAACAATCCAGGCAAGAGCAGTTTCTTCCCCAAATGGCTATCAAACTCCATAAGGATCCTCTTTGATGCCCATCTTCTTTCTGAAGTAGATATGTGCTGCCAAGAGTAGAGTGTCTCACTGTCATGAAAAACCCTAAGGTACTAAAACATTAAATAGCCTATTTTGTAGTCTAGAGAGATATGAATAATGCCTATCTAACTGAAATATATATATCTATGTAGCTAGAAAATCTAACTAACATGACTACAAACTTGACTATTATGAATGATTATCCATTAATAACCTATATACATTATATTTTTAAATGAACTACACAATCACAATACCTTAATGAAGATCAAAAATGCATATACATATAACGAAATTGACCTAAAATCTCTACCAGTAAAGAAAATCTATACTAATGCAAATATTCATATCTATATCACATCCCACTTTAAATGTAAAAGAACGTTTAAGCCATATTTGGAAACGTGGGTGCAGTTTTTTCTCTCCAAAATGCTTCCTGCTGAATGGTGGCATCATTATTGATTTATCTCAGTTGGCAGTTGAGCGAAGCAATTTTTTAAAGGTGTTCACAGCAACCTTTAAGTAGGGAGTGGTCCATCCTACCATATTAGGATAGAGGCATCCACAGAATATCACCCTCTGTGAAAACAAAATAGAAACTCCTTTCCAAAGCATCATGTCCTTAGATCCAAATTTCAAAGTGAAGGCATTTTCAAAATATCTATGTTGGATTATTTCAGCAGCTTTTATAAAGAAACATCTTTTAGCAGCTATTGCTACTACCTCAAAATTCAAATGATTCAAAAAGAGCATAATAGCATACAATATCAAAATTCGCTGTGAATTTTCCATCTTTGTACGCTTCAATTTAACCTCTATTTTGTTTATTTTTTCTTTTTATTTTTTGCCTTTTGAGACAGGTTCTCTGTATCTTTGACCTGGAATAACTCTGTATACCTGTCTGTCCTTGAAGTCTCAGAGATCTGCCTCTCTCTGCCTTTCAGGCATTGGGATTAAAGGTGTATGCTACTACACATTGAACTCACAAAGATCTGTTTGTCTCTGCCTTCAAGGCACTGGGATTAAAGGCGTGTGCTACCTCACCTTGAAAATACAGAGGTCAATCTCCCTCTGCCTCCCATGTGTTGGGTTTACAGGTGTGTACTACCACACCCAACAACTCCCTTCCTTTTTTTAACTTTAAGAACTTCAAATTTTAGCCTGCACATATTTTTAACACACTGTAAATCATTTAAAATTTTTCTTTGTCTTTGAATCTCTCTTTACTCTATTTCTCTCTCTGCTTTTCTGACCACATGAGTCTTTCATTTACCAAGCAATCTCAGTAGGACTAAAGCCGTGGCTTTGCTGGCCAGATGTAGCCCATTCCTTAGCTTTCTGCCATTCCAACCTTGTGGCTGAGGTACCGAACAGAGCCGCATTCAGTGCCACAAGTCTACAGTGTTTCAAGGTCCTTGCCATCATATGGCTGCAACAGACAACACTCAAGCCCTCTTTCTGTAGCTGGCCCTCCTTCCTCAAACAGTCAGAGTTTGCCCAGGCAGGATGGCCCAGAAAGCCGGCATTTTAAAACAACACAGTTTTTTTTCCTGCTACTGCTGAAAACATACAAGCATTCAGTTGGCTTGTATCAACACCATTTAAATGTTGTTTGGCAGGACCTCTTAAGGGCTACAGGGTTTTGCAGCTGAAGCTGAGTCAGCAAGCCTATTTTAGATGAGAGCCCTTGCTTTCTTCTAGCAAGCAGAGCAGACCGAGAAATCACTGCTACCAAGAAAACATGCTTTACTCTTTCCCAAGCTTTCTCAGGCTTTCAGTGGATTCAGTTGTCCACAAGGCTGCAAGCCATTCTGTAGTTATTTGTCCAGCGAGGCTGTGTCCCCAGCACCACGGCCGCATGAAGGTTATGCCTGAAATAAATACACAAAAACTGTATTCTTTTAAACACTGCTGGCCCATTAGATTCAGCATTTTAACCCATTTCTAATAATCAGTGTAGTATAACGAGGTGCACTTACCAGGAAAAATTCAGCATGTCTGACAATGTGGCTGGCTGCATCGACATCTGACTCAGAGAGCAGAGCTATGGCATCTGCCGGGGAGAGGGGAGCATGGCTTCTCTGAGCTCACTACCTCTTCCTCCCGGCATTCTATTTTGTTTACTCCACCTACCTATGTTCTAACCTATCTGCTGAAGCGGATTCTTTCTTTAATTAATCAATAAACTTCTTCTGTCACTTTATCCTTTCAAAAGCTTGCCCATATAAATCTCCCATGTGTCTTCTGTTGTATAATCTTTCATTTGTAAAGAACTTGCACTCTCAGGGGAGGATTTTTCTGACATCTCTGTGGATGGAGATCATATGAGGAAGATCAGATGAGCAACCATGACAACTCTAATGCTGTAGAGTTAGGTGGACCAGAGATTGATGGCTGACATTCCTGTGCTATACATCAGATGCCCCTGAACTCTGGCCCTGTTGACAGACAGGCAGACATCAAGTTGGTCACACATACTTAACTCATTCAGGTTCACAGATACTGTAAATGGAGTTTTAATTCTTCTCCTAAACTAATAAAAAACCAAGATTAGGAGAAGAGAAGAGCCTGAAGTAAGGCCTCAAAATGGGTCATTTTGCAAAGGAAAGGTTACCTGCCTCCATGTATGCTGTCTCCCCTTCTTAGTCAAATCCATCCTTCCAGTGTCTAGCTAACAGCTAACCATAGGATTGAACCCAACTGCCTTTGATTTCTGAAATAAGTGCTGTCCCCTTAAGGTCTCATAACAGCATAGGAAGGTTTGTAAGACTGTCCCAGCAACAATTTAAAGCAATTCTAGGACACCAAAGATGCAGCAAATTTGGGTAATTGGTAATAGAGATCGTTCTGATGGGACAAAATAATGTAGCATTAAAAAAAAAAAACAGATTGGTGTACTCACGATGAATTTATGTGATATGGCACACACAGGCTTCTGGTTCTGAATACTTCATGCTCGGTGGGTTTTGGAGATTGTCGTGACCCTGAACCTAGCTGGAGGCTTTGGGGCCTTGAAAGGACAAGACTTAATATTTCAGGACATCCTTGTACTTGGTCCCCACTGTTTACTGATTTCCTTACAGAGAATGAGCAGCCATCTACTCCTGCTGCCATGCCTTCCCCACATGAACAGAGAGAAGACCCTATACACACAGGTCGCTTGTATCACATGTGAAGGCATAAGTCACAAACAAACTCCCACAGCAGTTTAGAATTGTGATTAATAGAATGATTAGTTCTTGAAAGGGGAAAAACTTAGAGATCACAATCCCTTACAAAAGCCCTCTGCAGGATCAGAAAAGGAGCCTAGTAGCCGGAAGGGAAGCTCAAGCAAGAGATCAAGCTGAAGGTAGAAGTTGCTTTTTAAAAGAGAGAGAGACCACAACTCAATGGGCTGGTATCTCAGTGACTATTCAGGAAACATCACAGAGAAAGGATCTGCTTCATGCATGAGAGTCACCGATGATTTCCCTTTAAGAAAAAAACCCATCAAAACTCCCAATAACATCATCAGCATTCAACAACATGTCTATGATTTCTTTGCCTTGCCTTTGATGGTGCAGTAAATGATGATGATAGTTAATCTGTGCAATTAATGCAAATTTCCTTGTAACTGACTAGACAGAATTGACAGGTTATCTTAAACACAGCAGGGAGTCACTCTACGATGGAACTGGTTCATCATCACCTGTGTGACAGTGACATAATTAAGATCTTTCCTTTGTCTATAAATCTCATTATGTTCAACATGATATGTTGTCATACAGATTTCTTAGGGTTTTGTCCCACTGGTGGTTTCCTTGGTATGCTTACATACTTTTTGCCAGATGCAATCAGTTTTGCCATGCACTCTCAGCTCCACGTCATTGTGTTCCCCTTATGTTCCAGTCTAGGCATTTTAGACCTCTTGTAACTGTTGTAAGAGTATCTCATGTTCCACCTAAATGATTTAGGGTTTTATTTAGGCTGGGTTTTATCTTCCATCACTGAGTTCATTGACTTTCCTTGGGCGTAATTCCTGGGAAACTGAGCCTAACTCCTGGGGGATTCCTCCAGTTATTTCTCCTTTCTTAGATAGTTTGCACTCTCACTATTACTGTGAGAGTGTTGCTGTAGCAAATATTCTTCTCAAGATGAGAAGAAACTTCAATATTACAATCCATTTGTTATTGTGATTTAAATACACACAAACAAACACACACAAGTTAGTGCACATACACTGATGATATCTCAATTTATGGGGATATTCTGGGGATGTCAAGATCGATATCTCTCGAGTGGTTCTCAGAAGGCCATAGGGTGACCCTCTCTAGGTACTTAAGCAGGGAGGAGAAATTGACCGCACTGTGACATGTCCCTAGGAACTATGTGTGCCTTGTCCCATAGTCAGATTGATGACTGACTGTCTTGAAAACGACCATGGAACTTTTGTTTGGCAAATGATGGAGATCAAGTCAGGGTCAAAATCAGAAAACTAGATGGAGCTTCCAAGCTCCAGTGGAAGAGCAGATGGATGGAGAAAAAGAGCAAGGATGTCAGGAATATAAGGGCTTGGTCCACACTATGAGACACTGTGCCTGAACTAAGGGGATTTCAACTAATCCAGTGACCTGGGGATGAAAGAACATGGGATCAAACTGGAAGCTCTGAATGTGGCTGACAATTGGGGCAGATGGAGAAGCCAAAGATAATGGCACTTGCAATTGTCTGCATATCATACACTGGCTTTTTGTGATCATACTTTTTGTGGATGCATACCTTGCTAAATCTGGATGGATGAAGGGTGGGCTTGGACTTCCCACAGCTCAAAGTACCCTGCCCTCTATTTGGACTGGTGTTTGAGTAGAGAGGTTTATTTGCGGAGCAAGAAGAATGTGGGAGGAGGAAGAGAAGTGGAAAGTTTGATAATTATTACTATGAAGTAATGGAAAAATCAATAGAAAATAACCAATGAGGACATTGGAGTTAGGAAAAAAAACATACATTGAGTTGTTGACTCAGACCAAAAATTATTATACAGAAAAAAAAAAAAACACATAAAAAGTTTGAGTTACTTGGAAAATATGACTCAAGTAATTGGGAAGAAGATTGGGGTTTTTATTTTGGGTCTTCATGGGGCTGTATGAGCAGCATTTTAGGACCTGTATGCTGGATATTTCTGGGGTTTAGTAGGGAAGAAACCTGGCTAGGAGAAGTTTTAAGACATAAGTAGGGCCTTGATGATGTCACAAAGCTTTGGTTGGGGGTGGCAACTCTGTTCCACATGAAGCACTAGTCTTCTGTGAAGGTGTGCTTACTATCTTCACGGTGGCTGAGGAGGTCAGTTCAGCTCTTGGGCTCCACAACTGTTCAACCGAATTTCCAGAAGTTGGAATCTAGAGAGCCAAGATATTTTCTTTTGGTAAATATATTTAGGAAGCAACTAGGACCTCTGTAGTCAAAGAAAGGTTTCTTTCAAATCTGCTCTGGGTCCAAAATTTATGTCGTTAAAAGCTCCTATACTTGATAGCTGGGGGACGGTTAATGTCAGGTCTTCTCCCCACTCTATCTTTGCTAAAAATGTCCAATTCCTCAGTCCACTAAAATGGCAAAGATCCTCTTTGTCCATATGTGTTTTAAAAGATAATTATTTCTAATAGGTGCTATTGCACAGATTAATGTTTCTTTCTTTTGGCAGTTTGACTCACAGTACTCACTTCTCTATTGAAGATACAGAATATCTTTATGTAATCAACCTGGATCTGGATCAGGAGACACAATAGAGAGAGCCAGTGGACTGGAGTGCCATGACCTGGGCAGGTGGTTATAGATCAGCCAACTAACCAGTAGCTTGAGTGGTAAGGAGAGGAGTGGCTGTTCTTTGAATTCTTTGCCATCTGTTCAGATATTTCTTTCTCACTTTATGTATAGGCATAGCTTCCTCTCTCATTGATATAGTAAGTCAGGAAGTAGGTTTCTCAGTAGACGTCAATTGCATTTTGCAGCAGGAATATGTCTCTGATACACATATACTGAGCTGTAGACAAGATTTTGATACTTTTCCTATTAATTTCTTAAGAACATATTACATTTAGGTATCCAAATCTATTCAACCCTGCCTTTTTCACCTGCTCCAAAGTTATTCCTAAAAAGAGCCTTGACCTCACATCCTCACCTTCTTATCCTTGCAGGCACTTATGGTGGAGGAAACCACTTTGTGTCTGATTTAAACTGAAGAGTTCTTCCTATGCAGAGATTGGCAGCTATGAAGCCCAAGCACAGAAACAGAGCCAAGAGACAGTGGAACAGGAGTGCTGTGGCCTATCTCAGAAAGTCTCCCGCCTTGATGAAGATGCCTCTTAGTATGAGTTGCATGCCACATCTCCAGAGAAAGAATGGGCCATCGCTCCAGAAGCAAAAACTTAGTAAGCCTTTTGAGGCCCTGGAGAATACTGTTGGCCGCAGAATTTCTCATGGCTGGAAGGAAGCCAATGAACCAGTCACCCATTGGAAAGCCATCATTCTAGATCAACTGCCAACATATCCCTCTCTCTATTTGTTGAAATATGATGGGATTGATTGTGTCTATGGCTTGGAGCTTCATAGTGATGAAAGGATTTTAAACCTGAAGATCCTGCCTAATAATGTGCCATTTCCTCAGGTGACAGGCACTCATCTCTCAAACACCATAGTTGGCAGAGCAGTGAAACATACATTCATGGGCACAAATGGCTCTAAGAATGACTGGAACGGGAGGGTCCTAGAAGAGGTGCCAATCATGAAGACCTGGTTTTATATTACCTACAAGAAAGATCCGGTCTTGTACATTTACCACCTCCTGGATGACTACCTGGAAGGCAACCTCCACATCATGCCAGGCTCTAAGGAAGAGTGGAGTGGCATGGTCCCAGGTGAGGTGCAGACCATAACGACCTGTTTCTACATGGTCAACGAGAATGATCCGGTCCTGTACCTTTACCACCATCATGATGATTCCATTGAAGGCAACCTCCACATCAGGCCTGAATGTCCTCCAGTAGACGTGACTTTGGAATTAGGCAGGGATTCCTTGGAGGGCAAAAGAGTGCAGTACAACAAAAAAGATGGAACCCAAGAGATAGGTAAAATTATTTGCCAAGTTCCCAACAAACCTTCTGTGTATTTCATCAAGTTTGATAATGACTTCCATATCTATGTCTATGATTTGGTGAAGATCTGTTAAAGTGAAATTCTCAAATTTTGAGGGGCAGACTTAATTCTCTCTTTGGGAATGTGTTTTTTCAGAGATACCTCAGGTCTTCTATGAATCCTGGTATCATTTCCAATGGATTATTCTTTCTCAAAGAATAAAAATTTGTTAACATGTTGTGTTATTTGGTCAATGATGGATTGTGTTTGGTGGATGGGGCATCACAGAAATACATGCCTCAAAACAAAGCAGGATTTATGGTCTTTTCCCCTTGGAGAGTAAAGGACTGGGGATGCGTGGTGTGGTAAAGGACTAGATGGCTGGCAAGGAAGCAGTGGAGAGGGGACAAAGAGTTGTATGATCTCGGGGCGGTACGAAGCTTGAGGGAAACCCATGTCAAATGGAAAGATGTGACCGATATCAGCGTGAGGTATTGGGACTTAAGAGGATAAAGAGTAGATTAATCAGGAAGGGACACAAATGTATACTCAAAATCAGAGAAAATTAGGTTTCATTTGATGAAAGGTTTAATTCGTACTGGCTGTAAGTCAAAGGATGTTTGATCTCCACTAGAGCATGTTGCTTAGTGAAAAGTGTCTCCGCTCAGTTGCTCTTCTCCAGCAAGTTGGACATCAAGCTACCTACTTAGTTTTGCCAGAATTCTGTCTGCCACCTACTTTGTCATGCCTGGATTGGGTATGCCTTGAACTCTCATAGGTCTTATCCATGCCATCCAACCCTTGTCAGTTCATTTAAATAATTGCCCTGCCATATCTGGAAAACAGTGTTCCCTTTCATTGATCATGTTCTGTAGTACTTGGGCAATAAAACTCATGAACACACTCACCCACACACAGGATAAGCATGTATATTTGATGCCCACTAGTGTGTGACATGCACACATATGATGAATGCACCGAACTCCATAATATCAGTAAAGTAGGGAATCCATGATGCTAGGTGGAGTCTGGCAAAGACCCCACACACCCATCAAACCGCCAAATACCAGTATGGTACTGATGTCTGACTCCCATCCTGTAAGGAACCTGCCATCCTTTAACTGGGCTATTTTTGGTTCCTTCATCTTCACAAACTTGGTTAAAATGTTAGAGTTGTCCAACTGGGAGTTAGGGTCCAGCATGTAGATCAGCTGTCCCAGGTCAGGTGATTTGGCTACAATTTGGGTGAGAAATTGTACCAGGGAATTCTGGTACACCCTCTCCTCTTTTTCTCGCTGTCCTCATCATCACTCTTGTGGGTGGGCCTGGAGCACAAAGAAGGTAAAATGGAATAAGCCTCCTCCTTAGTGGAAAACCTTGTCAATCCTTAATTTGACCTGACTCTCTGAGGGAATGCAGCACATTTTTTCCTACTAGGTCTCCTCATTCATTTGTTCACTCATTTTTCCAAGGAATGATTGAATTCATCCATTCTTCCTTGTCTCTCTCTCTTCTTTCTTCCCTTCTTCCATTTCCCCTTTGATTGTAGAAATTTGAGCAGCAGGGCTGCATCCCCATGGGGCCGCCTTGTAAGGTTATGCTCCGAAACAACAACACAAAACTATTCATTTAAACACTGCCTGCCCCATTATTTTCAGCCTCTTAACCCATGTCTAATAATGTATGTTGCAGCACGAGTTGAGCTTAGAAGGAAAGATTTAGCATGTTTGACCTGGTGGCTGGCTGTATCGCCATCTGCCTCAGAGTGCAGAGCTACCATCTCTGCCCATGGGAGAGGTGCATGGCATCTCTAAGCTCAATTCCTATTCCTCCCAGCATTCTCTTATGTTTATTCCACCCACCTATGTTCTAACCTTTCAGGCCAAACAGTTCCTTTATTTAATTAACCAATGACCTATACTCCATCATTACTCCTATTTCTGTTTAAACAAGAACGGAATCTTTAACTTTAACATAGCAAAATTACATATAACAAAACAGTTATCAAGCAAGAATTACAGTTACAGTATTTATATCTATTTTATCTTTTATCATAACAATGGAAAACTATAACTATCTATCTATTCTTCAACTCCATCAGAGACTCCAGAATAATACAGTATTACCTAAGCAAACAAAAAGGAAGCCATTTTCAAACTCTAGAAATGACAGAGACATCTCGCTGCCTGGACAGTCACCCAAAGTTCCTCTGTACAATTGGGGTTTCCATCCTCAGCCTACAGGCCCATAGTTTCCAGCAGACATTTCCATGAAGCAGGAAATTTCAAAGGCAGTCACTATCTGCTTGTCTTGAAGAATGTTTTGCTGACCCTTTCCTGAATCAGGAACACGGAAAGATCATCTCACCTTTAGGCAAGTTCAGTAGTCCTCTCTCTGAGTGTTTTCTGTGTACAGTTTATGCAACAATCCAGGCAAGAGCAGTTTCTTCCCCAAATGGCTATCAAACTCCATAAGGATCCTCTTTGATGCCCATCTTCTTCCTGAAGTAGATATGTGCTGCCAAGTGTAGAGTGTCTCACTGTCATGAAAAACCCTAAGGTACTAAAACATTAAATAGCCTATTTTGTAGTCTAGAGAGATATGAATAATGCCTATCTAACTGAAATATATATATCTATGTAGCTAGAAAATCTAACTAACATGACTACAAACTTGACTATTATGAATGATTATCCATTAATAACCTATATACATTATATTTTTAAATGAACTACACAATCACAATACCTTAATTAAGATCAAAAATGCATATACATATAACGAAATTGACCTAAAATCTCTACCAGTAAAGCAAAATCTATACAAATGCAAATATTCATATCTATATCACATCCCACTTTAAATGTAAAAGAACGTTTATAAGCCATATTTGGGAACGTGGGTGCAGTTTTTTCTCTCCAAAATGCTTCCTGCTGAATGGTGGCATCATTATTGATTTATCTCAGTTGGCAGTTGAGCGAAGCAATATTTTAAAGGTGTTCACAGCAACCTTTAAGTAGGGAGTGTCCATCCTACCATATTAGGATAGAGGCATCCACAGACTATCACCCTCTGTGAAAACAAAATAGAAACTCCTTTCCAAAGCATCATGTCCTTAGATCTAAATTTCAAAGTCAAGGCATTTTCAAAATATCTATGTTGGATTATTTCAGCAGCTTTTATAAAGAAACATCTTTGAGCAGCTATTGCTACTGCCTCAAAATTCAAATGATTCAAAAAGAGCATAATAGCATACAATATCAAAATTCGCTGTGAATTTTCCATCTTTGTGCGCTTCAATTTAACCTCTATTTTGTTTATTTTTCCTTTTTATTTTTTGCCTTTTGAGACAGGTTCTCTGTATCTTTGACCTGGAATTACTCTGTATACCTGTCTGTCCTTGAAGTCTCAGAGATCTGCCTCTCTCTGCCTTTCAGGCATTGGGATTAAAGGTGTATGCTACTACACATTGAACTCACAAAGATCTGTTTGTCTCTGCCTTCAAGGCACTGGGATTAAAGGCGTGTGCTACCTCACCTTGAAGGTACAGAGGTCAATCTCCCTCTGCCTCCCATGTGTTGGGTTTACAGGTGTGTACTACCACACCCAACAACTCCCTTCCTTTTTTTAACTTTAAGAACTTCAAATTTTAGCCTGCACATATTTTTAACACACTGTAAATCATTTAAAAATTTTCTTTGTCTTTGAATCTCTCTTTACTCTATTTCTCTCTCTGTTTTTCTGACCACATGAGTCTTTCATTTACCAAGCAATCTCAGTAGGACTAAAGCCGTGGCTTTGCTGGCCAGATGTAGCCCATTCCTTAGCTTTCTGCCATTCCAACCTTGTGGCTGAGGTACCGAACAGAGCCGCATTCAGTGCCACAAGTCTACAGTGTTTCAAGGTCCTTGCCATCATATGGCTGCAACAGACAACACTCAAGCCTTCTTTCTGTAGCTGGCCCTCCTTCCTCAAACAGTCAGAGTTTGCCCAGGCAGGATGGCCCAGAAAGCCGGCATTTTAAAACAACACAGTTTTTTTTCCTGCTACTGCTGAAAACATACAAGCATTCAGTTGGCTTTTATCAACACCATTTAAATGTTGTGTGGCAGGACCTCTTAAGGGCTGCAGGGTTTTGCAGCTGAAGCTGAGTCAGCAAGCCTCTTTTAGATGAGAGCCCTTGCTTTCTTCTAGCAAGCAGAGCAGACCGAGAAATCGCTGCTACCAAGAAAACATGCTTTACTCTTTCCCAAGCTTTCTCAGGCTTTCAGTGGATTCAGTTGTCCACAAGGCTGCAAGCCATTCTGTAGTTATTTGTGCAGCGAGGCTGTGTCCCCAGCACCACGGCCGCATGAAGGTTATGCCTGAAATAAATACACAAAAACTGTATTCTTTTAAACACTGCTGGCCCATTAGATTCAGCATCTTAACCCATTTCTAATAATCAGTGTAGTATAACGAGGTGCACTTACCAGGAAAAATTCAGCATGTCTGACATGGTGGCTGGCTGCATCGACATCTGCCTCAGAGAGCAGAGCTATGGCATCTGCCGGGGAGAGGGGAGCATGGCTTCTCTGAGCTCACTACCTCTTCCTCCCGGCATTCTATTTTGTTTACTCCACCTACCTATGTTCTAACCTATCAGCTGAAGTGAATTCTTTCATTAATTAATCTATAAACTTCTTCTGTCACTTTATCCTTTCAACAGCTTGCCCATAGAAATCTCCCATGTGTCTTCTGTTGTATAATCTTTCATTTGTAAAGAACTTGCACTCTCAGGGGAGGATTTTTCTGACATCTCTGTGGATGGAGATCATATGAGGAAGATCAGATGAGCAACCATGACAACTCTAATGCTGTAGAGTTAGGTGGACCAGAGATTGATGGCTGACATTCCTGTGCTATGCATCAGATGCCCCTGAACTCTGGCCCTGTTGACAGACAGGCAGACATCAAGTTGGTCACACATACTTAACTCATTCACGTTCACAGATACTGTAAATGGAGTTTTAATTCTTCTCCTAAACTAATAAAAAACCAAGATTATGAGAAGAGAAGAGCCTGAAGTAAGGCCTCAAAATGGGTCATTTTGCAAAGGAAAGGTTACCTGCCTCCATGTATGCTGTCTCCCCTTCTTAGTCAAATCCATCCTTCCAGTGTCTAGCTAACAGCTAACCATAGGATTGAACCCAACTGCCTTTGATTTCTGAAATAAGTGCTGTCCCCTTAAGGTCTCATAACAGCACAGGAAGGTTTGTAAGACTGTCCCAGCAACAATTTAAAGCAATTCTAGGACACCAAAGATGCAGCAAATTTGGGTAATTGGTAATATAGATCGTTCCGGTGGGACAAAATAATGTAGCATTAAAAAAAATACAGATTGGTGTACTCACGATGAATTTATGTGATATGGCACACACAGGCTTCTGGTTCTGAATACTTCATGCTCGGTGGGTTTTGGAGATTGTCGTGACGCTGAACCTAGCTGGAGGCTTTGGGGCCTTGAAAGGACAAGACTTAATATTTCAGGACATCCTTGTACTTGGTGCCCACTGTTTACTGATTTCCTTACAGAGAATGAGCAGCCATCTACTCCTGCTGCCATGCCTTCCCCACATGAACAGAGAGAAGACCCTATACACACAGGTCGCTTGTATCACATCTGAAGGCTTAAGTCACAAACAAACTCCCACAGCAGTTTAGAATTGTGATTAATAGAATGATTAGTTCTTGAAAGGGGAAAAACTTAGAGATCACAATCCCTGACAAAAGCCCTCTGCAGGATCAGAAAAGGAGCCTAGTAGCCGGAAGGGAAGCTCAAGCAAGAGATCAAGCTGAAGGTAGAAGTTGCTTTTTAAAAGAGAGAGAGACCACAACTCAATGGGCTGGTATCTCAGTGACTATTCAGGAAACATCACAGAGAAAGGATCTGCTTCATGCATGAGAGTCACCGATGATTTCCCTTTAAGAAAAAAACCCATCAAAACTCCCAATAACATCATCAGCATTCAACAACATGTCTATGATTTCTTTGCATTGCCTTTGATGGTGCAGTAAATGATGCTGATAGTTAATCTGTGCAATTATGCAAATTTCCTTGTAACTGACTAGACAGAATTGACAGGTTATCTTAAACACAGCAGGGAGTCACTCTACGATAGAACTGGTTCATCTTCACCTGTGTGACAGTGACATAATTAAGATCTTTCCTTTGTCTATAAATCTCATTATGTTCAACATGATATGTTGTCATACAGATTTCTTAGGGTTTTGTCCCACTGGTGGTTTCCTTGGTATGCTTACATACTTTTTGCCAGATGCAATCAGTTTTGCCATGCACTCTCAGCTCCACATCATTGTGTTCCCCTTATGTTCCAGTCCAGGCATTTTAGACCTCTTGTAACTGTTGTAAGAGTATCTCATGTTCCACCTAAATGATTTAGGGTTTTATTTAGGCTGGGTTTTATCTTCCATCACTGAGTTCATTTACTTTCCTTGGGCGTAATTCCTGGGACACTGAGCCTAACTCCTGGGGGATTCCTCCAGTTATTTCTCCTTTCTTAGGTAGTTTACACTCTCACTATTACTGTGAGAGTGTTTCTGTAGCAAATATACTTCTGAGGATGAGAAGAAACTTCAATGTTACAATCCATTTGTTATTGTGATTTAAATACACACACACAAACACACACAAGTTAATGCACATACACTGATGATATCTCAATTTATGGGGCCATTCTGGGGATGTCAAGATCGATATCTCTCGAGTGGTTCTCAGAAGGCCATAGGGTGACCCTCTCTAGGTACTTAAGCAGGGAGGAGAAGTTGACCGCACTGTGACATGTCCCTAGGAACTATGTGTGCCTTGTCCCATAGTCAGACTGATGACTGACTATCTTGAAAACCACCATGGTACTTTTGTTTGGCAAATGATGGAGATCAAGTCAGGGTCAAAATCAGAAACCTAGATGGAGCTTCCAAGCTCCAGTGGAAGAGCAGATGGATGGAGAAAAAGAGCAAGGATGTCAGGAATATAAGGGCTTGGTCCACACTATGAGACACTGTGCCTGAACTAAGGGGATTTCAACTAATCCAGTGACCTGGGAATGAAAGAACATGGGATCAAACTGGAAGCTCTGAATGTGGCTGACAATTGTGGCAGACGGAGAAGCCAAAGATAATGGCACTTGCAATTGTCTGCATATCATACACTGGCTTTTTGTGATCATATTTTTTGTGGATGCATACCTTGCTAAATCTGGATGGATGAAGGGTGGGCTTGGACTTCCCACAGCTCAAAGTACCCTGCCCTCTATTTGGACTGGTGTTTGAGTGGAGAGGTTTATTTGCGGAGCAAGAAGAATGTGGGAGGAGGAAGAGAAGTGGAAAATTTGATAATTATTATTATGAAGTAATGGAAAAATCAATAGAAAATAACCACTGAGGACATTGGAGCTAGGAAAAAAAAACATTCATGTGAGTTGTTGACTCAGACCAAAAATTATTTTACAGAAAAAAAAACACATAAAGGGGTTGAGTTACTTGGAAAATATGACTCAAGTAATTGGGAAGAAGATTGGGGTTTTTATTTTGGGTCTTCATGGGGCTGTATGAGCAGCATTTTAGGACCTGTATGCTGGATATTTCTGGGGGTTAGTAGGGAAGAAACCTGGCTAGGAGGAGTTTTATGACATAAGTAGAGCCTTGATGATGTCACAAGCTTTGGTTGGGGGTGGCAACTCTGTTCCAGATGAAGCACTAGTCTTCTGTGAAGGTGGGCTTACTATCTTCATGGTGGCTGAGGAGGTCAGTTCAGCTCTTGGGCTCCACATCTGTTCAACCGAATTTCCAGAAGTTGGAATCTAGAGAGCCAAGATATTTTCTTTTGGTAAATATGTTTAGGAAGCAACTAGGACCTCTGTAGTCAAAGAAAGGTTTCTTTCAAATCTGCTCTGGGTCCAAAATTTATGTCGTTAACAGCTCCTATATTTGATAGCTGGGGGACGGTTAATGTCAGGTATTCTCCCCACTCTATCTTTGCTAAAAATGTCCAATTCCTCAGTCCACTTAAATGGCAAAGATCCTCTTTGTCCCTATGTGTTTTAAAAGATAATTATTTCTAATAGGTGCTGTTGCACAGATTAATGTTTCTTTCTTTTGGCAGTTTGACTCACAGTACTCACTTCTCTAATGAAGATACAGAATATCTTTATGTAATCAACCTGGATCTGGATCAGGAGACACAATAGAGAGAGCCAGTGGACTGGAGTGCCATGACCTTGGGCAGGTGGTTATAGATCAGCCAACTAACCAGTAGCTTGAGTGGTAAGGAGAGGAGTGGCTGTTCTTTGAATTCTTTGCCATCTGTTCAGATATTTCTTTCTCACTTTAGGTATAGGCATAGCTTCGTCTCTCATTGATATAGTAAGTCAGGAAGTAGGTTTCTCAGTAGAGGTCAATTGCATTTTGCAGCAGGAATATGTCTCTGATACACATATACTGAGCTGTAGACAAGAGTTTGATACTTTTCCTATTAATTTCTTAAGAACATATTCCATTTAGGTATCCAAATCTATTCAGCCCTGCCTTTTTCACCTGCTCCGAAGTTATTCCTAAAAAGAGCCTTGACCTCACATCCTCAACTTCTTATCCTTGCAGGCACTTATGGTGGAGGAAACCACTTTGTGTCTGATTTAAACTGAAGAGTTCTTCCTATGCAGAGATTGGCAGCTATGAAGCCCAAGCACAGAAACAGAGCCAAGAGACAGTGGAACAGGAGTGCTGTGGCCTATCTCAGAAAGTCTCCCGCCATGATGAAGATGCCTCTTAGTATGAGTTGCATGCCACATCTCCAGAAGAAGAATGGGCCATCGCTCCAGAAGCAAAAACTTAGTAAGCCTTTTGAGGCCCTGGAGAATATTGTTGGCCGCAGAATTTCTCATGGCTGGAAGGAAGCCAATGAACCAGTCACCCATTGGAAAGCCATCATTCTAGATCAACTGCCAACATATCCCTCTCTCTATTTGTTGAAATATGATGGGATTGATTGTGTCTATGGCTTGGAGCTTCATAGTGATGAAAGGATTTTAAACCTGAAGATCCTGCCTAATAATGTGCCATTTCCTCAGGTGACAGACACTCATCTCTCAAACACCATAGTTGGCAGAGCAGTGAAACATACATTCATGGGAACAAATGGCTCTAAGAAAGACTGGAACGGGATGGTCCTAGAAGAGGTGCCAATCATGAAGACCTGGTTTTATATTACCTACAAGAAAGATCCGGTCTTGTACATTTACCACCTCCTGGATGACTATCTGGAAGGCAACCTCCACATCATGCCAGGCTCTAAGGAAGAGTGGAGTGGCGTGGTCCCAGATGAGGTGCAGGCCATAACGACCTGTTTCTACATTGTCAACGACAATGATCCGGTCCTGTACCTTTACCACCATCATGATGATTCCATTGAAGGCAACCTCCACATCACGCCGGGATGTCCTCCAGTAGAGGTGACTTTGGAATTAGGCAGGGATTCCTTGGAGGGCAAAAGAGTGCAGTACAACAAAAAAGATGGAACCCAAGAGATAGGTAAAATTATTTGCCAAGTTCCCAACAAACCTTCTGTGTATTTCATCAAGTTTGATAATGACTTCCATATTTATGTCTATGATTTGGAGAACATCTGTTAAAGTGAAATTCTCAAATTTTGAGGGGCAGACTTAATTCTCTCTTTGGGAATGTGTTTTTTTCAGAGATACCTCAGGTCTTCTATGAATCCTGGTATCTTTTCCAATGGATTATTCTTTCTCAAAGAATAAAAATTTGTTAACATGTTGTGTTATTTGGTCAATGATGGATTGTGTTTGGTGGATGGGGCATCACAGAAATACATGCCTCAAAACAAAGCAGGATTTATGGTCTTTTCCGCTTGGAGAGTAAAGGACTGGGGATGCGTGGTGTGGTAAAGGACTATATGACTGTCAAGGAAGCAGTGGAGAGGGGACAAAAAGTTGTATGATCTCGGGGCGGTACAAAGCTTGAGGGAAAACCATGTCAAATGGAAAGATGTGACCGATATCAGCGTGAGGTATTGGGACTTAAGAGGATAAAGAGTAGATTAATCAGGAAGGGACACAAATGTCTACTCAAAATCAGAGAAAATTAGGTTTCATTTGATGAATGGTTTAATTCGTACTGGCTGTAAGTCAAAGGATGTTTGATCTCCACTAGAGCATGTTGCTTAGTGAAAAGTGTCTCCGCTCAGTTGCTCTTCTCCAGTAAGTTGGACATCAAGCTACCTACTTAGTTTTGCCAGAATTCTGTCTGCCACCTACTTTGTCATGCCTGGATTCGGTATGCCTTGAACTCTCATAGGTCTTATCCATGCCATCCAACCCTTGTCAGTTCATTTAAATAATTGCCCTGCCATACCTGGAAAACAGTGTTCCCTTTCATTGATCATGTTCTGTAGTACTTGGGCTATAAAACTCATGAACACACTCACCCTCACACAGGATAAACATGTACATATGATGCCCACTAGTGTGTGACATGCACACATATGATGAATGCACCGAACTCCATAATATCAGTAAAGTAGGGAATCCATGATGCTAGGTGGAGTCTGGCAAAGACCCCACACACCCATCAAACCGCCAAATACCAGTATGGTACTGATGTCTGCCTCCCATCCTGTAAGGAACCTGCCATCCTGTAACTGGGCTATTTTTGGTTCCTTCATCTTCACAAACTTGGTTAAAATGTTAGAGTGGTCAAACTGGGAGGTAAGGTCCAGCATGTAGATCAGCTGTCCCAGGTCAGGTGATTTGGCTACAATTTGGGTGAGAAGTTGTACCAGGGAATTCTGGTACACCCTCTCCTCTTCTTCTCCCTGTCCTCATCATCACTCTTGTGGGTGGGCCTGGAGCACAAAGAAGGTAAAATGGAATAAGCCTCCTCCTTAGTGGAAAACCTTGTCAATCCTTAATTTGACCTGACTCTCTGAGGGAATGCAGCACATTTTTTCCTACTAGGTCTCCTCATTCATTGGTTCACTCATTTTTCCAAGGAATGATTGAATTCATCCATTCTTCCTTGTCTCTCTCTCCTCTTTCTTCCCTTCTTCCATTTCCCCCTTGATTGTAGAAATTTGAGCAGCAGGGCTGCATCCCCATGGGGCCGCCTTGTAAGGTTATGCTCCGAAATAACAACACAAAACTATTCATTTAAACACTGCCTGCCCCATTATTTTCAGCCTCTTAACCCATGTCTAATAATGTATGTTGCAGCACGAGGTGCGCTTAGAAGGAAAGATTTAGCATGTCTGACCTGGTGGCTGGCTGTATCGCCATCTGCCTCAGAGTGCAGAGCTACCATTTCTGCCCATGGGAGAGGTGCATGGCATCTCTAAGCTCAATTCCTATTCCTCCCAGCATTCTCTTATGTTTATTCCACCCACCTATGTTCTAACCTTTCAGGCCAAACAGTTTCTTTATTTAATTAACCAGTGACCTATACTCCATCATTACTCCTATTTCTGTTTAAACAAGAACGGAATCTTTAACTTTAACATAGCAAAATTACATATAACAAAACGGTTATCAAGCAAGAATTACAGTTACAATATTTATATCTATTTTATCTTTTATCATAACAATGGAAAACTATAACTGTCTATCTATTCTTCAACTCCATCAGAGACTCCAGAATAATACAGTGTTACCTAAGCAAACAAAAAGTAAGCCATTTTCAAACTCTAGAAATGACAGAGACATCTCGCTGCCTGGACAGTCACCCAAAGTTCCTCTGTTTTGTTGGTGTTTCCATCCTCAGCCTACAGGCCCATAGTTTCCAGCAGACATTTCCATGAAGCAGGAAATTTCAAAGGCAGTCACTATCTGCTTGTCTTGAAGAATGTTTTGCTGACCCTTTCCTGAATCAGGAACACGGAAAGATCATCTCACCTTTAGGCAAGTTCAGTAGTCCTCTCTCTGAGTGATTTCTGTGTACAGTTTATGCAACAATCCAGGCAAGAGCAGTTTCTTCCCCAAATGGCTATCAAACTCCATAAGGATCCTCTGTGATGCCCATCTTCTTCCTGAAGGAGATATGTGCTGCCAAGAGTAGAGTGTCTCACTGTCATGAAAAACCCTAAGGTACTAAAACATTAAATAGCCTATTTTGTAGTCTAGAGAGATATGAATAATGCCTATCTAACTGAAATATATATATCTATGTAGCTAGAAAATCTAACTAACATGACTACAAACTTGACTATTACTAATAATTATCCATTAATAACCTATATACATTATATTTTTAAATGAACTACACAATCACAATACCTTAATTAAGATCAAAAGTGCATATACATATAACACAATTGACCTAAAATCTCTATCAGTAAAGCAAAATCTATACTAATGCAAATATTCATGTCTATATCACATCCCACTTTAAATGTAAAAGAACGTTTATAAGCCATATTTGGGAACGTGGGTGCAGTTTTTTCTCTCCAAAATGCTTCCTGCTGAATGGTGGCATCATTATTGATTTATCTCAGTTGGCAGTTGAGTGAAGCAATTTTTTAAAGGTGTTCACAGCAACCTTTAAGTAGGGAGTGGTCCATCCTTCCATATTAGGATAGAGGCATCCACAGACTATCACCCTCTGTGAAAACAAAATAGAAACTCCTTTCCAAAGCATCATGTCCTTAGATCCAAATTTCAAAGTCAAGGCATTTTCAAAATATCTATGTTGGATTATTTCAGCAGCTTTTATAAAGAAACATCTTTTAGCAGCTATTGCTACTGCCTCAAAATTCAAATGATTCAAAAAGAGCATAATAGCATACAATATCAAAATTCGCTGTGAATTTTCCATCTTTGTGCACTTCAATTTAACCTCTATTTTGTTTATTTTAACTTTTTATTTTTTGCCTTTTGAGACAGGTTCTCTGTATCTTTGACCTGTAATAACTCTGTATACCTGTCTGTACTTGAAGTATCAGAGATCTGCCTCTCTCTGCCTTTCAGGCATTGGGATTAAAGGTGTATGCTACTACACATTGAACTCACAAAGATCTGTTTGTCTCTGCCTTCAAGGCACTGGGATTAAAGCCGTGTACTACCTCACCCTGAAGGTACAGAGGTCAATCTCCCTCTGCCTCCCATGTGTTGGGTTTACAGGTTTGTACTACGACACCCAACAACCCTCTTCCTTTTTTTTTAACTTTAAGAACTTCAAATTTTAGCCTGCACATATTTTTAACACACTGTAAATCATATAAAAATTTTCTTTGTCTTTGAATCTCTCTTTACTCTATTTCTCTCTCTGTTTTTCTGACCACATGAGTCTTTCATTTACCAAGCAATCTCAGTAGGACTAAAGCCGTGGCTTTGTGGCCAGATGTAGCCCATTCCTTAGCTTTCTGCCATTCCAACCTTGTGGCTGAGGTACCGAACAGAGCCGCATTCAGTGCCACAAGTCTACAGTGTTTTAGGTTCCTTGCCATCAAAGAGGCTGCAACAGACAACACTCAAGCCCTCTTTCTGTAGCTGGCCCTCCTTCATCAAACAGTCAGAGTTTGCCCAGGCAGGATGGCCCAGAAATCTGGCATTTTAAAACAAGACAGTTTTTTTCCCTTCTACTCCTGTAAACATACAAGCATTCAGTTGGCTTTTATCAACACCATTTAAATGTTTTGTGGCAGGACCTCTTAAGGGCTGCAGGGTTTTGCAGCTGAAGCTGAGTCAGCAATCCTCTTTTAGATGAGAGCCCTTGCTTTCTTCTAGCAAGCAGAGCAGACCGAGAAATCGCTGCTACCAAGAAAACATGCTTTACTCTTTCCCAAGCTTTCTCAAGCTTTCAGTGGATTCAGTTGTCCACAAGGCTGCAAGCCATTCTGTAGTTATTTGAGCAGTGAGGCTGTGTCCCCAGCACCACGGCCGCATTAAGGTTATGCCTGAAATAAATACACAAAAACTGTATTCTTTTAAACACTGCTGGCCCATTAGATTCAGCATTTTAACCCATTTCTAATAATCAGTGTAGTATAACGAGGTGCACTTACCAGGAAAAATTCAGCATGTCTGACATGGTGGCTGGCTGCATCGACATCTGCCTCAGAGAGCAGAGTTATGGCATCTGCCGGGGAGAGGGGAGCATGGCTTCTCTGAGCTCACTACCTCTTCCTCCCGGCATTCTATTTTGTTTACTCCACCTACCTATGTTCTAACCTATCAGCTGAAGCGGATTCTTTCTTTAATTAATCAATAAACTTCTTCTGTCACTTTATCCTTTCATCAGCTTGCCCATAGAAATCTCCCATGTGTCTTCTGTTGTATAATCTTTCATTTGTAAAGAACTTGCACTCTCAGGGGAGGATTTTTCTGACATCTCTGTGGATGGAGATCATATGAGGAAGATCAGATGAGCAACCATGACAACTCTAATGCTGTAGAGTTAGGTGGACCAGAGATTGATGGCTGACATTCCTGTGCTATGCATCAGATGCCCCTGAACTCTGGCCCTGTTGACAGACAGGCAGACATCAAGTTGGTCACACATACGTAACTCATTCAGGTTCACAGATACTGTAAATGGAGTTTTAATTCTTCTCCTAAACTAATAAAAATCCAAGATTAAGAGCAGAGAAGAGCCTGAAGTAAGGCCTCAAAATGGGTCATTTTGCAAAGGAAAGGTTACCTGCCTCCATGTATGCTGTCTCCCTTTCTTAGTCAAATCCATCCTTCCAGTGTCTAGCTAACAGCTAACCATAGGATTGAACCCAACTGCCTTTGATTTCTGAAATAAGTGCTGTCCCCTTAAGGACTCATAACAGCACAGGAAGGTTTGTAAGACTGTCCCAGCAACAATTTAAAGCAATTCTAGGACACCAAAGATGCAGCAAATTTGGTTAATTGGTAATATAGATCGTTCTGATGGGACAAAATAATTTAGAATTAAAAAAAAAAAACAGATTGGTGTACTCACGATGAATTTATGTGATATGGCACACACAGGCTTCTGGTTCTGAATACTTCATGCTCGGTGGGTTTTGGAGATTGTCGTGACCTTGAACCTAGCTGGAGGCTTTGGGGCCTTGAAAGGACAAGACTTAATATTTCAGGACATCCTTGTACTTGGTCCCCACTGTTTACTGATTTCCTTACAGAGAATGAGCAGCCATCTACTCCTGCTGTCATGCCTTCCCCACATGAACAGAGAGAAAACGCTATACACACAGGTCGCTTGTATCACATGTGAAGGCATAAGTCACAAACAAACTCCCACAGCAGTTTAGAATTGTGATTAATAGAATGATTAGTTCTTGAAAGGGGAAAAACTTAGAGATCACAATCCCTTACAAAAGCCCTCTGCAGGATCAGAAAAGGAGCCTAGTAGCCGGAAGGGAAGCTCAAGCAAGAGATCAAGCTGAAGGTAGAAGTTGCTTTTTAAAAGAGAGAGAGACCACAACTCAATGGGCTGGTATCTCAGTGGCTATTCAGGAAACATCACAGTGAAAGGATCTGCTTCATGCATGAGAGTCACCGATGATTTCCCTTTAAGAAAAAAACCCATCAAAACTCCCAATAACATCATCAGCATTCAACAACATGTCTATGATTTCTTTGCCTTGCCTTTGATTGTGCAGTAAATGATGCTGATAGTTAATCTGTGCAATTAATGCAAATTTCCTTGTAACCGACTAGACAGAACTGACAGGTTATCTTAAACACAGCAGGGAGTCACTCTACAATGGCACTGGTTCATCATCACCTGTGTGACAGTGACATAATTAAGATCTTTCCTTTGTCTATAAATCTCATTATGTTCAACATGATATGTTGTCATACAGATTTCTGAGGGTTTTGTCCCACTGGTGGTTTCCTTGGTATGCTTACATAATTTTTGCCAGATCCAATCAGTTTTGCCATGCACTCTCAGCTCCACGTCATTGTGTTCCCCTTATTTTCCAGTCCAGGCATTTTAGACATCTTGTAACTGTTGTAAGAGTATCTCATGATCCACCTAAATGATTTAGGGTTTTATTTAGGCTGGGTTGTATCTTCTATCACTGAGTTCATTGACTTTCCTTGGGCGTAATTCCTGGGACACTGAGCCTAACTCCTGGGGGATTCCTCCAGTTATTTCTCCTTTCTTAGATAGTTTACACTCTCACTATTACTGTGAGAGTGTTTCTGTAGCAAATATTCTTCTCAAGATGAGAAGAAACTTCAATATTACAATCCATTTGTTATTGTGATTTAAGTACACACACACAAATACAAACAAGTTAATGCACATACACTGATGATATCTCAATTTATGGGGCCATTCTCTGGATGTCAAGATCGATATCTCTCGAGTGGTTCTCAGAAGGCCATAGGGTGACCCTCTCTAGGTATTTAAGCAGGGAGGAGAAATTGACTGCACTGTGACATGTCCCTAGGAACTATGTGTGCTCTGTCCCATAGTCAGACTGATGACTGACTATCTTGAAAACCACCATGGAACTTTTGTTTGGCAAATGATGGAGATCAAGTCAGGGTCAAAATCAGAAACCTAGATGGAGCTTCCAAGCTCCAGTGGAAGAGCAGATGGATGGAGAAAAAGAGCAAGGATGTCAGGAATATAAGGGCTTGGTCCACACTATGAGACACTGTGCCTGAACTAAGGGGATTTCAACTAATCCAGTGACCTGGGAATGAAAGAACATGGGATCAAACTGGAAGCTCTGAATGTGGCTGACAATTGGGGCAGACGAAGAAGCCAAAGATAATGGCACTTGCAATTGTCTGCATATCATACACTGGCTTTTTGTGATCATATTTTTTGTGGATGCATACCATGCTAAATCTGGATGGATGAAGGGTGGGCTTGGACTTCCCACAGCTCAAAGTACCCTGCCCTCTATTTGGACTGGTGTTTGAGTGGAGAGGTTTATTTGTGGAGCAAGAAGAATGTGGGAGGAGGAAGAGAAGTGGAAAGTTTGATAATTATTATTATGAAGTAATGGAAAAATCAATAGAAAATAACCAGTGAGGACATTGGAGCTAGGAAAAAAAACATTCATGTGAGTTGTTGACTCAGACCAAAAATTATTTTACAGAAAAAAAAATAAACACATAAAGGGGTTGAGTTACTTGGAAAATATGACTCATGTAATTGGGAAGAAGATTGGGGTTTTTATTTTGGGTCTTCATGGGGCTGTATGAGCAGCATTTTAGGACCTGTATGCTGGATATTTCTGGGGGTTAGTAGGGAAGAAACCTGGCTAGGAGGAGTTTTATGACATAAGTAGAGCCTTGATGATGTCACAAAGCTTTGGTTGGGGGTGGCAACTCTGTTCCACATGAAGCACTAGTATTCTGTGAAGGTGTGCTTACTATCTTCACGGTGGCTGAGGAGGTCAGTTCAGCTCTTGGGCTCCACAACTGTTCAACCGAATTTCCAGAAGTTGGAATCTAGAGAGCCAAGATATTTTCTTTTGGTAAATATTTTTAGGAAGCAACTAGGACCTCTGTAGTCAAAGAAAGGTTTCTTTCAAATCTGCTCTGGGTCCAAAATTTATGTCGTTAACAGCTCCTATATTTGATAGCTGGGGGACGGTTAATGTCAGGTATTCTCCCCACTCTATCTTTGCTAAAAATGTCCAATTCCTCAGTCCACTTAAGTGGCAAAGATCCTCTTTGTCCATATGTGTTTTAAAAGATAATTATTTCTAATAGGTGCTGTTGCACAGATTAATGTTTCTTTCTTTTGGCAGTTTGACTCACAGTACTCACTTCTCTAATGAAGATACAGAATATCTTTATGTAATCAACCTGGATCTGGATCAGGAGACACAATAGAGAGAGCCAGTGGACTGGAGTGCCATGACCTTGGGCAGGTGGTTATAGATCAGCCAACTAACCAGTAGCTTGAGTGGTAAGGAGAGGAGTGGCTGTTCTTTGAATTCTTTGCCATCTGTTCAGATATTTCTTTCTCACTTTAGGTATAGGCATAGCTTCGTCTCTCATTGATATAGTAAGTCAGGAAGTAGGTTTCTCAGTAGAGGTCAATTGCATTTTGCAGCAGGAATATGTCTCTGATACACATATACTGAGCTGTAGACAAGAGTTTGATAATTTTCCTATTAATTTCTTAAGAACATATTCCATTTAGGTATCCAAATCGATTCAGCCCTGCCTTTTTCACCTGCTCCAAAGTTATTCCTAAAAAGAGCCTTGACCTCACATCCTCACCTTCTTATCCTTGCAGGCACTTATGGTGGAGGAAACCACTTTGTGTCTGATTTAAACTGAAGAGTTCTTCCTATGCAGAGATTGGCAGCTATGAAGCCCAAGCACAGAAACAGAGCCAAGAGACAGTGGGACAGGAGTGCTGTGGCCTATCTCAGAAAGTCTCCCACCATGATGAAGATGCCTCTCAGTATGAGTGGCATGCCACATCCCCAGAAGAAGAATGGGCCATCGCTCCAGAAGCAAAAACTTAGTAAGCCTTTTGAGGCCCTGGAGAATATTGTTGGCCGCAGAATTTCTCATGGCTGGAAGGAAGCCAATGAACCAGTCACCCATTGGAAAGCCATCATTCTAGATCAACTGCCAACATATCCCTCTCTCTATTTGTTGAAATATGATGGGATTGATTGTGTCTATGGTTTGGAGCTTCATAGTGATGAAAGGATTTTAAACCTGAAGATCCTGCCTAACAATGTGCCATTTCCTCAGGTGACAGACACTCATCTCTCAAACACCATAGTTGGCAGAGCAGTGAAACATACATTCATGGGCACAAATGGCTCTAAGAAAGACAGGAACGGGATGGCCCTAGAAGAGGTGCCAATCATGAAGACCTGGTTTTATGTTACCTACAAGGAAGATCCGGTCTTGTACATTTACCACCTCCTGGATGACTACCTGGAAGGCAACCTCCACATCATGCCAGGCTCTAAGGAAGAGTGGAGTGGCGTGGTCCCAGATGAGGTGCAGACCATAACGACCTGTTTCTACATTGTCAACGAGAATGATCCGGTCCTGTACCTTTACCACCATCATGATGATTCCATTGAAGGCAACCTCCACATCACGCCTGAATGTCCTCCAGTAGAGGTGACTTTGGAATTAGGCAGGGATTCCTTGGAGGGCAAAAGAGTGTAGTACAACAAAAAAGATGGAACCCAAGAGATAGGTAAAATTATTTGCCAAGTTCCCAACAAACCTTCTGTGTATTTCATCAAGTTTGATAATGACTTCCATATCTATGTCTATGATTTGGTGAAGATCTGTTAAAGTGAAATTCTCAAATTTTGAGGGGCAGACTTAATTCTCTCTTTGGGAATGTGTTTTTTCAGAGATACCTCAGGTCTTCTATGAATCCTGGTATCTTTTCCAATGGATTATTCTTTCTCAAAGAATAAAAATTTGTTAATATGTTGTGTTATTTGGTCAACGATGGATTGTGTTTGGTGGATGGGGCATCACAGAAATACATGCCTCAAAACAAAGCAGGATTTATGGTCTTTTCCCCTTGGAGAGTAAAGGACTGGGGATGCGTGGTGTGGTAAAGGACAAGATTGCTGTCAAGGAAGCAGTGGAGAGGGGACAAAAAGTTGTATGATCTCAGGGCGGTATGAAGCTTGAGGGAAAATCATGTCAAATGGAAAGATGTGATCGATATCAGCGTGAGGTATTGGGACTTAAGAGGATAAAGAGTAGATTAATCAGGAAGGGACACAAATGTCTACTCAAAATCAGAGAAAATTAGGTTTCATTTGATGAATGGTTTAATTCATACTGGCTGTAAGTCAAAGGATGTTTGATCTCCACTAGAGCATGTTGCTTAGTGAAAAGTGTCTCCGCTCAGTTGCTCTTCTCCAGTAAGTTGGACATCAAGCTACCTACTTAGTTTTGCCAGAATTCTGTCTGCCACCTACTTTCTCATGCCTGGATTTGGTATGCCTTGAACTCTCATAGGTCTTATCCATGCCATCCAACCCTTGTCAGTTCATTTAAATAATTGCCCTGCCATATCTGGAAAACAGTGTTCCCTTTCATTGATCATGTTCTGTAGTACTTGGGCTATAAAACTCATGAACACACTCACCCACACACAGGATAAACATGTATATATGATGCCCACTAGTGTGTGACATGCACACATATGATGAATGCACCGAACTCCATAATATCAGTAAAGTAGGGAATCCATGATGCTAGGTGGAGTCTGGCAAAGACCCCACACACCCATCAAACCGCCAAATACCAGTATGGTACTGATGTCTGACTCCCATCCTGTAAGGAACCTGCCATCCTGTAACTGAGCTATTTTTGGTTCCTTCATCTTCACAAACTTGGTTAAAATGTTAGAGTTGTCCAACTGGGAGTTAGGGTCCAGCATGTAGATCAGCTGTCCCAGGTCAGGTGATTTGGCTACAATTTGGGTGAGAAATTGTACCAGGGAATTCTGGTACACCCTCTCCTCTTCTTCTCCCTGTCCTCATCATCACTCTTGTGGGTGGGCCTGGAGCACAAAGAAGGTAAAATGGAATAAGCCTCCTCCTTAGTGGAAAACCTTGTCAATCCTTAATTTGACCTGACTCTCTGAGGGAATGCAGCACATTTTTTCCTACTAGGTCTCCTCATTCATTGGTTCACTCATTTTTCCAAGGAATGATTGAATTCATCCATTCTTCCTTGTCTCTCTCTCTTCTTTCTTCCCTTCTTCCATTTCCCCCTTGATTGTAGAAATTTGAGCAGCAGGGCTGCATCCCCATGGGGCCGCCTTGTAAGGTTATGCTCCGAAATAACAACACAAAACTATTCATTTCAACACTGCCTGCCCCATTATTTTCAGCCTCTTAACCCATGTCTAATAATGTATGTTGCAGCACGAGGTGCGCTTAGAAGGAAAGATTTAGCATGTCTGACCTGGTGGCTGGCTGTATCGCCATCTGCCTCAGAGTGCAGAGCTACCATTTCTGCCCATGGCAGAGGTGCATGGCATCTCTAAGCTCAATTCCTATTCCTCCCAGCATTCTCTTATGTTTATTCCACCCACCTATGTTCTAACCTTTCAGGCCAAAGAGTTTCTTTATTTAATTAACCAATGACCTATACTCCATCATTACTACTATTTCTGTTTAAATAAGAACGGAATCTTTAACTTTAACAAAGCAAAATTACATATAACAAAACAGTTATCAAGCAAGAATTACAGTTACAATATTTATATCTATTTTATCTTTTATCATAACAATGGAAAACTATAACTATCTATCTATTCTTCAACTCCATCAGAGACTCCAGAATAATACAGTATTACCTAAGCAAACAAAAAGTAAGCCATTTTCAAACTCTAGAAATGACAGAGACATATCGCTGCCTGGACAGTCACCCAAAGTTCCTCTGTTTTGTTGGTGTTTCCATCATCAGCCTACAGGCCCATAGTTTCCAGCAGACATTTCCATGAAGCAGGAAATTTCAAAGGCAGTCACTATCTGCTTGTCTTGAAGAATGTTTTGCTGACCCTTTCCTGAATCAGGAACACGAAAAGATCATCTCACCTTTAGGCAAGTTCAGTAGTCCTCTCTCTGTGTGTTTTCTGTGTACAGTTTATGCAACAATCCAGGCAAGAGCAGTTTCTTCCCCAAATGGCTATCAAACTCCATAAGGATCCTCTGTGATGCCCATCTTCTTCCTGAAGTAGATATGTGCTGCCAAGAGTAGAGTGTATCACTGTCATGAAAAACCCTAAGGTACTAAAACATTAAATAGCCTATTTTGTAGTCTAGAGAGTTATGAATAATGCCTATCTGACTGAAATATATATATCTATTTAGCTAGAAAATCTAACTAACATGACTACAAACTTGACTATTATTAATGATTATCCATTAATAACCTATATACATTATATTTTTAAATGAACTACACAATCACAATACCTTAATGAAGATCAAAAATGCATATACATATAACAAAATTGACCTAAAATCTCTATCAGTAAAGCAAAATCTATACTAATGCAAATATTCATATCTATATCACATCCCACTTTAAATGTAAAAGAACGTTTATAAGCCATATTTGGGAACGTGGGTGCAGTTTTTTCTCTCCAAAATGCTTCCTGCTGAATGGTGGCATCATTATTGATTTATCTCAGTTGGCAGTTGAGCGAAGCAATTTTTTAAAGGTGTTCACAGCAACCTTTAGTAGGGCGTGGTCCATCCTACCATATTAGGATAGAGGCATCCACAGACTATCACCCTCTGTGAAAACAAAATAGAAACTCCTTTCCAAAGCATCATGTCCTTAGATCCAAATTTCAAAGTCAAGGCATTTTCATAATATCTATGTTGGATTATTTCAGCAGCTTTTATAAAGAAACATCTTTTAGCAGCTATTGCTACTGCATCAAAATTCAAATGATTCAAAAAGAGCATAATAGCATACAATATCAAAATTCGCTGTGAATTTTCCATCGTTGTGCGCTTCAATTTAACCTCTATTTTGTTTATTTTTCCTTTTTATTTTTTGCGTTTTGAGACAGGTTCTCTGTATCTTTGACCTGGAATTACTCTGTATACCTGTCTGTCCTTGAAGTCTCAGAGATCTGCCTCTCTCTGCCTTTCAGGCATTGGGATTAAAGGTGTATGCTACTACACATTGAACTCGCAAAGATCTGTTTGTCTCTGCCTTCAAGGCACTGGGTTTAAAGCCGTGTGCTACCTCACCTTGAAGGTACAGAGGTCAATCTCCCTCTGCCTCCCATGTGTTGGGTTTACAGGTGTGTACTACCACACCCAACAACTCTCTTCCTTTTTTTAACTTTAAGAACTTCAAATTTTAGCCTGCACATAGTTTTAACACACTGTAAATCATTTAAAAATTTTCTTTGTCTTTGAATCTCTCTTTACTCTATTTCTCTCTCTGTTTTTCTGACCACATGAATCTTTCATTTACCAAGCAATCCCAGTAGGACTAAAGCCGTGGCTTTGCTGGCCAGATGTAGCCCATTCCTTAGCTTTCTGCCATTCCAACCTTGTGGCTGAGGTACCGAACAGAGCCGCATTCAGTGCCACAAGTCTACAGTGTTTCAAGGTCCTTGCCATCAAAGAGGCTGCAACAGACAACACTCAAGCCCTCTTTCTGTAGCTGGCCGTCCTTCCTCAAACAGTCAGAATTTGCCCAGGCAGGATGACCCAGAAAGCCGACATTTTAAAACAACACAGTTTTTTTTCCTGCTACTGCTGAAAACATACAAGCATTCAGTTGGCTTTTATCAACACCATTTAAATGTTTTGTGGCAGGACCTCTTAAGGGCTGCAGGGTTTTGCAGCTGAAGCTGAGTCAGCATGCCTCTTTTAGATGAGAGCCCTTGCTTTCTTCTAGCAAGCAGAGCAGACCGAGAAATCGCTGCTACCAAGAAAACATGCTTTACTCTTTCCCAAGCTTTCTCAGGCTTTCAGTGGATTCAGTTGTCCACAAGGCTGCAAGCCATTCTGTAGTTATTTGAGCAGCGAGGCTGTTTCCCCAGCACCACAGCCGCATGAAGGTTAAGCCTGAAATAAATACACAAAAACTGTATTCTTTTAAACACTGCCTGCCAATTAGATTCAGCATTTTAACCCATTTCTAATAATCAGTGTAGTATAATGAGGTGCACTTACCAGGAAAAATTCAGCATGTCTGACATGGTGGCTGGCTGCATCAACAACTGCCTCAGAGAGCAGAGCTATGGCATCTGCCGGGGAGAGGGGAGCATGGCTTCTCTGAGCTCACTACCTCTTCCTCACGGCATTCTATTTTGTTTACTCCACCTACCTATGTTCTAACCTATCAGCTGAAGCGGATTCTTTCTTTAATTAATCAATAAACTTCTTCTGTCACTTTATCCTTTCAACAGCTTGCCCATAGAAATCTCCCATGTGTCTTCTGTTGTATAATCTTTCATTTGTAAAGAACTTGCACTCTCAGGGGAGGATTTTTCTGACATCTCTGTGGATGGAGATCATATGAGGAAGATCAGATGAGCAACCATGACAACTCTAATGCTGTAGAGTTAGGTGGACCAGAGATTGATGGCTGACATTCCTGTGCTATGCATCAGATGCCCCTGAACTCTGGCCCTGTTGACAGACAGGCAGACATCAAGTTGTTCACATATACTTAACTCATTCGGTTTCACAGATACTGTAAATGGAGTTTTAATTCTTCTCCTAAACTAATAAAAAAAACAAGATTAGGAGAAGAGAAGAGCCTGAAGTAAGGCCTCAAAATGGGTCATTTTGCAAAGGAAAGGTTACCTGCCTCCATGTATGCTGTCTCCCTTTCTCAGTCAAATCCATCCTTCCAGTGTCTATCTCACAGCTAACCATAGGATTGAATCTAACTGCCTTTGATTTCTGAAATAAGTGCTGTCCCCTTAAGGACTCATAACAGCACAGGAAGGTTTGTAAGACTGTCCCAGCAACAATTTAAAGCAATTCTAGGACACCAAAGATGCAGCAAATTTGGTTAATTGGTAATATAGATCGTTCTGATGGGACAAAATAATTTAGAAATAAAAAAAAAACAGATTGGTGTCCTCACAATGAATTTATGTGATATGGCACACACAGGCTTCTGGTTCTGAATACTTCATGCTCGGTGTGTTTTGGAGATTGCCGTGACCCTGAACCTAGCTGGAGGCTTTGGGGCCTTGAAAGGACAAGACTTAATATTTCAGGACATCCTTGTACTTGGTGCCCACTCTTTACTGATTTCCTTACAGAAAATGAGCAGCCATCTACTCCTGCTGCCATGCCTTCCCCACATGAACAGAGAGAAGACCCTATACACACAGGTCGCTTGTATTATATGTGAAGGCATAAGTCACAAACAAACTCCCACAGCAGTTTAGAATTGTGATTAATAGAATGATTAGTTCTTGAAAGGGGAAAAACTTAGAGATCACAATCCCTTACAAAAGCCCTCTACAGGATCAGAAAAGGAGCCTAGTAGCCGGAAGGGAAGCTCAAGCAAGAGATCAAGCTGAAGGTAGAAGTTGCTTTTTAAAAGAGATAGAGACCACAACTCAATGGGCTGGTATCTCAGTAGCTATTCAGGAAACATCACAGAGAAAAGATCTGCTTCATGCATGAGAGTCACCGATGATTTCGCTTTAAGAAAAAAACCCATCAAAACTCCCAATAACATCATCAGCATTCAACAACCTGTCTATGATATCTTTGCCTTGCCTTTGATTGTGCAGTAAATGATGCTGATAGTTAATCTGTGCAATTAATGCAAATTTCCTTGTAACTGACTAGACAGAATTGACAGGTTATCTTAAACACAGCAGGGAGTCACTCTACGATGGAACTGGTTCATCATCACCTGTGTGACAGTGACATAATTGAGATCTTTCCTTTGTCTATAAATCTCATTATGTTCAACATGATATGTTGTCATACAGATTTCTTAGGGTTTTGTCCCACTGGTGGTTTCCTTGGTATGCTTACATAATTTTTTCCAGATCCAATCAGTTTTGACATGCACTCTCAGCTCCACGTCCTTGTGTTCCCCTTATGTTCCAGTCCAGGTATTTTAGACCTCTTGTAACTGTTGTAAGAGTATCTCATGTTCCACCTAAATGATATAGGGTTTTATTTAGGCTGGGTTTTATCTTCCATCACTGAGTTCATTGACTTTCCTTGGGCGTAATTCCTGGGACACTGAGCCTAACTCCTGGGGGATTCCTCCAGTTATTTCTCCTTTCATAGATAGTTTACACTCTCACTATTACTGTGAGAGTGTTTCTGTAGCAAATATTCTTCTCAAGATGAGAAGAAACTTCAATATTACTATCCATTTGTTATTGTGATTTAAATACACACATACAAACACACACAAGTTAATTCACATACACTGATGATATCTCAATTTATGGGGCCATTCTGGGGATGTCAAGATCGATATCTCTCGAGTGGTTCTCAGAAGGCCATAGGGTGACCCTCTCTAGGTACTTAAGCAGGGAGGAGAAGTTGACCGCACTGTGACATGTCCCTAGGAACTATGTGTGCCTTGTCCCATAGTCAGACTGATGACTGACTATCTAGAAAACCACCATGGAACTTTTGTTTGGCAAATGATGGAGATCAAGTCAGGGTCAAAATCAGAAAACTAGATGGAGCTTCCAAGCTCCAGTGGAAGAGCAGATGGATGGAGAAAAAGAGCAAGGATGTCAGGAATATAAGGGCTTGGTCCACACTATGAGACACTGTGCCTGAACTAAGGGGATTTCAACTAATCCAGTGACCTGGGAATGAAAGAACATGGGATCAAACTGGAAGCTCTGAATGTCGCTGACAATTGTGGCAGACGGAGAAGCCAAAGATAATGGCACTGTCACTTGTCTGCATATCATACACTGGCTTTTTGTGATCATATTTTTTGTGGATGCATACCTTGCTAAATCTGGATGGATGAAGGGTGGGCTTGGACTTCCCACAGCTCAAAGTACCCTGCCCTCTATTTGGACTGGTGTTTGAGTGGAGAGGTTTATTTGCGGAGCAAGAAGAATGTGGGAGGAGGAAGAGAAGTGGAAAGTTTGATAATTATTATTATGAAGTAATGGAAAAATCAATAGAAAATAACCAATGAGGACATTGGAGCTAGGAAAAATAAACATTCATGTGAGTTGTTGACTCAGACGAAAAATTATTTTACAGAAAAAAAAAACACATAAAGGGGTTGAGTTACTTGGAAAATATGACTCAAGTAATTGGGAAGAAGATTGGGGTTTTTATTTTGGGTCTTCATGGGGCTGTATGAGCAGCATTTTAGGACCTGTATGCTGGATATTTCTGGGGGTTAGTAGGGAAGAAACCTGGCTAGGAGGAGTTTTATGACATAAGTAGAGACTTGATGATGTCACAAAGCTCTGGTTGGGGGTGGCAACTCTGTTCCACATGAAGCACTGGTCTTCTGTGAAGGTGGGCTTACTATCTTCACGGTGGCTGAGGAGGTCAGTTCAGCTCTTGGGCTCCACAACTGTTCAACCGAATTTCCAGAAGTTGGAATCTAGAGAGCCAAGATATTTTCTTTTGGTAAATATGTTTAGGAAGCAACTAGGACCTCTGTAGTCAAAGAAAGGTTTCTTTCAAATCTGCTCTGGGTCCAAAATTTATGTCGTTAACAGCTCCTATATTTGATAGCTGGGGGACGGTTAATGTCAGGTATTCTCCCCACTCTATCTTTGCTAAAAATGTCCAATTCCTCAGTCCACTTAAATGGCAAAGATCCTCTTTGTCCCTATGTGTTTTAAAAGATAATTATTTCTAATAGATGCTGTTGCACAGATTAATGTTTCTTTCTTTTCTTTTTTTTTTTTGATTTCCATTATTTATTTTTTTTCAGTGTTACAAGAACAATAGGGGAAGAATTATAGTGGTATATTATTTATTTTTTTATTTAATTTATTTATTTATTAAGGATTTCTGCCTCCTCCCCGCAACCGCCTCTCATTTCCCTCCTCCTCCCCCGATCAAGTCACCCTCCCTCATCTGCTCGAAGAGCAATCAGGGTTCCCTGACCTGTGGGAAGCCTAAGGACCGCCCACCTCTATCCAGGTCTCCTAAGGTGAGCATCCATACTGCCTAGGCTCCCCCAAAGCCAGTACCTGCAGTAGGATCAAAAACCCTCTGCGATTGTTCTTGAGTTCTCAGTATTCTTCATTGTCCTCTATGTTCAGCCAGTCCGGATTTATCCCCTGCTTTTTCAGACCCAGGCCAGCTGGCCTTGGTGAGTTCCCGATATAACATCCCCATTGTCTCAGTGTGTGGGTGCACCGCTCGTGTCCTGAGTTCCTTGCTCGTGCTCTGTCTCCTTCTGCTCCTGTTTTGGACCTTGAGATTTTTGTCCCATGCTCCTCTGTCTCTGTCTCCTTTCATCGCCTGATGAAGGTTAATATTCATGAGGATGCCTATGTGTTTGTCTTTGGGTTCACCTTCTTACTTAGCTTCTCTAGGAACATGCATTATAAGCCCAATGTCCTTTATTTATGGCTAGAAACCAAATATGAGTGAGTACATCCCATGTTTCTCTTTTTGTGTCTGGCTTACCTCACTCAGGATAGTGTTTTCTATTTCCATCCATTTGTATGCAAAATTCAAGAAGTCCTTGTTTTTTTACTGCTAAGTAATACTTTAATATGTATATATTCCATACTTTCTTCATCCATTCTTCCGTTGAAGGGCATCTAGGTTGTTTCCAGGTTCTGGCTATTACAAACAATGCTGCCATGAACATAGTTGAGCATATACTTTTGTCTCCTTCTATGAAGCTACAGTTACTTTGATACCAAAACCACACAAAGACTCAACCTGGAAGGAGAATTACAGGCCAATCTCACTCATGAACATCGACGCAAAAATCCTCAACAAATTACTGGCAAACCGAATCCAAGAACACATTAGAAAAATTATCCATTATGATCAAGTAGGCTTCATCCCAGAGATGCAGGACTGGTTCAACATATGAAAATCTATCAATGTAATCCACCATATAAATAAACTGAAAGAAAAAAATCATATGATCATTTCATTAGATGCTGAAAAAGCATTCGACAAAGTTCAACACCCCTTCATGATAAAGGTCTTGGAGAGAATAGGGATGCAAGGATCCTACCTAAATATAATAAAAGCTATTTACAGCAAGCCAACAGCTAACATTAAATTGAACGGAGAAAAACTCAAAGCCATCCCACTAAAATCAGGAACACGACAAGGATGTCCACTCTCTCCATACCTCTTCAATATAGTGCTTGAAGTTCTAGCAATAGCAATAAGACAACATAAGGAGATCAAGGGGATTTGTATTGGAAAGGAAGAAGTTAAGCTTTCGTTATTTGCAGATAATGTTTCTTTCTTTTGGCAGTTTGACTCACAGTACTCACTTCTCTGATGAAGATACAGAATATCTTTATGTAATCAACCTGGATCTGGATCAGGAGACACAATAGAGAGAGCCAGTGGACTGGAGTGCCATGACCTTGGGGAGGTGGTTATAGATCAGCCAACTAACGAGTAGCTTGAGTGGTAAGGAGAGGAGTGGCTATTCTTTGAATTCTTTGCCATCTGGTCAGATATTTCTTTCTCACTTTAGGTATAGGCATAGCTTCGTCTCTCATTGATATAGTAAGTCAGGAAGTAGGTTTCTCAGTAGAGGTCAATTGCATTTTGCAGCAGGAATATGTCTCTGATACACATATACTGAGCTGTAGACAAGAGTTTGATAATTTTCCTATTAATTTCTTAAGAACATATTCCATTTAGGTATCCAAATCTATTCAGCCCTGCCTTTTTCACCTGCTCCAAAGTTATTCCTAAAAAGAGCCTTGACCTCACATCCTCACCTTCTTATTCTTGCAGGCACTTATGGTGGAGGAAACCACTTTGTGTCTGATTTAAACTGAAGAGTTCTTCCTATGCAGAGATTGGCAGCTAAGAAGCCCAAGCACAGAAACAGAGCCAAGAGACAGTGGAACAGGAGTGCTGTGGCCTATCTCAGAAAGTCTCCCGCCATGAAGAAGATGCCTCTTAGTATGAGTGGCATGCCACAGCTCCAGAAGAAGAATGGGCCATCGCTCCAGAAGCAAAAACTTAGTAAGCCTTTTGAGGCCCTGGAGAATATTGTTGGCCGCAGAATTTCTCATGGCTGGAAGGAAGCCAATGAACCAGTCACCCATTGGAAAGCCATCATTCTAGATCAACTGCCAACATATCCCTCTCTCTATTTGTTGAAATATGATGGGATTGATTGTGTCTATGGCTTGGAGCTTCATAGTGATGAAAGGATTTTAAACCTGAAGATCCTGCCTAATAATGTGCCATTTCCTCAGGTGACAGACACTCATCTCTCAAACACCATAGTTGGCAGAGCAGTGAAACATACATTCATGGGCACAAATGGCTCTAAGAATGATTGGAACGGGATAGTCCTAGAAGAGGTGCCAATCATGAAGACCTGGTTTTATATTACCTACAAGAAAGATCCGGTCTTGTACATTTACCACCTCCTGGATGTCTACCTGGAAGGCAACCTCCACATCATGCCAGGCTCTAAGGAAGAGTGGAGTGGCGTGGTCCCAGATGAGGTGCAGACCATAACGACCTGTTTCTACTTTGTCAACGAGAATGATCCGGTCCTGTACCTTTACCACCATCATGATGATTCCATTGAAGGCAACCTCCACATCACGCCTGAATGTCCTCCAGTAGAGGTGACTTTGGAATTAGGCAGCGATTCCTTGGAGGGCAAAAGAGTGCAGTACAACAAAAAAGATGGAACCCAAGAGATAGGTAAAATTATTTGCCAAGTTCCCAACAAACCTTCTGTGTATTTCATCAAGTTTGATAATGACTTCCATATCTATGTCTATGATTTGGTGAAGATCTGTTAAAGTGAAATTCTCAAATTTTGAGGGGCAGACTTAATGCTCTCTTTGGGAATATGTTTTTTCAGAGATACCTCAGGTCTTCTATGAATCCTGGTATCTTTTCCAATGGATTATTCTTTCTCAAAGAATAAAAATTTGTTAACATGTTGTGTTATTTGTTCAACGATGGATTGTGTTTGGTGGATGGGGCATCACAGAAATACATGCCTCAGAACAAAGCAGGATTTATGGTCTTTTCCCCTTGGGGAATAAAGGACTGGGGATGCGTGGTGTGGTAAAGGACAAGATGGCTGTCAAAGAAGCAGTGGGGAGGGGACAAAAAGTTGTATGATCTCGGGGCGGTATGAAGCTTGAGGGAAAACCATGTCAAATTGAAAGATGTGACTGATATCAGCGTGAGGTATATGGACTTAAGAGGATAAAGAGTAGATTAATCAGGAAGGGACACAAATGTATACTCAAAATCAGAGAAAATTAGGTTTCATTTGATGAATGGTTTAATTCATACTGGCTGTAAGTCAAAGGATGTTTGATCTCCACTAGAGCATGTTGCTTAGTGAAAAGTGTCTCTGCTCAGTTGCTCTTCTCCAGTAAGTTGGACATCAAGCTACCTACTTAGTTTTGCCAGAATTCTGTCTGCCACCTACTTTGTCATGCCTGGATTCGGTATGGCTTGAACTCTCATAGGTCTTATCCATGCCATCCAACCCTTGTCAGTTCATTTAAATAATTGCCTTGCCATATCTGGAAACAGTGTTCCCTTTCATTGATCATGTTCTGTAGTACTTGGGCTATAAAACTCATGAACACACTCACCCACAAACAGGATAAACATGTACATATGTTGCCCACTAGTGTATGACATGCACACATATGATGAATGCACCGAACTCCATAATATCAGTAAAGTAGGGAATCCATGATGCTAGGTGGAGTCTGGCAAAGACCCCACACACCCATCAAACCGCCAAATACCAGTATGGTACTGATGTCTGACTCCCATCCTGTAAGGAACCTGCCATCCTGTAACTGGGCTATTTTTGGTTCCTTCATCTTCACAAACTTGGTTAAAATGTTAGAGTTGTCAAACTGGGAGTTAGGTCCAGCATGTAGATCAGCTGTCCCAGGTCAGGTGATTTGGCTACAATTTGGGTGAGAAATTGTACCAGGGAATTCTGGTACACCCTCTCCTCTTCTTCTCGCTGTCCTCATCATCACTCTTGTGGGTGGGCCTGGAGCACAAAGAAGGTAAAATGGAATAAGCCTCCTCCTTAGTGGAAAACCTTGTCAATCCTTAATTTGACCTGACTCTCTGAGGGAATGCAGCACATTTTTTCTTACTAGGTCTCCTCATTCATTGGTTCCCTCATTTTTCCAATGAATGATTGAATTCATCCATTCTTCCTTGTCTCTCTCTCTTCTTTCTTCCCTCCTTCCATTTCCCCCTTGATTGTAGAAATTTGAGCAGCAGGGCTGCATCCCCATGCGGCCGCCTTGTAAGGTTATGCTCCGAAATAACAACACAAAATTATTCATTTCAACACTGCCTGCCCCATTATTTTCAGCCTCTTAACCCATGTCTAATAATGTATGTTGCAGCACGAGGTGCGCTTAGAAGGAAAGATTTAGCATGTCTGACCTGGTGGCTGGCTGTATCGCCATCTGCCTCAGAGTGCAGAGCTACCATTTCTGCCCATGGGAGAGGTGCATGGCATCTCTAAGCTCAATTCCTATTCCTCCCAGCATTCTCTTATGTTTATTCCACCCACCTATGTTCTAACCTTTCAGGCCAAACAGTTTCTTTATTTAATTAACCAATGACCTATACTCCATCATTACTCCTATTTCTGTTTAAATAAGAACGGAATCTTTAACTTTAACATAGCAAAATTACATATAACAAAACAGTTATCAAGCAAGAATTACAGTTACAATATTTATATCTATTTTATCTTTTATCATAACAATGGAAAACTATAACTATCTATCTATTCTTCAACTCCATCAGAGACTCCAGAATAATACAGTATTACCTAAGCAAACAAAAAGTAAGCCATTTTCAAACTCTAGAAATGACAGAGACATCTCGCTGCCTGGACAGTCACCAAAGTTCCTCTGTTTTGTTGGTGTTTCCATCATCAGCCTACAGGCCCATAGTTTCCAGCAGACATTTCCATGAAGCAGGAAATTTCAAAGGCAGTCACTATCTGCTTGTCTTGAAGAATGTTTTGCTGACCCTTTCCTGAATCAGGAACACGAAAAGATCATCTCACCTTTAGGCAAGTTCAGTAGTCCTCTCTCTGAGTGTTTTCTGTGTACAGTTTATGCAACAATCCAGGCAAGAGCAGTTTCTTCCCCAAATGGCTATCAAACTCCATAAGGATCCTCTGTGATGCCCATCTTCTTCCTGAAGTAGCTATGTGCTGCCAAGAGTAGAGTGTCTCACTGTCATGAAAAACCCTAAGGTACTAAAACATTAAATAGCCTATTTTGTAGTCTAGAGAGTTATGAATAATGCCTATCTGACTGAAATATATATATCTATGTAGCTAGAAAATCTAACTAACATGACTACAAACTTGACTATTATTAATGATTATCCATTAATAACCTATATACATTATATTTTTAAATGAACTACACAATCACAATACCTTAATGAAGATCAAAAATGCATATACATATAACAAAATTGACCTAAAATCTCTATCAGTAAAGCAAAATCTATACTAATGCAAATATTCATATCTATATCACATCCCACTATAAATGTATAAGAACGTTTATAAGCCATATTTGGGAACGTGGGTGATGTTTTTTCTCTCCAAAATGCTTCCTGCTGAATGGTGGCATCATTATTGATTTATCTCAGTTGGCAGTTGAGCGAATCAATTTTTTAAAGGTGTTCACAGCAACCTTTAAGTAGGGAGTGGTCCATCCTACCATATTAGGATAGAGGCATCCACAGACTATCACCCTCTGTGAAAACAAAATAGAAATTCCGTTCCAAAGCATCATGTCCTTAGATCCAAATTTCAAAGTCAAGGCATTTTCAAAATATCTATGTTGGATTATTTCAGCAGCTTTTATAAAGAAACATCTTTGAGCAGCTATTGCTACTGCCTCAAAATTCAAATGATTCAAAAAAAGCATAATAGCATACAATATCAAAATTCGCTGTGAATTTTAGATCTTTGTGCGCTTCAATTTAACCTCTATTTTGTTTATTTTTCCTTTTTATTTTTTGCCTTTTGAGACAGGTTCTCTGTATCTTTGACCTGGAATAACTCTGTATACCTGTCTGTCCTTGAAGTCTCAGAGATCTGCCTCTCTCTGCCTTTCAGGCATTGGGATTAAAGATGTATGCTACTACACATTGAACTCACAAAGATCTGTTTGTCTCTGCCTTCAAGGCACTGGGCTTAAAGGCGTGTGCTACCTCACCTTGAAGGTACAGAGGTCAATCTCCCTCTGCCTCCCATGTGTTGGGTTTACAGGTGTGTACTACCACACCCAACAACTTGCTTCCTTTTTTTAACTTTAAGAACTTCAAATTTTAGCCTGCACATATTTTTAACACACTGTAAATCATTTAAAAATTTTCTTTGTCTTTGAATCTCTCTTTACTCTATTTCTCTCTCTGTTTTTCTGAGCACATAAGTCTTTCATTTACCAAGCAATCTCAGTAGGACTAAAGCCGTGGCTTTGCTGGCCAGATGTAGCCCATTCCTTAGCTTTCTGCCATTCCAACCTTGTGGCTGAGGTACCGAACAGAGCCACATTCAGTGCCACAAGTCTACAGTGTTTCAAGGTCCTTGCCATCAAAGAGGCTGCAACAGACAACACTCAAGCCTTCTTTCTGTAGCTGGCCCTCCTTCCTCAAACAGTCAGAGTTTGCCCAGGCAGGATGGCCCAGAAAGCCGGCAATTTAAAACAACACAGTTTTTTTTCCTGCTACTGCTGAAAACATACAAGCATTCAGTTGGCTTTTATCAACACCATTTAACTGTTTTGTGGCAGGACCTCTTAAGGGCTGCAGGGTTTTGCAGCTGAAGCTGAGTCAGCAAGCCTCTTTTAGATGAGAGCCCTTGCTTTCTTCTAGCAAGCAGAGCAGACCGAGAAATCGCTGCTACCAAGAAAACATGCTTTACTCTTTCCCAAGCTTTCTCAGGCTTTCAGTGGATTCAGTTGTCCACAAGGCTGCAAGCCATTCTGTAGTTATTTGAGCAGCGAGGCTGTGTCCCCAGCACCACGGCCGCATGAAGGTTATGCCTGAAATAAATACACAAAAACTGTATTCTTTTAAACACTGCTGGCCCATTAGATTCAGCATTTTAACCCATTTCTAATAATCAGTGTAGTATAACGAGGTGCACTTACCAGGAAAAATTCAGCATGTCTGACATGGTGGCTGGCTGCATCGACATCTGCCTCAGAGAGCAGAGCTGTGGCATCTGCCGGGGAGAGGGGAGCATGGCTTCTCTGAGCTCACTACCTCTTCCTCCCGGCATTCTATTTTGTTTACTCCACCTACCTATGTTCTAACATATCAGCTGAAGCGGATTCTTTCTTTAATTAATCAATAAACTTCTTCTGTCACTTTATCCTTTCAACAGATTGCCCATATAAATCTCCCATGTGTCTTCTGTTGTATAATCTTTCATTTGTAAAGAACTTGCACTCTCAGGGGAGGATTTTTCTGACATCTCTGTGGATGGAGATCATATGAGGAAGATCAGATGAGCAACCATGACAACTCTAATGCTGTAGAGTTAGGTGGACCAGAGATTGATGGCTGACATTCCTGTGCTATGCATCAGATGCCCCTGAACTCTGGCCCTGTTCACAGACAGGCAGACATCAAGTTGGTCACACATACTTAACTCATTCAGGTTCACAGATACTGTAAATGGAGTTTTAATTCTTCTCCTAAACTAATAAAGAAACCAAGATTAGGAGAAGAGAAGAGCCTGAAGTAAGGCTTCAAAATGGGTCATTTTGCAAAGGAAAGGTTACCTGCCTCCATGTATACTGTCTCCCTTTCTTAGTCAAATCCATCCTTCCAGTGTCTAGCTAACAGCTAACCATAGGATTGAACCCAACTGCCTTTGATTTCTGAAATAAGTGCTGTCCCCTTAAGGTCTCATAACAGCACAGGAAGGTTTGTAAGACTGTCCCAGCAACAATTTAAAGCAATTCTAGGACACCAAAGATGCAGCAAATTTGGTTAATTGGTAATATAGATCGTTCTGATGGGACAAAATAATTTAGAATTGAAAAAAAAAAAACAGATTGGTGTACTCACGATGAATTTATGTGATATGGCACACACAGGCTTCTGGTTCTGAATACTTCATGCTCGGTGTGTTTTGGAGATTGTAGTGACCCTGAACCTAGCTGGAGGCTTTGGGGCCTTGAAAGGACAAGACTTAATATTTCAGGACATCCTTGTACTTGGTGCCCACTGTTTACTGATTTCCTTACAGAGAATGAGCAGCCATCTACTCCTGCTGCCATGCCTTCCCCACATGAACAGAGAGAAGACCCTATACACACAGGTCGCTTGTATCACATGTGAAGGCATAAGTCACAAACAAACTCCCACAGCAGTTTAGAATTGTGATTAATAGAATGATTAGTTCTTGAAAGGGGAAAAACTTAGAGATCACAATCCCTTACAAAAGCCCTCTGCAGGATCAGAAAAGGAGCCTAGTAGCCGGAAGGGAAGCTCAAGCAAGAGATCAAGCTGAAGGTAGAAGTTGCTTTGTAAAAGAGAGAGAGACCACAACTCAATGGGCTGGTATCTCAGTGGCTATTCAGGAAACATCACAGAGAAAGTATCTGCTTCATGCATGAGAGTCACCGATGATTTCCCTTTAAGAAAAAAACCCATCAAAACTCCAAATAACATCATCAGCATTCAACAACATGTCTATGATTTCTTTGCCTTGCCTTTGATTGTGCAGTAAATGATGCTGATAGTTAATCTGTGCATTTAATGCAAATTTCCTTGTAACTGACTAGACAGAATTGACAGGTTATCTTAAATACAGCAGGGAGTCACTCTACGATGGAACTGGTTCATCATCACCTGTGTGACAGTGACATAATTGAGATCTTTCCTTTGTCTATAAATCTCATTATGTTCAACATGATATGTTGTCATACAGATTTCTTAGGGTTTTGTCCCACTGGTGGTTTCCTTGGTATGCTTACATAATTTTTTCCAGATCCAATCAGTTTTGACATGCACTCTCAGCTCCACGTCATTGTGTTCCCCTTATGTTCCAGTCCAGGCATTTTAGACCTCTTGTAACTGTTGTAAGAGTATCTCATGTTCCACCTAAATGATTTAGGGTTTTATTTAGGCTGGGTTTTATCTTCCATCACTGAGTTCATTGACTTTCCTTGGGCGTAATTCCTGGGACACTGAGCCTAACTCCTGGGGGATTCCTCCAGTTATTTCTCCTTTCTTAGATAGTTTATACTCTCACTATTACTGTGAGAGTGTTTCTGTAGCAAATATTCTTCTCAAGATGAGAAGAAACTTCAATATTTCAATCCATTTGTTATTGTGATTTAAATACACACACACAAACACACACAAGTTAATGCACATACACTGATGATATCTCAATTTATGGGGCCATTCTGGGGATGTCAAGATCGATATCTCTCGAGTGGTTCTCAGAAGGCCATAGGGTGACCCTCTCTAGGTACTTAAGCAGGGAGGAGAAGTTGACCACACTGTGACATGTCCCTAGGAACTATGTGTGCCTTGTCCCAAAGTCAGACTGATGACTGACTATCTTGAAAACCACCATGGAACTTTTGTTTGGCAAATGATGGAGATCAAGTCAGGGTCAAAATCAGAAAACTAGATGGAGCTTCCAAGCTCCAGTGGAAGAGCAGATGGATGGAGAAAAAGAGCAAGGATGTCAGGAATATAAGGGCTTGGTCCACACTATGAGACACTGTGCCTGAACTAAGGGGATTTCAACTAATCCAGTGACCTGGGAATGAAAGAACATGGGATCAAACTGGAAGCTCTGAATGTGGCTGACAATTGGGGCAGACAGAGAAGCCAAAGATAATGGCACTTGCAATTGTCTGCATATCATACACTGGCTTTTTGTGATCATATTTTTTGTGGATGCATACCTTGCTAAATCTGGATGGATGAAGGGTGGGCTTGGACTTCCCACAGCTCAAAGTACCCTGCCCTCTATTTGGACTGGTGTTTGAGTGGAGAGGTTTATTTGCGGAGCAAGAAGAATGTGGGAGGAGGAAGAGAAGTGGAAAGTTTGATAATTATTATTATGAAGTAATGGAAAAATCAATATAAAATAACCAATGAGGACATTGGAGCTAGGAAAAAAAAACATTCATGTGAGTTGTTGACTCAGACCAAAAATTATTTTACAGAAAAATAAAAAACACATAAAGGGGTTGAGTTACTTGGAAAATATGACTCAAGTAATTGGGAAGAAGATTGGGGTTTTTATTTTGGGTCTTCATGGGGCTGTATGAGCAGCATTTTAGGACCTGTATGCTGGATATTTCTGGGGGTTAGTAGGGAAGAAACCTGGCTAGGAGGAGTTTTATGACATAAGTAGAGCCTTGATGATGTCACAAAGCTTTGGTTGGGGGTGGCAACTCTGTTCCACATGAAGCACTGGTCTTCTGTGAAGGTGGGCTTACTATCTTCACGGTGGCTGAGGAGGTCAGTTCAGCTCTTGGGCTCCACAACTGTTCAACCGAATTTCCAGAAGTTGGAATCTAGAGAGCCAAGATATTTTCTTTTGGTAAATATGTTTAGGAAGCAACTAGGACCTCTGTAGTCAAAGAAAGGTTTCTTTCAAATCTGCTCTGGGTCCAAAATTTATGTCGTTAACAGCTCCTATATTTGATAGCTGGGGGACGGTTAATGTCAGGTATTCTCCCCACTCTATCTTTGCTAAAAATGTCCAATTCCTCTGTCCACTTAAATGGCAAAGATCCTCTTTGTCCATATGTGTTTTAAAAGATAATTATTTCTAATAGGTGCTGTTGCACAGATTAATGTTTTTTTCTTTTGGCAGTTTGACACACAGTACTCACTTCTCTATTGAAGATACAGAATATCTTTATGTAATCAACCTGGATCTGGATCAGGAGACACAACAGAGAGAGCCAGTGTACTGGAGTGCCATGACCTTGGGCAGGTGGTTATAGATCAGCCAACTAACCAGTAGCTTGAGTGGTAAGGAGAGGAGTGGCTGTTCTTTGAATTCTTTGCCATCTGTTCAGATATTTCTTTCTCACTATAAGTATAGGCATAGATTCCTCTCTCATTGATATAGTAAGTCAGGAAGTAGGTTTCTCAGTAGAGGTCAATTGCATTTTGCAGCAGGAATATGTCTCTGATACACATATACTGAGCTGTAGACAAGAGTTTGATAATTTTCCTATTAATTTCTTAAGAACATATTCCATTTAGGTATCCAAATCTATTCAGCCCTGCCTTTTTCACCTGCTCCAAAGTTATTCCTAAAAAGAGCCTTGACCTCACATCCTCACCTTCTTATCCTTGCAGGCACTTATGGTGGAGGAAACCACTTTGTGTCTCATTTAAACTGAAGAGTTCTTCCTATGCAGAGATTGGCAGCTATGAAGCCCAAGCACAGAAACAGAGCCAAGAGACAGTGGAACAGGAGTGCTGTGGCCTATCTCAGAAAGTCTCCCGCCATGATGAAGATGCCTCTTAGTATGAGTGGCATGCCACATCTCCAAAAGAAGAATGGGCCATCGCTCCAGAAGCAAAAACTTAGTAAGCCTTTTGAGGCCCTGGAGAATATTGTTGGCCGCAGAATTTCTCATGGCTGGAAGGAAGCCAATGAACCAGTCACCCATTGGAAAGCCATCATTCTAGATCAACTGCCAACATATCCCTCTCTCTATTTGTTGAAATATGATGGGATTGATTGTGTCTATGGCTTGGGGCTTCATAGTGACGAAAGGATTTTAAACCTGAAGATCCTGCCTAATAATGTGCCATTTCCTCAGGTGACAGACACTCATCTCTCAAACACCATAGTTGGCAGAGCAGTGAAACATACATTCATGGGCACAAATGGCTCTAAGAATGACTGGAACGGGATGGTCCTAGAAGAGGTGCCAATCATGAAGACCTGGTTTTATATTACCTAAAAGAAAGATCCGGTCTTGTACATTTACCACCTCCTGGATGACTACCTGGAAGGCAACCTCCACATCATGCCAGGCTCTAAGGAAGAGTGGAGTGGCGTGGTCCTAGATGAGGTGCAGACCATAATGACCTGTTTCTACATTGTCAACGAGAATGATCCGGTCCTGTACCTTTACCACCATCATGATGATTCCATTGAAGGCAACCTCCACATCACGCCTGAATGTCCTCCAGTAGAGGTGACTTTGGAATTAGGCAGGGATTCCTTGGAGGGCAAAAGAGTGCAGTACAACAAAAAAGATGGAACCCAAGAGATAGGTAAAATTATTTGCCAAGTTCCCAACAAACCTTCTGTGTATTTCATCAAGTTTGATAATGACTTCCATATCTATGTCTATGATTTGGTGAAGATCTGTTAAAGTGAAATTCTCAAATTTTGAGGGGCAGACTTAATTCTCTCTTTGGGAATGTGTTTTTTCAGAGATACCTCAGGTCTTCTATGAATCCTGGTATCTTTTCCAATGGATTATTCTTTCTCAAAGAATAAAAATTTGTTAACATGTTGTGTTATTTGGTCAATGATGGATTGTGTTTGGTGGATGGGGCATCACAGAAATACATGCCTCAAAACAAAGCAGGATTTATGGTGTTTTCCCCTTGGAGAGTAAAGGACTGGGGATGCGTGGTGCGGTAGAGGACAAGATGGCTGTCAAGGAACCAGTGGAGAGGGGACAAAAAGTTGTATGATCTCGGGGCGGTATGAAGCTTGAGGGAAAACCATGTCAAATGGAAAGATGTGACCGATATCAGCGTGAGGTATTGGGACTTAAGAGGATAAAGAGTAGATTAATCAGGAAGGGACACAAATGTATACTCAAAATCAGAGAAAATTAGGTTTCATTTGATGAATGGTTTAATTCGTACTGGCTGTAAGTCAAAGGATGTTTGATCTCCACTAGAGCATGTTGCTTAGTGAAAAGTGTCTCCGCTCAGTTGCTCTTCTCCAGTAAGGTGGACATCAAGTTAGTTTTGCCAGAATTCTGTCTGCCACCTACTTTGTCATGCCTGGATTCGGTATGCCTTGAACTCTCATAGGTCTTATCCATGCCATCCAACCCTTGTCAGTTCATTTAAATAATTGCCCTGCCATATCTGGAAAACAGTGTTCCCTTTCATTGATCATGTTCTGTAGTACTTGGGCTATAAAACTCATGAACACACTCACCCACACACAGGATAAACATGTACATATGATGCCCACTAGTGTGTGACATGCACACATATGATGAATGCACCGAACTCCATAATATCAGTAAATTAGGGAATCCATGATGCTAGGTGGAGTCTGGCAAAGACCCCACACACCCATCAAACCGCCAAATGCCAGTATGGTACTGATGTCTGACTCCCATCCTCTAAGGAACCTGCCATCCTGTAACTGGGCTATTTTTGGTTCCTTCATCTTCACAAACTTGGTTAAAATGTTAGAGTTGTCAAACTGGGAGTTAGGGTCCAGCATGTAGATCAGCTGTCCCAGGTCAGGTGATTTGGCTACAATTTGGGTGAGAAATTGTACCAGGGAATTCTGGTACACCCTCTCCTCTTCTTCTCCCTGTCCTCATCATCACTCTTGTGGGTGGGCCTGGAGCACAAAGAAGGTAAAATGGAATAAGCCTCCTCCTTAGTGGAAAACCTTGTCAATCCTTAATTTGACCTGACTCTCTGAGGGAATGCAGCACATTTTTTCCTACTAGGTCTCCTCATTCATTGGTTCACTCATTTTTCCAAGGAATGATTGAATTCATCCATTCTTCCTTGTCTCTCTCTCTTCTTTCTTCCCTTCTTCCATTTCCCCCTTGATTGTAGAAATTTGAGCAGCAGGGCTGCATCCCCATGGGGCCGCCTTGTAAGGTTATGCTCCGAAATAACAACACAAAACTATTCATTTCAACACTGCCTGCCCCATTATTTTCAGCCTCTTAACCCATGTCAAATAATGTATGTTGCAGCACGAGGTGCGCTTAGAAGGAAAGATTTAGCATGTCTGACCTGGTGGCTGGCTGTATCGCCATCTGCCTCAGAGTGCAGAGCTACCATTTCTGCCCATGGCAGAGGTGCATGGCATCTCTAAGCTCAATTCCTATTCCTCCCAGCATTCTCTTATGTTTATTCCACCCACCTATGTTCTAACCTTTCAGGCCAAACAGTTTCTTTATTTAATTAACCAATGACCTATACTCCATCATTACTCCTATTTCTGTTTAAACAAGAACGGAATCTTTAACTTTAACATAGCAAAATTACATATAACAAAACAGTTATCAAGCAAGAATTACAGTTACAATATTTATATCTATTTTATCTTTTATCATAACAATGGAAAACTATAACTATCTATCTATTCTTCAACTCCATCAGAGACTCCAGAATAATACAGTATTACCTAAGCAAACAAAAAGTAAGCCATTTTCAAACTCTAGAAATGACAGAGACATCTCGCTGCCTGGACAGTCACCCAAAGTTCCTCTGTACCGTTGCTGTTTCCATCCTCAGCCTACAGGCCCATAGTTTCCAGCAGACATTTCCATGAAGCAGGAAATTTCAAAGGCAGTCACTATCTGCTTGTCTGGAGGAATGTTTTGCTGACCCTTTCCTGAATCAGGAACATGAAAAGATCATCTCACCTTTAGGCAAGTTCAGTAGTCCTCTCTCTGAGTGTTTTCTGTGTACAGTTTATGCAACAATCCAGGCAAGAGCAGTTTCTTCCCCAAATGGCTATCAAACTCCATAAGGATCCTCTGTGATGCCCATCTTCTTCCTGAAGTAGATATGTGCTGCCAAGAGTAGAGTGTCTCACTGTCATGAAAAACCCTAAGGTACTAAAACATTAAATAGCCTATTTTGTAGTCTAGAGTGTAGTAGTAAGAGCGGCGGGCTGAGTCCCCACACCCGGCCGCCTGAACGGCTAGCTTTACCCGAAATAATTACACGGAAACTGTATTCTTTTAAACACTGCCTGACCCATTAGTTTCAGTTTCTTATTGGCTAGCTTTTACATATTGATCTAACCCATTTCTATTAATCTGTGTAGCCCACAAGCTGGCTTACCAGGAATGATCTTAACCTGCGTCTGTCTGGAGTGGGAGAACCATGGCGACTCCTTGACTCAGCTTCTTTCTCCCAGCATTCCATTCTGTTTACTCCGCCTACCTAAGGGTTGGCCTATCAAATGGGTCTAGGCAGTTTCTTTATTAATAAGAAATCACTCCCACATCATTTCCCCTTTTTCTGTTTAAACAAAAAAGAAAGGCTTTAACTTTAACATAATAAAATTACATATAGCAAAACAGTTATTAAGCAAGAATCACAGTTACAATATTTATATCTATTTTATCTTTTATCATAACAATGAAAAACTATAACTACCTATACATTCTTCAACTCCATCAAAGACTCCAGAAGGATATAATATTACCTAAGTAAACAAGAAAATGACAGAGACATCTCGCTGCCTGTACAGTCACCCAAAGTTCCTCTGTACCATTGGGGCATCCATCTTCAGCCTTCAGGCCCATAGTATCCAGCAGACATTTCCATGAAGCAGGCAATTTCAAAGACAGTTCAGTCACTATCTGCTGTGTCCTGCAGAATGTCTCGCAGACTCTTTCATGAGTCATGAACCCCAAAAGACCGTCTCACCTTTAGGCAAGTTCAGCAGTCCTCTCTCTGCGGGTTCTCTGTGTCCATTTTATGCAACAGTCCAGGCAAGAGCAGTTTCTTGCCCAAATGGCTATCAAACTCCATAAGGATCCTCTTCAATGCCCATCTTCTTCTTGAAGTAGATTGGTGCTACCAGGAGCAGAGTGTCTCATTGTCATGAAAAGTCCTAAGTTATTAAAACATTAAATGCCATATTCTGCAGTCTTTGAAAGATATGAAGAATGTCTATCTAACTGAAATGTATCTCTATATATCTAGAAAATCTAACTAATATGACTACAAGCTTGACTATTACTGATGATTATCCATTAACCTATATTTCTTAATTATACATTACATTTTTTAATGAACTACACAATCACAATACCTTAATCAAGATCAGAAATACATATACATATAACAAAATTGACTGTAAAATCCATACCAATGCAAATTATTCATACCTATATCATACCCCCCTTTAAATGTAAAAGAACATTTATAAACAATTTTTGGGAATATGGGCGCAGTTTTTTCTCTCCAAATTGCTTCCTGCTGAATGGGGGCGTCGTTAATTAAGTCTTTCATGGTATAACCTGTGTGCCAGGGTCATCTCAGTTGGCAGTTGAGTGAAGTAATTTTTTGAGGGTGTTACAGCAACCTTTCAGGAGGGCGTGGTCTATCATACCAAATTGGAATAGAAGAAATCCACAGGGTCTGGTCCTCTGTGAAAACAAAAGAAGACCCTTTCCGAAGCATCATATCCTTAGACCCAAATTTTGAAATCGTAATACCCTTATATCCATTCTGGTTTAGCTTGGCAGCCCATGTAATGAAATGTCTCTCTGTACTTAGCTCCTTCACAGTCAAAAATTTTAAAGAAAACACAATGTACATAATCCAGACTTTCTGTGAATTTTCCATTTTTACGTGGCTTATTTTTTCTTTATTTCTTTTAATCTCTTAACTATCTGTACTCTGTCTCTTTAAAGACTTTACCTTTTTTTTTTTAAACCATTAACTTTATTCTCTATATTCTTTTTCTTCTCTCTCTCAAGCCTACGTACATTCATCCAACAGTATGGTCTTTTATGTCTGAATCTGTTTTATTGTGAATCTGTAACATTTTTTTTACTATCCAGGAGCATTTCTTAAAATGTTAAGCAGTTCTTAAAAACTTAAGTTGCACCATGTACAGGTAATACGGTAATAAGGTACAGCCTGTTTCCTGCCCAATCTAAACCTTAACTGCGCTGTTTTTATGGTAATTACGGTAGTTCCTACCTGAGACCAGCACAGTTCAGCATGGCGGAGCTGCTCAGCTCCTGCCTTAGAGCCATTTGGTGCCCCTGAGCCACACACAGTTCCAGGCACACAGCAGTCCACATTGCCATCAACCAAGCCGTAGAGCTTTACTCCAAATGCTCCATTCAAAAGCTCTGTCTCCCACAGAGGCCAGACAGAGATCGCAATGGCGGCACAGCCCAGAAAGCCGGCATTTTAAAACAGCCAGTTTTTTCCTGCTGCTGAGTCAGGACAATTTCTTTGTGGCGCTCAACCCACAAACAGCAAAAAGCTGTCTAAAATTCTCTCTCTCTCTCTCTCTCTCTCTCTCTCTCTCTCTCTCTCTCTCCTTTTTAAGCCCTCTCAGGTTTTACGTGGAGTTCATTAGCACGTTGGGTGCCACTCTGTAGTAGTAAGAGCGGCGGGCTGAGTCCCCACACCCGGCCGCCTGAACGGCTAGCTTTACCCGAAATAATTACACGGAAACTGTATTCTTTTAAACACTGCCTGACCCATTAGTTTCAGTTTCTTATTGGCTAGCTTTTACATATTGATCTAACCCATTTCTATTAATCTGTGTAGCCCACAAGCTGGCTTACCAGGAATGATCTTAACCTGCGTCTGTCTGGAGTGGGAGAACCATGGCGACTCCTTGACTCAGCTTCTTTCTCCCAGCATTCCATTCTGTTTACTCCGCCTACCTAAGGGTTGGCCTATCAAATGGGTCTAGGCAGTTTCTTTATTAATAAGAAATCACTCCCACATCACTAGAGAGTTATGAATAATGCCTATCTGACTGAAATATATATATCTATGTAGCTAGAAAATCTAACTAACATGACTACAAACTTGACTATTATTAATGATTATCCATTAATAACCTATATACATTATATTTTTAAATGAACTACACAATCAAAATACCTTAATGAAGATCAAGAATGCATATACATATAACAAAATTGACCTAAAATCTCTATCAGTAAAGCAAAATCTATACTAATGCAAATATTCATATCTATATCACATCCCACTTTAAATGTAAAAGAACGTTTATAAGCCATATTTGGGAACGTGGGTGCAGTTTCTTCTCTCCAAAATGCTTCCTGCTGAATGGTGGCATCATTATTGATTTATCTCAGTTGGCAGTTGAGCGAAGCAATTTTTTAAAGGTGTTCACAGCAACCTTTAAGTAGGGCGTGGTCCATCCTACCATATTAGGATAGAGGCATCCACAGACTATGACCCTCTGTGAAAACAAAATAGAAACTCCTTTCCAAAGCATCATGTCCTTAGATCCAAATTTCAATGACAAGGCATTTTCAAAATATCTATGTTGGATTATTTCAGCAGCTTTTATAAAGAAACATCTTTTAGCAGCTATTGCTACTGCCTCAAAATTCAAATGATTCAAAAAGAGCATAATAGCATACAATATCAAAATTCGCTGTGAATTTTCCATCTTTGTGTGCTTCAATTTAACCTCTATTTTGTTTATTTTTCCTTTTTATTTTTTGCCTTTTGAGACAGGTTCTCTGTATCTTTGACCTGGAATAACTCTGTATACCTGTCTGTCCTTGAAGTCTCAGAGATCTGCCTCTCTCTGCCTTTGAGGCATTGGGATTAAAGGTGTATGCTACTACACATTGAACTCACAAAGATCTGTTTGTCTCTGCCTTCAAGGCACTGGGCTTAAAGGCGTGTGCTACCTCACCTTGAAGGTACAGAGGTCAATCTCCCTCTGCCTCCCATGTGTTGGGTTGACAGGTGTGTACTACCACACCCAACAACTCTCTTCCTTTTTTTAACTTTAAGAACTTCAAATTTTAGCCTGCACATATTTTTAACACACTGTAAATCATTTAAAAATTTTCTTTGTCTTTGAATCTCTCTTTACTCTATTTCTCTCTCTGTTTTTCTGACCACATGAATCTTTCATTTACAAAGCAATCTCAGTAGGACTAAAGCCGTGGCTTTGCTGGCCAGATGTAGCCCATTCCTTAGCTTTCTGCCATTCCAACCTTGTGGCTGAGGTACCGAACAGAGCCGCATTCAGTGCCACAAGTCTACAGTGTTTCAAGGTCCTTGCCATCAAAGAGGCTGCAACAGACAACACTCAAGCCCTCTTTCTGTAGCTGGCCCTCCTTCCTCAAACAGTCAGATTTTGCCCAGGCAGGATGGCCCAGAAAGCCGGCATTTTAAAACAACACAGTTTTTTTTCCTGCTACTGCTGAAAACATACAAGCATTCAGTTGGCTTTTATCAACACCATTTAAATGTTTTGTGGCAGGACCTCTTAAGGGCTGCAGGGTTTTGCAGCTGAAGCTGAGTCAGCAAGCCTCTTTTAGATGAGAGCCCTTGCTTTCTTCTAGCAAGCAGAGCAGACCGAGAAATCGCTGCTACCAAGAAAACATGCTTTACACTTTCCCAGGCATTCTCAGGCTTTCAGTGGATTCAGTTGTCCACAAGGCTGCAAGCCATTCTGTAGTTATTTGAGCAGCGAGGCTGTGTCCCCAGCACCACGACCGCATGAAGGTTATGCCAGAAATAAATACACAAAAACTGTATTCTTTTAAACACTGCTGGCCCACTAGACTCAGCATTTTAACCCATTTCTAATAATCAGTGTAGTATAATGAGGTGCACTTACCAGGAAAAATTCAGCATGTCTGACATGGTGGCTGGCTGCATCGACATCTGCCTCAGAGAGCAGAGCTATGGCATCTGCCAGGGAGAGGGGAGCATGGCTTCTCTGAGCTCACTACCTCTTCCTCCCGGCATTCTATTTTGTTTACTCCACCTACCTATGTTCTAACCTATCAGCTGAAGCAGATTCTTTCTTTAATTAATCAATAAACTTCTTTTGTCACTTTATCCTTTCAACAGCTTGCCCATATAAATCCCCCATATGTCTTCTGTTGTATAATCTTTCGTTTGTAAAGAACTTGCACTCTCAGTGGAGGATTTTTCTGACATCTCTGTGGATGGAGATCATATGAGGAAGATCAGATGAGCAACCATGACAACTCTAATGCTTTAGAGTTAGGTGGACCAGAGATTGATGGCTGACATTCCTGTGCTATGCATCAGATGCCCCTGAACTCTGGCCCTGTTGACAGACAGGCAGACATCAAGTTGGTCACATATACTTAACTCATTCAGGTTCACAGATACTGTAAAAGGAGTTTTAATTCTTCTCCTAAACTAATAAAAAAAACAAGATTAGGAGAAGAGAAGAGCCTGAAGTAAGGCCTCAAAATGGGTCATTTTGCAAAGGAAAGGTTACCTGCCTCAATGTATGCTGTCTCCCTTTCTTAGTCAAATCCATCCTTCCAGTGTCTAGCTAACAGCTAACCATAGGATTGAACCCAACTGCCTTTGATTTCTGAAATAAGTGCTGTCCCCTTAAGGTCTCATAACAGCACAGGAAGGTTTGTAAGACTGTCCCAGCAACAATTTAAAGCAATTCTAGGACACCAAAGATGCAGCAAATTTGGTTAATTGGTAATATAGATCGTTCTGATGGGACAAAATAATTTAGAATTGAAAAAAAAAAAACAGATTGGTGTACTCACGATGAATTTATGTGATATGGCACACACAGGCTTCTGGTTCTGAATACTTCATGCTCGGTGGGTTTTGGAGATTGTCGTGACCCTGAACCTAGCTGGAGGCTTTGGGGCCTTGAAAGGACAAGACTTAATATTTCAGGACATCCTTGTACTTGGTGCCCACTGTTTACTGATTTCCTTACAGAGAATGAGCAGCCATCTACTCCTGCTGCCATGCCTTCCCCACATGAACAGAGAGAAGACCCTATACACACAGGTCGCTTGTATCACATGTGAAGGCATAAGTCACAAACAAACTCCCACAGCAGTTTAGAATTGTGATTAATAGAATGATTAGTTCTTGAAAGGGGAAAAACTTAGAGATCACAATCCCTTACAAAAACCCACTGCAGGATCAGAAAAGGAGCCTAGTAGCCGGAAGGGAAGCTCAAGCAAGAGATCAAGCTGAAGGTAGAAGTTGCTTTGTAAAAGAGAGAGAGACCACAACTCAATGGGCTGGTATCTCAGTGGCTATTCAGGGAACATCACAGAGAAAGGATCTGCTTCATGCATGAGAGTCACCGATGATTTCCCTTTAAGAAAAAAACCCATCAAAACTCCCAATAACATCATCAGCATTCAACAACATGTCTATGATTTCTTTGCCTTGCCTTTGATTGTGCAGTAAATGATGCTGATAGTTAATCTGTGCAATTAATGCAAATTTCCTTGTAACTGACTAGACAGAATTGACAGGTTATCTTAAACACAGCAGGGAGTCACTCTACGATGGAACTGGTTCATCATCACCTGTGTGACAGTGACATAATTAAGATCTTTCCTTTGTCTATAAATCTCATTATGTTCAACATGATATGTTGTCATACAGATTTCTTAGGGTTTTGTCCCACTGGTGGTTTCCTTGGTATGCTTACATAATTTTTGCCAGATCCAATCAGTTTTGCCATGCACTCTCAGCTCCACGTCATTGTGTTCCCCTTATGTTCCAGTCCAGGCATTTTAGACCTCTTGTAACTGTTGTAAGAGTATCTCATGTTCCACCTAAATGATTTAGCGTTTTATTTAGGCTGGGTTTTATCTTCCATCACTGAGTTCATTGACTTTCCTTGGGCGTAATTCCTGGGACACTGAGCCTAACTCCTGGGGGATTCCTCCAGTTACTTCTCCTTTCTTAGACAGTTTACACTCTCACTATTACTGTGAGAGTGTTTCTGTAGCAAATATTCTTCTCAAGATGAGAAGAAACTTCAATGTTACAACCCATTTGTTATTGTGATTTAAATACACAGAGAGAAAACACACAAGTTAATGCACATACACTGATGATATCTCAATTCATGGGGCCATTCTGGGAAAGTCAAGTTCGATATCTCTCGAGTGGTTCTCAGAAGGCCATAGGGTGACCCTCTCTAGGTACTTAAGCAGGGAGGAGAAGTTGACCGCACTGTGACATGTCCCTAGGAACTATGTGTGCCTTGTCCCAAAGTCAGACTGATGACTGACTATCTTGAAAACCACCATGGAACTTTTGTTTTGCAAATGATGGAGATCAAGTCAGGGTCAAAATCAGAAAACTAGATGGAGCATCCAAGCTCCAGTGGAAGAGCAGATGGATGGAGAAAAAGAGCAAGGATGTCAGGAATATAAGGGCTTGGTCCACACTATGAGACACTGTGCCTGAACTAAGGGTATTTCAACTAATTCAGTGACCTGGGAATGAAAGAACATGGGATCAAACTGGAAGCTCTGAATGTGGCTGACAATTGGGGCAGACGGAGAAGCCAAAGATAATGGCACTTGCAATTGTCTGCATATCATACACTGGCTTTTTGTGATCATATTTTTTGTGGATACGTACCTTGCTAAATCTGGATGGATGAAGGGTGGGCTTGGACTTCCCACAGCTCAAAGTACCCTGCCCTCTATTTGGACTGGTGTTTGAGTGGAGAGGTTTATTTGCGGAGCAAGAAGAATGTGGGAGGAGGAAGAGAAGTGGAAAGTTTGATAATTATTATTATGAAGTAATGGAAAAATCAATAGAAAATAACCAATGAGGACATTGGAGTTAGGAAAAAAAAAACATTCATGTGAGTTGTTGACTCAGAACAAAAATTATTATACAGAAAAAAAAACACACATAAAAAGGTTGAGTTACTTGGAAAATATGACTCAAGTAATTGGGAAGAAGATTGGGGTTTTTATTTTGGGTCTTCATGGGGCTGTGTGAGCAGCATTTTAGGACCTGTATGCTGGATATTTCTGGGGGTTAGTAGGGAAGAAACCTGGCTAGGAGGAGTTTTATGACATAAGTAGGGCCTTGATGATGTCACAAAGCTTTGGTTGGGGGTGGCAACTCTGTTCCACATGAAGCACTAGTCTTCTGTGAAGGTGGGCTTACTATCTTCACGGTGGCTGAGGAGGTCAGTTCAGCTCTTGGGCTCCACAATTGTTCAACCGAATTTCCAGAAGTTGGAATCTAGAGAGCCAAGATATTTTCTTTTGGTAAATATGTTTAGGAAGCAACTAGGACCTCTGTAGTCAAAGAAAGGTTTCTTTCAAATCTGCTCTGGGTCCAAAATTTATGTCGTTAACAGCTCCTATATTTGATAGCTAGGGGACGGTTAATGTCAGGTATTCTCCCCACTCTATCTTTGCTAAAAATGTCCAATTCCTCTTTCCACTGAAATGGCAAAGATCCTCTTTGTCCATATGTGTTTTAAAAGATAATTATTTCTAATAGGTGCTGTTGCACAGATTAATGTTTCTTTCTTTTGGCAGTTTGACACACAGTACTCACTTCTCTAATGAAGATACAGAATATCTTTATGTAATCAACCTGGATCTGGATCAGGAGACACAACAGAGAGAGCCAGTGGACTGGAGTGCCATGACCTTGGGCAGGTGGTTATAGATCAGCCAACTAACCAGTAGCTTGAGTGGTAAGGAGAGGAGTGGCTGTTCTTTGAATTCTTTGCCATCTGTTCAGATATTTCTTTCCCACTTTATGTATAGGCATAGCTTCCTCTCTCATTGATATAGTAAGTCAGGAAGTATTTTTCTCAGTAGAGGTCAATTGCATTTTGCAGCAGGAATATGTCTCTGATACTGAGCTGTAGACAAGAGTTTGATACTTTTCCTATTAATTTCTTAAGAACATATTCCATTTAGGTATCCAAATCTATTCAGCCCTGCCTTTTTCACCTGCTCCAAAGTTATTCCTAAAAAGAGCCTTGACCTCACATCCTCACCTTCTTATCCTTGCAGGCACTTATGGTGGAGGAAACCACTTTGTGTCTCATTTAAACTGAAGAGTTCTTCCTATGCAGAGATTGGCAGCTATGAAGCCCAAGCACAGAAACAGAGCCAAGAGACAGTGGAACAGGAGTGCTGTGGCCTATCTCAGAAAGTCTCCCGCCATGATGAAGATGCCTCTTAATATGAGTGGCATGCCACATCTCCAGAAGAAGAATGGGCCATCGATCCAGAAGCAAAAACTTAGTAAGCCTTTTGAGGCCCTGGAGAATATTGTTGGCCGCAGAATTTCTCATGGCTGGAAGGAAGCCAATGAACCAGTCACCCATTGGAAAGCCATCATTCTAGATCAACTGCCAACATATCCCTCTCTCTATTTGTTGAAATATGATGGGATTGATTGTGTCTATGGCTTGGGGCTTCATAGTGATGAAAGGATTTTAAACCTGAAGATCCTGCCTAATAATGTGCCATTTCCTCAGGTGACAGACACTCATCTCTAAAAAAACACCATAGTTGGCAGAGCAGTGAAACATACATTCATGGGCACAAATGGCTCTAAGAATGACTGGAACGGGATGGTCCTAGAAGAGGTGCCAATCATGAAGACCTGGTTTTATATTACCTACAAGAAAGATCCGGTCTTGTACATTTACCACCTCCTGGATGACTACCTGGAAGGCAACCTCCACATCATGCCAGGCTCTAAGGAAGAGTAGAGTGGCGTGGTCCCAGGTGAGGTGCAGACCATAACGACCTGTTTCTACATTGTCAACGAGAATGATCCGGTCCTGTACCTTTACCACCATCATGATGATTCCATTGAAGGCAACCTCCACATCACGCCTGAATGTCCTCCAGTAGAGGTGACTTTGGAATTAGGCAGGGATTCCTTGGAGGGCAAAAGAGTGCAGTACAACAAAAAAGATGGAACCCAAGAGATAGGTAAAATTATTTGCCAAGTTCCCAACAAACCTTCTGTGTATTTCATCAAGTTTGATAATGACTTCCATATCTATGTCTATGATTTGGTGAAGATCTGTTAAAGTGAAATTCTCAAATTTTGAGGGGCAGACTTAATTCTCTCTTTGGGAATGTGTTTTTTCAGAGATACCACAGGTCTTCTATGAATCCTGGTATCTTTTCCAATGGATTATACTTTCTCAAATAATAAAAATTTGTTAACATGTTGTGTTATTTGGTCAATGATGGATTGTGTTTGGTGGATGGGGCATCACAGAAATACATGCCTCAAAACAAAGCAGGATTTATGGTCTTTTCCCCTTGGAGAGTAAAGGACTGGGGATGCGTGGTGTGGTAAAGGACAAGATGGCTGTCAAGGAAGCAGTGAAGAGGGGACAAAAAGTTGTATGATCTCGGGGCGGTACGAAGCTTGAGGGAAAACCATGTCAAATGGAAAGATGTGACTGATATCAGCATGAGGTATTGGGACTTAAGAGGATAAAGAGTAGATTAATCAGGAAGGGACACAAATGTATACTCAAAATCAGAGAAAATTAGGTTTCATTTGATGAAAGGTTTAATTCGTACTGGCTGTAAGTCAAAGGATGTTTGATCTCCACTAGAGCATGTTGCTTAGTGAAAAGTGTCTCCGCTCAGTTGCTCTTCTCCAGTAAGTTGAACATCAAGCTACCTACTTAGTTTTGCCAGAATTCTGTCTGCCACCTACTTTGTCATGCCTGGATTCGGTATGCCTTGAACTCTCATAGGTCTTATCCATGCCATCCAACCCTTGTCAGTTCATTTAAATAATTGCCCTGCCATATCTGGAAAACAGTGTTCCCTTTCATTGATCATGTTCTGTAGTACTTGGGCTATAAAACTCATGAACACACTCACCCTCACACAGGATAAACATGTACATATGATGCCCACTAGTGTGTGACATGCACACATATGATGAATGCACCGAACTCCATAATATCAGTAAAGTAGGGAATCCATGATGCTAGGTGGAGTCTGGCAAAGACCCCACACACCCATCAAACCGCCAAATACCAGTATGGTACTGATGTCTGACTCCCATCCTGTAAGGAACCTGCCATCCTGTAACTGGGCTATTTTTGGTTCCTTCATCTTCACAAACTTGGTTAAAATGTTAGAGTTGTCAAACTGGGAGTTAGGGTCCAGCATGTAGATCAGCTGTCCCAGGTCAGGTGATTTGGCTACAATTTGGGTGAGAAATTGTACCAGGGAATTCTGGTACACCCTCTCCTCTTCTTCTCCCTGTCCTCATCATCACTCTTGTGGGTGGGCCTGGAGCACAAAGAAGGTAAAATGGAATAAGCCTCCTCCTTAGTGGAAAACCTTGTCAATCCTTAATTTGACCTGACTCTCTGAGGGAATGCAGAACATTATTTCCTACTAGGTCTCCTCATTCATTGGTTCACTCATTTTTCCAAGGAATGATTGAATTCATCCATTCTTCCTTGTCTCTCTCTCTTCATTCTTCCCTTCTTCCATTTCCCCCTTGATTGTAGAAATTTGAGCAGCAGGGCTGCATCCCCATGGGGCCGCCTTGTAAGGTTATGCTCCGAAATAACAACACAAAACTATTCATTTCAACACTGCCTGCCCCATTATTTTCAGCCTCTTAACCCATGTCTAATAATGTATGTTGCAGCACGAGGTGCGCTTAGAAGGAAAGATTTAGCATGTCTGACCTGGTGGCTGGCTGTATCGCCATCTGCCTCAGAATGCAGAGCTACCATTTCTGCCCATGGGAGAGGTGCATGGCATCTCTAAGCTCAATTCCTATTCCTCCCAGCATTCTCTTATGTTTATTCCACCCACCTATGTTCTAACCTTGCAGGCCAAACAGTTTCTTTATTTAATTAACCAATGACCTATACTCCATCATTACTCCTATTTCTGTTTAAACAAGAATGGAATCTTTAACTTTAACATAGCAAAATTACATATAACAAAACAGTTATCAAGCAAGAATTACAGTTACAATATTTATATCTATTTTATCTTTTATCATAACAATGGAAAACTATAACTATCTATCTCTTCTTCAACTCTATCAGAGACTCCAGAATAATACAGTATTAATTAAGCAAACAAAAAGTAAGCCATTTTCAAACTCTAGAAATGACAGAGACATCTCGCTGCCTGGACAGTCACCCAAAGTTCCTCTGTACCGTTGGTGTTTCCATCCTCAGTCTACAGGCCCATAGTTTCCAGCAGACATTTCCATGAAGCGGGAAATTGCAAGGCAGTCACTATCTGCTTGTCTTGAAGAATGTTTTGCTGACCCTTTCCTGAATCAGGAACACGGAAAGATCATCTCACCTTTAGGCAAGTTCAGTAGTCCTCTCTCTGAGTGTTTTCTGTGTACAGTTTATGCAACAATCCAGGCAAGAGCAGTTTCTTCCCCAAATGGCTATCAAACTCCATAAGGATCCTCTTTGATGCCCATCTTCTTCCTGAAGTAGATATGTGCTGCCAAGAGTAGAGTGTCTCACTGTCATGAAAACCCCTAAGGTACTAAAACATTAAATAGCCTATTTTGTAGTCTAGAGGGATATGAATAATGCCTATCTAACTGAAATATATGGAGCTAGAAAATCTAACTAACATGACTACAAACTTGACTATTATTAATGATTATCCATTAATAACCTATATACATTATATTTTTAAATGAACTACACAATCACAATACCTTAATTAAGATCAAAAATGCATATACATATAACAAAATTGACCTAAAATCTCTATCAGTAAAGCAAAATCTATACTAATGCAAATATTCATATCTATATCACATCCCACTTTAAATGTAAAAGAACGTTTATAAGCCATATTTGGGAACGTGGGTGCAGTTTCTTCTCTCCAAAATGCTTCCTGCTGAATGGTGGCATCATTATTGATTTATCTCAGTTGGCAGTTGAGCGAAGCAATTTTTTAAAGGTGTTCACAGCAACCTTTAAGTAGGGCGTGGTCCATCCTACCATATTAGGATAGAGGCATCCACAGACTATGACCCTCTGTGAAAACAAAATAGAAACTCCTTTCCAAAGCATCATGTCCTTAGATCCAAATTTCAAAGTCAAGGCATTTTCAAAATATCTATGTTGGATTATTTCAGCAGCTTTTATAAAGAAACATCTTTTAGCAGCTATTGCTACTGCCTCAAAATTCAAATGATTCAAAAAGAGCATAATAGCATACAATATCAAAATTCGCTGTGAATTTTCCATCTTTGTGTGCTTCAATTTAACCTCTATTTTGTTTATTTTTCCTTTTTATTTTTTGCCTTTTGAGACAGGTTCTCTGTATCTTTGACCTGGAATAACTCTGTATACCTGTCTGTCCTTGAAGTCTCAGAGATCTGCCTCTCTCTGCCTTTCAGGCATTGGGATTAAAGGTGTATGCTACTACACATTGAACTCACAAAGATCTGTTTGTCTCTGCCTTCAAGGCACTGGGATTAAAGGCGTGTGCTACCTCACCTTGAAGGTACAGAGGTCAATCTCCCTCTGCCTCCCATGTGTTGGGTTGACAGGTGTGTACTACCACACCCAACAACTCTCTTCCTTTTTTTAACTTTAAGAACTTCAAATTTTAGCCTGCACATATTTTTAACACACTGTAAATCATTTAAAAATTTTCTTTGTCTTTGAATCTCTCTTTACTCTATTTCTCTCTCTGTTTTTCTGAGCACATGAGTCTTTCATTTACCAAGCAATCTCAGTAGGACTAAAGCCGTGGCTTTGCTGGCCAGATGTAGCCCATTCCTTAGCTTTCTGCCATTCCAACCTTGTGGCTGAGGTACCGAACAGAGCCGCATTCAGTGCCACAAGTCTACAGTGTTTCAAGGTCCTTGCCATCAAAGAGGCTGCAACAGACAACACTCAAGCCTTCTTTCTGTAGCTGGCCCTCCTTCCTCAAACAGTCAGAGTTTGCCCAGGCAGGATGGCCCAGAAAGCCGGCAATTTAAAACAACACAGTTTGTTTTCCTGCTACTGCTGAAAACATACAAGCATTCAGTTGGCTTTTATCAACACCATTTAACTGTTTTGTGGCAGGACCTCTTAAGGGCTGCAGGGTTTTGCAGCTGAAGCTGAGTCAGCAAGCCTCTTTTAGATGAGAGCCCTTGCTTTCTTCTAGCAAGCAGAGCAGACCGAGAAATTGCTGCTACCAAGAAAACATGCTTTACTCTTTCCCAAGCTTTCTCAGGCTTTCAGTGGATTCAGTTGTCCACAAGGCTGCAAGCCATTCTGTAGTTATTTGAGCAGCGAGGCTGTGTCCCCAGCACCACGACCGCATGAAGGTTATGCCTGAAATAAATACACAAAAACTGTATTCTTTTAAACACTGCTGGCCCATTAGATTCAGCATTTTAACCCATTTCTAATAATCAGTGTAGTATAACGAGGTGCACTTACCAGGAAAAATTCAGCATGTCTGACATGGTGGCTGGCTGCATCGACATCTGCCTCAGAGAGCAGAGCTATGGCATCTGCCGGGGAGAGTGGAGCATGGCTTCTCTGAGCTCACTACCTCTTCCTCCCGGCATTCTATTGTGTTTACTCCACCTACCTATGTTCTAACATATCAGCTGAAGCGGATTCTTTCTTTAATTAATCAATAAACTTCTTCTGTCACTTTATCCTTTCAACAGATTGCCCATATAAATCTCCCATGTGTCTTCTGTTGTATAATCTTTCATTTGTAAAGAACTTGCACTCTCAGGGGAGGATTTTTCTGACATCTCTGTGGATGGAGATCATATGAGGAAGGTCAGATGAGCAACCATGACAACTCTAATGCTTTAGAGTTAGGTGGACCAGAGATTGATGGCTGACATTCCTGTGCTATGCATCAGATGCCCCTGAACTCTGGCCCTGTTGACAGACAGGCAGACATCAAGTTGGTCACATATACTTAACTCATTCAGGTTCACAGATACTGTAAAAGGAGTTTTAATTCTTCTCCTAAACTAATAAAAAAAACAAGATTAGGAGAAGAGAAGAGCCTGAAGTAAGGCCTCAAAATGGGTCATTTTGCAAAGGAAAGGTTACCTGCCTCAATGTATGCTGTCTCCCTTTCTTAGTCAAATCCATCCTTCCAGTGTCTAGCTAACAGCTAACCATAGGATTGAACCCAACTGCCTTTGATTTCTGAAATAAGTGCTGTCCCCTTAAGGTCTCATAACAGCACAGGAAGGTTTGTAAGACTGTCCCAGCAACAATTTAAAGCAATTCTAGGACACCAAAAATGCAGCAAATTTGGTTAATTGGTAATATAGATCGTTCTGATGGGACAAAATAATTTAGAATTGAAAAAAAAAAACAGATTGGTGTACTCACGATGAATTTATGTGATATGGCACACACAGGCTTCTGGTTCTGAATACTTCATGCTCGGTGGGTTTTGGAGATTGTCGTGACCCTGAACCTAGCTGGAGGTTTTGGGGCCTTGAAAGGACAAGACTTAATATTTCAGGACATCCTTGTACTTGGTGCCCACTGTTTACTGATTTCCTTACAGAGAATGAGCAGCCATCTACTCCTGCTGCCATGCCTTCCCCACATGAACAGAGAGAAGACCCTATACACACAGGTCGCTTGTATCACATGTGAAGGCATAAGTCACAAACAAACTCCCACAGCAGTTTAGAATTGTGATTAATAGAATGATTAGTTCTTGAAAGGGGAAAAACTTAGAGATCACAATCCCTTACAAAAGCCCACTGCAGGATCAGAAAAGGAGCCTAGTAGCCGGAAGGGAAGCTCAAGCAAGAGATCAAGCTGAAGGTAGAAGTTGCTTTGTAAAAGAGAGAGAGACCACAACTCAATGGGCTGGTATCTCAGTGGCTATTCAGGGAACATCACAGAGAAAGGATCTGCTTCATGCATGAGAGTCACCGATGATTTCCCTTTAAGAAAAAAACCCATCAAAACTCCCAATAACATCATCAGCATTCAACAACATGTCTATGATTTCTTTGCCTTGCCTTTGATTGTGCAGTAAATGATGCTGATAGTTAATCTGTGCAATTAATGCAAATTTCCTTGTAACTGAATAGACAGAATTGACAGGTTATCTTAAACACAGCAGGGAGTCACTCTACGATGGAACTGGTTCATCATCACCTGTGTGACAGTGACATAATTGAGATCTTTCCTTTGTCTATAAATCTCATTATGTTCAACATGATATGTTGTCATACAGATTTCTTAGGGTTTTGTCCCACTGGTGGTTTCCTTGGTATGCTTACATAATTTTTTCCAGATCCAATCAGTTTTGACATGCACTCTCAGCTCCACGTCATTGTGTTCATCTTATGTTCCAGTCCAGGCATTTTAGACCTCTTGTAACTGTTGTAAGAGTATTTCATGTTCCACCTAAATGATTTAGCGTTTTATTTAGGCTGGGTTTCATCTTCCATCACTGAGTTCATTGACTTTCCTTGGGCGTAATTCCTGGGACACTGAGCCTAACTCCTGGGGGATTCCTCCAGTTATTTCTCCTTTCTTAGATAGTTTATACTCTCACTATTACTGTGAGAGTGTTTCTGTAGCAAATATTCTTCTCAAGATGAGAAGAAACTTCAATATTACAATCCATTTGTTATTGTGATTTAAATACACACACACAAACACACACAAGTGAATGCACATACACTGATGATATCTCAATTTATGGGGCCATTCTGGGGATGTCAAGATCGATATCTCTCGAGTGGTTCTCAGAAGGCCATAGGGTGACCCTCTCTAGGTACTTAAGCAGGGAGGAGAAGTTGACCGCACTGTGACATGTCCCTAGGAACTATGTGTGCCTTGTCCCAAAGTCAGACTGATGACTGACTATCTTGAAAACCACCATGGAACTTTTGTTTTGCAAATGATGGAGATCAAGTCAGGGTCAAAATCAGAAAACTAGATGGAGCTTCCAAGCTCCAGTGGAAGAGCAGATGGATGGAGAAAAAGAGCAAGGATGTCAGGAATATAAGGGCTTGGTCCACACTATGAGACACTGTGCCTGAACTAAGGGGATTTCAACTAATCCAGTGACCTGGGAATGAAAGAACATGGGATCAAACTGGAAGCTCTGAATGTGGCTGACAATTGGGGCAGACGGAGAAGCCAAAGATAATGGCACTTGCAATTGTCTGCATATCATACACTGGCTTTTTGTGATCATATTTTTTGTGGATACGTACCTTGCTAAATCTGGATGGATGAAGGGTGGGCTTGGACTTCCCACAGCTCAAAGTACCCTGCCCTCTATTTGGACTGGTGTTTGAGTGGAGAGGTTTATTTGCGGAGCAAGAAGAATGTGGGAGGAGGAAGAGAAGTGGAAAGTTTGATAATTATTATTATGAAGTAATGGAAAAATCAATAGAAAATAACCAATGAGGACATTGGAGTTAGGAAAAAAAAAACATTCATGTGAGTTGTTGACTCAGAACAAAAATTATTATACAGAAAAATAAACACACATAAAAAGGTTGAGTTACTTGGAAAATATGACTCAAGTAATTGGGAAGAAGATTGGGGTTTTTATTTTGGGTCTTCATGGGGCTGTATGGGCAGCATTTTAGGACCTGTATGCTGGATATTTCTGGGGGTTAGTAGGGAAGAAACCTGGCTAGGAGGAGTTTTATGACATAAGTAGGGCCTTGATGATGTCACAAAGCTTTGGTTGGGGGTGGCAACTCTGTTCCACATGAAGCACTAGTCTTCTGTGAAGGTGGGCTTACTATCTTCACGGTGGCTGAGGAGGTCAGTTCAGCTCTTGGGCTCCACAATTGTTCAACCGAATTTCCAGAAGTTGGAATCTAGAGAGCCAAGATATTTTCTTTTGGTAAATATGTTTAGGAAGCAACTAGGACCTCTGTAGTCAAAGAAAGGTTTCTTTCAAATCTGCTCTGGGTCCAAAATTTATGTCGTTAACAGCTCCTATATTTGATAGCTAGGGGACGGTTAATGTCAGGTATTCTCCCCACTCTATCTTTGCTAAAAATGTCCAATTCCTCTTTCCACTGAAATGGCAAAGATCCTCTTTGTCCATATGTGTTTTAAAAGATAATTATTTCTAATAGGTGCTGTTGCACAGATTAATGTTTCTTTCTTTTGGCAGTTTGACTCACAGTACTCACTTCTCTAATGAAGATACAGAATATCTTTATGTAATCAACCTGGATCTGGATCAGGAGACACAATAGAGAGAGCCAGTGGACTGGAGTGCCATGACCTTGGGCAGGTGGTTATAGATCAGCCAACTAACCAGTAGCTTGAGTGGTAAGGAGAGGAGTGGCTGTTCTTTGAATTCTTTGCCATCTGTTCAGATATTTCTTTCCCACTTTATGTATAGGCATAGCTTCCTCTCTCATTGATATAGTAAGTCAGGAAGTATTTTTCTCAGTAGAGGTCAATTGCATTTTGCAGCAGGAATATGTCTCTGATACTGAGCTGTAGACAAGAGTTTGATACTTTTCCTATTAATTTCTTAAGAACATATTCCATTTAGGTATCCAAATCTATTCAGCCCTGCCTTTTTCACCTGCTCCAAAGTTATTCCTAAAAAGAGCCTTGACCTCACATCCTCACCTTCTTATCCTTGCAGGCACTTATGGTGGAGGAAACCACTTTGTGTCTGATTTAAACTGAAGAGTTCTTCCTATGCAGAGATTGGCAGCTATGAAGCCCAAGCACAGAAACAGAGCCAAGAGACAGTGGAACAGGAGTGCTGTGGCCTATCTCAGAAAGTCTCCCGCCATGATGAAGATGCCTCTTAATATGAGTGGCATGCCACATCTCCAGAAGAAGAATGGGCCATCGATCCAGAAGCAAAAACTTAGTAAGCCTTTTGAGGCCCTGGAGAATATTGTTGGCCGCAGAATTTCTCATGGCTGGAAGGAAGCCAATGAACCAGTCACCCATTGGAAAGCCATCATTCTAGATCAACTGCCAACATATCCCTCTCTCTATTTGTTGAAATATGATGGGATTGATTGTGTCTATGGCTTGGGGCTTCATAGTGATGAAAGGATTTTAAACCTGAAGATCCTGCCTAATAATGTGCCATTTCCTCAGGTGAGAGACACTCATCTCTCAAACACCATAGTTGGCAGAGCAGTGAAACATACATTCATGGGCACAAATGGCTCTAAGAATGACTGGAACGGGATGGTCCTAGAAGAGGTGCCAATCATGAAGACCTGGTTTTATATTACCTACAAGAAAGATCCGGTCTTGTACATTTACCACCTCCTGGATGACTACCTGGAAGGCAACCTCCACATCATGCCAGGCTCTAAGGAAGAGTGGAGTGGCGTGGTCCCAGGTGAGGTGCAGACCATAACGACCTGTTTCTACATTGTCAACGAGAATGATCCGGTCCTGTACCTTTACCACCATCATGATGATTCCATTGAAGGCAACCTCCACATCACGCCTGAATGTCCTCCAGTAGAGGTGACTTTGGAATTAGGCACGGATTCCTTGGAGGGCAAAAGAGTGCAGTACAACAAAAAAGATGGAACCCAAGAGATAGGTAAAATTATTTGCCAAGTTCCCAACAAACCTTCTGTGTATTTCATCAAGTTTGATAATGATTTCCATATCTATGTCTATGATTTGGTGAAGATCTGTTAAAGTGAAATTCTCAAATTTTGAGGGGCAGACTTAATTCTCTCTTTGGGAATGTGTTTTTTCAGAGATACCACAGGTCTTCTATGAATCCTGGTATCTTTTCCAATGGATTATACTTTCTCAAATAATAAAAATTTGTTAACATGTTGTGTTATTTGGTCAATGATGGATTGTGTTTGGTGGATGGGGCATCACAGAAATACATGCCTCAAAACAAAGCAGGATTTATGGTCTTTTCCCCTTGGAGAGTAAAGGACTGGGGATGCGTGGTGTGGTAAAGGACAAGATGGCTGTCAAGGAAGCAGTGAAGAGGGGACAAAAAGTTGTATGATCTCGGGGCGGTACGAAGCTTGAGGGAAAACCATGTCAAATGGAAAGATGTGACTGATATCAGCATGAGGTATTGGGACTTAAGAGGATAAAGAGTAGATTAATCAGGAAGGGACACAAATGTCTACTCAAAATCAGAGAAAATTAGGTTTCATTTGATGAATGGTTTAATTCTTACTGGCTGTAAGTCAAAGGATGTTTGATCTCCACTAGAGCATGTTGCTTAGTGAAAAGTGTCTCCGCTCAGTTGCTCTTCTCCAGTAAGTTGAACATCAAGCTACCTAGTTAGTTTTGCCAGAATTCTGTCTGCCACCTACTTTGTCATGCCTGGATTCGGTATGCCTTGAACTCTCATCGGTCTTATCCATGCCATCCAACCCTTGTCAGTTCATTTAAATAATTGCCCTGCCATATCTGGAAAACAGTGTTCCCTTTCATTGATCATGTTCTGTAGTACTTGGGCTATAAAACTCATGAACACACTCACCCTCACACAGGATAAACATGTACATATGATGCCCACTAGTGTGTGACATGCACACATATGATGAATGCACCGAACTCCATAATATCAGTAAAGTAGGGAATCCATGATGCTAGGTGGAGTCTGGCAAAGACCCCACACACCCATCAAACCGCCAAATACCAGTATGGTACTGATGTCTGACTCCCATCCTGTAAGGAACCTGCCATCCTGTAACTGGGCTATTTTTGGTTCCTTCATCTTCACAAACTTGGTTAAAATGTTAGAGTTGTCAAACTGGGAGTTAGGGTCCAGCATGTAGATCAGCTGTCCCCGGTCAGGTGATTTGGCTACAATTTGGGTGAGAAATTGTACCAGGGAATTCTGGTACACCCTCTCCTCTTCTTCTCCCTGTCCTCATCATCACTCTTGTGGGTGGGCCTGGAGCACAAAGAAGGTAAAATGGAATAAGCCTCCTCCTTAGTGGAAAACCTTGTCAATCCTTAATTTGACCTGACTCTCTGAGGGAATGCAGAACATTATTTCCTACTAGGTCTCCTCATTCATTGGTTCACTCATTTTTCCAAGGAATGATTGAATTCATCCATTCTTCCTTGTCTCTCTCTCTTCATTCTTCCCTTCTTCCATTTCCCCCTTGATTGTAGAAATTTGAGCAGCAGGGCTGCATCCCCATGGGGCCGCCTTGTAAGGTTATGCTCCGAAATAACAACACAAAACTATTCATTTCAACACTGCCTGCCCCATTATTTTCAGCCTCTTAACCCATGTCTAATAATGTATGTTGCAGCACGAGGTGCGCTTAGAAGGAAAGATTTAGCATGTCTGACCTGGTGGCTGGCTGTATCGCCATCTGCCTCAGAATGCAGAGCTACCATTTCTGCCCATGGGAGAGGTGCATGGCATCTCTAAGCTCAATTCCTATTCCTCCCAGCATTCTCTTATGTTTATTCCACCCACCTATGTTCTAACCTTGCAGGCCAAACAGTTTCTTTATTTAATTAACCAATGACCTATACTCCATCATTACTCCTATTTCTGTTTAAACAAGAATGGAATCTTTAACTTTAACATAGCAAAATTACATATAACAAAACAGTTATCAAGCAAGAATTACAGTTACAATATTTATATCTATTTTATCTTTTATCATAACAATGGAAAACTATAACTATCTATCTCTTCTTCAACTCTATCAGAGACTCCAGAATAATACAGTATTAATTAAGCAAACAAAAAGTAAGCCATTTTCAAACTCTAGAAATGACAGAGACATCTCGCTGCCTGGACAGTCACCCAAAGATCCTCTGTACCGTTGGTGTTTCCATCCTCAGTCTACAGGCCCATAGTTTCCAGCAGACATTTCCATGAAGCGGGAAATTGCAAGGCAGTCACTATCTGCTTGTCTTGAAGAATGTTTTGCTGACCCTTTCCTGAATCAGGAACACGGAAAGATCATCTCACCTTTAGGCAAGTTCAGTAGTCCTCTCTCTGAGTGTTTTCTGTGTACAGTTTATGCAACAATCCAGGCAAGAGCAGTTTCTTCCCCAAATGGCTATCAAACTCCATAAGGATCCTCTTTGATGCCCATCTTCTTCCTGAAGTAGATATGTGCTGCCAAGAGTAGAGTGTCTCACTGTCATGAAAACCCCTAAGGTACTAAAACATTAAATAGCCTATTTTGTAGTCTAGAGGGATATGAATAATGCCTATCTAACTGAAATATATGGAGCTAGAAAATCTAACTAACATGACTACAAACTTGACTATTATTAATGATTATCCATTAATAACCTATATACATTATATTTTTAAATGAACTACACAATCACAATACCTTAATTAAGATCAAAAATGCATATACATATAACAAAATTGACCTAAAATCTCTATCAGTAAAGCAAAATCTATACTAATGCAAATATTCATATCTATATCACATCCCACTTTAAATGTAAAAGAACGTTTATAAGCCATATTTGGGAACGTGGGTGCAGTTTCTTCTCTCCAAAATGCTTCCTGCTGAATGGTGGCATCATTATTGATTTATCTCAGTTGGCAGTTGAGCGAAGCAATTTTTTAAAGGTGTTCACAGCAACCTTTAAGTAGGGCGTGGTCCATCCTACCATATTAGGATAGAGGCATCCACAGACTATCACCCTCTGTGAAAACAAAATAGAAACTCCTTTCCAAAGCATCATGTCCTTAGATCCAAATTTCAAAGTCAAGGCATTTTCAAAATATCTATGTTGGATTATTTCAGCAGCTTTTATAAAGAAACATCTTTTAGCAGCTATTGCTACTGCCTCAAAATTCAAATGATTCAAAAAGAGCATAATAGCATACAATATCAAAATTCGCTGTGAATTTTCCATCTTTGTGCGCTTCAATTTAACCTCTATTTTGTTTATTTTTCCTTTTTATTTTTTGCCTTTTGAGACAGGTTCTCTGTATCTTTGACCTGGAATAACTCTGTATACCTGTCTGTCCTTGAAGTCTCAGAGATCTGCCTCTCTCTGCCTTTCAGGCATTGGGATTAAAGGTGTATGCTACTACACATTGAAATCACAAAGATCTGTTTGTCTCTGCCTTCAAGGCACTGGGATTAAAGGCGTGTGCTACCTCACCTTGAAGGTACAGAGGTCAATCTCCCTCTGCCTCCCATGTGTTGGGTTGACAGGTGTGTACTACCACACCCAACAACTCTCTTCCTTTTTTTAACTTTAAGAACTTCAAATTTTAGCCTGCACATATTTTTAACACACTGTAAATCATTTAAAAATTTTCTTTGTCTTTGAATCTCTCTTTACTCTATTTCTCTCTCTGTTTTTCTGAGCACATGAGTCTTTCATTTACCAAGCAATCTCAGTAGGACTAAAGCCGTGGCTTTGCTGGCCAGATGTAGCCCATTCCTTAGCTTTCTGCCATTCCAACCTTGTGGCTGAGGTACCGAACAGAGCCGCATTCAGTGCCACAAGTCTACAGTGTTTCAAGGTCCTTGCCATCAAAGAGGCTGCAACAGACAACACTCAAGCCTTCTTTCTGTAGCTGGCCCTCCTTCCTCAAACAGTCAGAGTTTGCCCAGGCAGGATGGCCCAGAAAGCCGGCAATTTAAAACAACACAGTTTGTTTTCCTGCTACTGCTGAAAACATACAAGCATTCAGTTGGCTTTTATCAACACCATTTAACTGTTTTGTGGCAGGACCTCTTAAGGGCTGCAGGGTTTTGCAGCTGAAGCTGAGTCAGCAAGCCTCTTTTAGATGAGAGCCCTTGCTTTCTTCTAGCAAGCAGAGCAGACCGAGAAATCGCTGCTACCAAGAAAACATGCTTTACTCTTTCCCAAGCTTTCTCAGGCTTTCAGTGGATTCAGTTGTCCACAAGGCTGCAAGCCATTCTGTAGTTATTTGAGCAGCGAGGCTGTGTCCCCAGCACCACGACCGCATGAAGGTTATGCCTGAAATAAATACACAAAAACTGTATTCTTTTAAACACTGCTGGCCCATTAGATTCAGCATTTTAACCCATTTCTAATAATCAGTGTAGTATAACGAGGTGCACTTACCAGGAAAAATTCAGCATGTCTGACATGGTGGCTGGCTGCATCGACATCTGCCTCAGAGAGCAGAGCTATGGCATCTGCCGGGGAGAGTGGAGCATGGCTTCTCTGAGCTCACTACCTCTTCCTCCCGGCATTCTATTGTGTTTACTCCACCTACCTATGTTCTAACATATCAGCTGAAGCGGATTCTTTCTTTAATTAATCAATAAACTTCTTCTGTCACTTTATCCTTTCAACAGATTGCCCATATAAATCTCCCATGTGTCTTCTGTTGTATAATCTTTCATTTGTAAAGAACTTGCACTCTCAGGGGAGGATTTTTCTGACATCTCTGTGGATGGAGATCATATGAGGAAGGTCAGATGAGCAACCATGACAACTCTAATGCTGTAGAGTTAGGTGGACCAGAGATTGATGGCTGACATTCCTGTGCTATGCATCAGATGCCCCTGAACTCTGGCCCTGTTGACAGACAGGCAGACATCAAGTTGGTCACACATACTTAACTCATTCATGTTCACAGATACTGTAAATGGAGTTTTAATTCTTCTCCTAAACTAATAAAGAAACCAAGATTAGGAGAAGAGAAGAGCCTGAAGTAAGGCTTCAAAATGGGTCATTTTGCAAAGGAAAGGTTACCTGCCTCCATGTATACTGTCTCCCTTTCTTAGTCAAATCCATCCTTCCAGTGTCTAGCTAACAGCTAACCATAGGATTGAACCCAACTGCCTTTGATTTCTGAAATAAGTGCTGTCCCCTTAAGGTCTCATAACAGCACAGGAAGGTTTGTAAGACTGTCCCAGCAACAATTTAAAGCAATTCTAGGACACCAAAGATGAAGCAAATTTGGTTAATTGGTAATATAGATCGTTCTGATGGGACAAAATAATTTAGAATTAAAAAAAACAGATTGGTGTACTCACGATGAATTTATGTGATATGGCACACACAGGCTTCTGGTTCTGAATACTTCATGCTCGGTGGGTTTTGGAGATTGTCGTGACCCTGAACCTAGCTGGAGGCTTTGGGGCCTTGAAAGGACAAGACTTAATATTTCAGGACATCCTTGTACTTGGTGCCCACTGTTTACTGATTTCCTTACAGAGAATGAGCAGCCATCTACTCCTGCTGCCATGCCTTCCCCACATGAACAGAGAGAAGACCCTATACACACAGGTCGCTTGTATCACATGTGAAGGCATAAGTCACAAACAAACTCCCACAGCAGTTTAGAATTGTGATTAATAGAATGATTAGTTCTTGAAAGGGGAAAAACTTAGAGATCACAATCCCTGACAAAAGCCCTCTGCAGGATCAGAAAAGGAGCCTAGTAGCCGGAAGGGAAGCTCAAGCAAGAGATCAAGCTGAAGGTAGAAGTTGCTTTGTAAAAGAGAGAGAGACCACAACTCAATGGGCTGGTATCTCAGTGGCTATTCAGGAAACATCACAGAGAAAGGATCTGCTTCATGCATGAGAGTCACCGATGATTTCCCTTTAAGAAAAAAACCCATCAAAACTCCCAATAACATCATCAGCATTCAACAACATGTCTATGATTTCTTTGCCTTGCCTTTGATTGTGCAGTAAATGATGCTGATAGTTAATCTGTGCAATTAATGCAAATTTCCTTGTAACTGACTAGACAGAATTGACAGGTTATCTTAAATACAGCAGGGAGTCACTCTACGATGGAACTGGTTCATCATCACCTGTGTGACAGTGACATAATTGAGATCTTTCCTTTGTCTATAAATCTCATTATGTTCAACATGATATGTTGTCATACAGATTTCTTAGGGTTTTGTCCCACTGGTGGTTTCCTTGGTATGCTTACATAATTTTTGCCAGATCCAATCAGTTTTGACATGCACTCTCAGCTCCACGTCATTGTGTTCCCCTTATGTTCCAGTCCAGGCATTTTAGACCTCTTGTAACTGTTGTAAGAGTATCTCATGTTCCACCTAAATGATTTAGCGTTTTATTTAGGCTGGGTTTTATCTTCCATCACTGAGTTCATTGACTTTCCTTGGGCGTAATTCCTGGGACACTGAGCCTAACTCCTGGGGGATTCCTCCAGTTATTTCTCCTTTCTTAGATAGTTTATACTCTCACTATTACTGTGAGAGTGTTTCTGTAGCAAATATTCTTCTCAAGATGAGAAGAAACTTCAATATTACAATCCATTTGTTATTGTGGTTTAAATACACACACACAAACACACACAAGTTAATGCACATACACTGATGATATCTCAATTTATGGGGCCATTCTGGGGATGTCAAGATCGATATCTCTCAAGTGGTTCTCAGAAGGCCATAGGGTGACCCTCTCTAGGTACTTAAGCAGGGAGGAGAAGTTGACCACACTGTGACATGTCCCTAGGAACTATGTGTGCCTTGTCCCAAAGTCAGACTGATGACTGACTATCTTGAAAACCACCATGGAACTTTTGTTTGGCAAATGATATAGATAAAGTCAGGGTCAAAATCAGAAAACTAGATGGAGCTTCCAAGCTCCAGTGGAAGAGCAGATGGATGGAGAAAAAGAGCAAGGATGTCAGGAATATAAGGGCTTGGTCCACACTATGAGACACTGTGCCTGAACTAAGGGAAATTCAACTAATCCAGTGACCTGGGAATGAAAAAACATGGGATCAAACTGGAAGCTCTGAATGTGGCTGACAATTGGGGCAGACAGAGAAGCCAAAGATAATGGCACTTGCAATTGTCTGCATATCATACACTGGCTTTTTGTGATCATATTTTTTGTGGATGCATACCTTGCTAAATCTGGATGGATGAAGGGTGGGCTTGGACTTCCCACAGCTCAAAGTACCCTGCCCTCTATTTGGACTGGTGTTTGAGTGGAGAGGTTTATTTGCGGAGCAAGAAGAATGTGGGAGGAGGAAGAGAAGTGGAAAGTTTGATAATTATTATTATGAAATAATGGAAAAATCAATAGAAAATAACCAATGAGGACATTGGAGCTAGGAAAAAAAAAACATTCATGTGAGTTGTTGATTCAGACCAAAAATTATTTTACAGAAAAATAAAAAACACATAAAGGGGTTGAGTTACTTGGAAAATATGACTCAAGTAATTGGGAAGAAGATTGGGGTTTTTATTTTGGGTCTTCATGGGGCTGTATGAGCAGCATTTTAGGACCTGTATGCTGGATATTTCTGGGGGTTAGTAGGGAAGAAACCTGGCTAGGAGGAGTTTTATGACATAAGTAGAGCCTTGATGATGTCACAAAGCTTTGGTTGGGGGTGGCAACTCTGTTCCACATGAAGCTCTGGTCTTCTGTGAAGGTGGGCTTACTATCTTCACGGTGGCTGAGGAGGTCAGTTCAGCTCTTGCGCTCCACAACTGTTCAACCGAATTTCCAGAAGTTGGAATCTAGAGAGCCAAGATATTTTCTTTTGGTAAATATGTTTAGGAAGCAACTAGGACCTCTGTAGTCAAAGAAAGGTTTCTTTCAAATCTGCTCTGGGTCCAAAATTTATGTCGTTAACAGCTCCTATATTTGATAGCTGGGGGACGGTTAATGTCAGGTATTCTCCCCACTCTATCTTTGCTAAAAATGTCCAATTCCTCTGTCCACTTAACTGGCAAAGATCCTCTTTGTCCATATGTGTTTTAAAAGATAATTATTTCTAATAGGTGCTGTTGCACAGATTAATGTTTTTTTCTTTTGGCAGTTTGACACACAGTACTCACTTCTCTATTGAAGATACAGAATATCTTTATGTAATCAACCTGGATCTGGATCAGGAGACACAACAGAGAGAGCCAGTGGACTGGAGTGCCATGACCTTGGGCAGGTGGTTATAGATCAGCCAACTAACCAGTAGCTTGAGTGGTAAGGAGAGGAGTGGCTGTTCTTTGAATTCTTTGCCATCTGTTCAGATATTTCTTTCTCGCTATAAGTATAGGCATAGATTCCTCTCTCATTGATATAGTAAGTCAGGAAGTAGGTTTCTCAGTAGAGGTCAATTGCATTTTGCAGCAGGAATATGTCTCTGATACACATATACTGAGCTGTAGACAAGAGTTTGATAATTTTCCTATTAATTTCTTAAGAACATATTCCATTTAGGTATCCAAATCTATTCAGCCCTGCCTTTTTCACCTGCTCCAAAGTTATTCCTAAAAAGAGCCTTGACCTCACATCCTCACCTTCTTATCCTTGCAGGCACTTATGGTGGAGGAAACCACTTTGTGTCTCATTTAAACTGAAGAGTTCTTCCTATGCAGAGATTGGCAGCTATGAAGCCCAAGCAAAGAAACAGAGCCAAGAGACAGTGGAACAGGAGTGCTGTGGCCTATCTCAGAAAGTCTCCCGCCATGATGAAGATGCCTCTTAGTATGAGTGGCATGCCACATCTCCAGAAGAAGAATGGGCCATCGCTCCAGAAGCAAAAACTTAGTAAGCCTTTTGAGGCCCTGGAGAATATTGTTGGCCGCAGAATTTCTCATGGCTGGAAGGAAGCCAATGAACCAGTCACCCATTGGAAAGCCATCATTCTAGATCAACTGCCAACATATCCCTCTCTCTATTTGTTGAAATATGATGGGATTGATTGTGTCTATGGCTTGTAGCTTCATAGTGACGAAAGGATTTTAAACCTGAAGATCCTGCCTAATAATGTGCCATTTCCTCAGGTGACAGACACTCATCTCTCAAACACCATAGTTGGCAGAGCAGTGAAACATACATTCATGGGCACAAATGGCTCTAAGAATGACTGGAACGGGATGGTCCTAGAAGAGGTGCCAATCATGAAGACCTGGTTTTATATTACCTACAAGAAAGATCCGGTCTTGTACATTTACCACCTCCTGGATGACTACCTGGAAGGCAACCTCCACATCATGCCAGGATCTAACGAAGAGTGGAGTGGCGTGGTCCCAGGTGAGGTGCAGACCATAACGACCTGTTTCTACATTGTCAACGAGAATGATCCGGTCCTGTACCTTTACCACCATCATGATGATTCCATTGAAGGCAACCTCCACATCACGCCTGAATGTCCTCCAGTAGAGGTGACTTTGGAATTAGGCAGGGATTCCTTGGAGGGCAAAAGAGTGCAGTACAACAAAAAAGATGGAACCCAAGAGATAGGTAAAATTATTTGCCAAGTTCCCAACAAACCTTCTGTGTATTTCATCAAGTTTGATAATGACTTCCATATCTATGTCTATGATTTGGTGAAGATCTGTTAAAGTGAAATTCTCAAATTTTGAGGGGCAGACTTAATTCTCTCTTTGGGAATGTGTTTTTTCAGAGATACCTCAGGTCTTCTATGAATCCTGGTATCTTTTCCAATGGATTATACTTTCTCAAATAATAAAAATTTGTTAACATGTTGTGTTATTTGGTCAATGATGGATTGTGTTTGGTGGATGGGGCATCACAGAAATACATGCCTCAAAACAAAGCAGGATTTATGGTCTTTTCCCCTTGGAGAGTAAAGGACTGGGGATGCGTGGTGTGGTAAAGGACAAGATGGCTGTCAAGGAAGCAGTGAAGAGGGGACAAAAAGTTGTATGATCTCGGGGCGGTACGAAGCTTGAGGGAAAACCATGTCAAATGGAAAGATGTGACTGATATCAGCATGAGGTATTGGGACTTAAGAGGATAAAGAGTAGATTAATCAGGAAGGGACACAAATGTATACTCAAAATCAGAGAAAATTAGGTTTCATTTGATGAATGGTTTAATTCGTACTGGCTGTAAGTCAAAGGATGTTTGATCTCCACTAGAGCATGTTGCTTAGTGAAAAGTGTCTCCGCTCAGTTGCTCTTCTCCAGTAAGTTGAACATCAAGCTACCTACTTAGTTTTGCCAGAATTCTGTCTGCCACCTACTTTGTCATGCCTGGATTCGGTATGCCTTGAACTCTCATAGGTCTTATCCATGCCATCCAACCCTTGTCAGTTCATTTAAATAATTGCCCTGCCATATCTGGAAAACAGTGTTCCCTTTCATTGATCATGTTCTGTAGTACTTGGGCTATAAAACTCATGAACACACTCACCCACACACAGGATAAACATGTACATATGATGCCCACTAGTGTGTGACATGCACACATATGATGAATGCACCGAACTCCATAATATCAGTAAAGTAGGGAATCCATGATGCTAGGTGGAGTCTGGCAAAGACCCCACACACCCATCAAACCGCCAAATACCAGTATGGTACTGATGTCTGACTCCCATCCTGTAAGGAACCTGCCATCCTGTAACTGGGCTATTTTTGGTTCCTTCATCTTCACAAACTTGGTTAAAATGTTAGAGTTGTCAAACTGGGAGTTAGGGTCCAGCATGTAGATCAGCTGTCCCAGGTCAGGTGATTTGGCTACAATTTGGGTGAGAAATTGTACCAGGGAATTCTGGTACACCCTCTCCTCTTCTTCTCCCTGTCCTCATCATCACTCTTGTGGGTGGGCCTGGAGCACAAAGAAGGTAAAATGGAATAAGCCTCCTCCTTAGTGGAAAACCTTGTCAATCCTTAATTTGACCTGACTCTCTGAGGGAATGCAGAACATTATTTCCTACTAGGTCTCCTCATTCATTGGTTCACTCATTTTTCCAAGGAATGATTGAATTCATCCATTCTTCCTTGTCTCTCTCTCTTCATTCTTCCCTTCTTCCATTTCCCCCTTGATTGTAGAAATTTGAGCAGCAGGGCTGCATCCCCATGGGGCCGCCTTGTAAGGTTATGCTCCGAAATAACAACACAAAACTATTCATTTCAACACTGCCTGCCCCATTATTTTCAGCCTCTTAACCCATGTCTAATAATGTATGTTGCAGCACGAGGTGCGCTTAGAAGGAAAGATTTAGCATGTCTGACCTGGTGGCTGGCTGTATCGCCATCTGCCTCAGAATGCAGAGCTACCATTTCTGCCCATGGGAGAGGTGCATGGCATCTCTAAGCTCAATTCCTATTCCTCCCAGCATTCTCTTATGTTTATTCCACCCACCTATGTTCTAACCTTGCAGGCCAAACAGTTTCTTTATTTAATTAACCAATGACCTATACTCCATCATTACTCCTATTTCTGTTTAAACAAGAATGGAATCTTTAACTTTAACATAGCAAAATTACATATAACAAAACAGTTATCAAGCAAGAATTACAGTTACAATATTTATATCTATTTTATCTTTTATCATAACAATGGAAAACTATAACTATCTATCTCTTCTTCAACTCTATCAGAGACTCCAGAATAATACAGTATTAATTAAGCAAACAAAAAGTAAGCCATTTTCAAACTCTAGAAATGACAGAGACATCTCGCTGCCTGGACAGTCACCCAAAGATCCTCTGTACCGTTGGTGTTTCCATCCTCAGTCTACAGGCCCATAGTTTCCAGCAGACATTTCCATGAAGCGGGAAATTGCAAGGCAGTCACTATCTGCTTGTCTTGAAGAATGTTTTGCTGACCCTTTCCTGAATCAGGAACACGGAAAGATCATCTCACCTTTAGGCAAGTTCAGTAGTCCTCTCTCTGAGTGTTTTCTGTGTACAGTTTATGCAACAATCCAGGCAAGAGCAGTTTCTTCCCCAAATGGCTATCAAACTCCATAAGGATCCTCTTTGATGCCCATCTTCTTCCTGAAGTAGATATGTGCTGCCAAGAGTAGAGTGTCTCACTGTCATGAAAACCCCTAAGGTACTAAAACATTAAATAGCCTATTTTGTAGTCTAGAGGGATATGAATAATGCCTATCTAACTGAAATATATGGAGCTAGAAAATCTAACTAACATGACTACAAACTTGACTATTATTAATGATTATCCATTAATAACCTATATACATTATATTTTTAAATGAACTACACAATCACAATACCTTAATTAAGATCAAAAATGCATATACATATAACAAAATTGACCTAAAATCTCTATCAGTAAAGCAAAATCTATACTAATGCAAATATTCATATCTATATCACATCCCACTTTAAATGTAAAAGAACGTTTATAAGCCATATTTGGGAACGTGGGTGCAGTTTCTTCTCTCCAAAATGCTTCCTGCTGAATGGTGGCATCATTATTGATTTATCTCAGTTGGCAGTTGAGCGAAGCAATTTTTTAAAGGTGTTCACAGCAACCTTTAAGTAGGGCGTGGTCCATCCTACCATATTAGGATAGAGGCATCCACAGACTATCACCCTCTGTGAAAACAAAATAGAAACTCCTTTCCAAAGCATCATGTCCTTAGATCCAAATTTCAAAGTCAAGGCATTTTCAAAATATCTATGTTGGATTATTTCAGCAGCTTTTATAAAGAAACATCTTTTAGCAGCTATTGCTACTGCCTCAAAATTCAAATGATTCAAAAAGAGCATAATAGCATACAATATCAAAATTCGCTGTGAATTTTCCATCTTTGTGCGCTTCAATTTAACCTCTATTTTGTTTATTTTTCCTTTTTATTTTTTGCCTTTTGAGACAGGTTCTCTGTATCTTTGACCTGGAATAACTCTGTATACCTGTCTGTCCTTGAAGTCTCAGAGATCTGCCTCTCTCTGCCTTTCAGGCATTGGGATTAAAGGTGTATGCTACTACACATTGAACTCACAAAGATCTGTTTGTCTCTGCCTTCAAGGCACTGGGATTAAAGGCGTGTGCTACCTCACCTTGAAGGTACAGAGGTCAATCTCCCTCTGCCTCCCATGTGTTGGGTTGACAGGTGTGTACTACCACACCCAACAACTCTCTTCCTTTTTTTAACTTTAAGAACTTCAAATTTTAGCCTGCACATATTTTTAACACACTGTAAATCATTTAAAAATTTTCTTTGTCTTTGAATCTCTCTTTACTCTATTTCTCTCTCTGTTTTTCTGACCACATGAGTCTTTCATTTACCAAGCAATCTCAGTAGGACTAAAGCCGTGGCTTTGCTGGCCAGATGTAGCCCATTCCTTAGCTTTCTGCCATTCCAACCTTGTGGCTGAGGTACCGAACAGAGCCGCATTCAGTGCCACAAGTCTACAGTGTTTCAAGGTCCTTGCCATCAAAGAGGCTGCAACAGACAACACTCAAGCCTTCTTTCTGTAGCTGGCCCTCCTTCCTCAAACAGTCAGAGTTTGCCCAGGCAGGATGGCCCAGAAAGCCGGCAATTTAAAACAACACAGTTTGTTTTCCTGCTACTGCTGAAAACATACAAGCATTCAGTTGGCTTTTATCAACACCATTTAACTGTTTTGTGGCAGGACCTCTTAAGGGCTGCAGGGTTTTGCAGCTGAAGCTGAGTCAGCAAGCCTCTTTTAGATGAGAGCCCTTGCTTTCTTCTAGCAAGCAGAGCAGACCGAGAAATCGCTGCTACCAAGAAAACATGCTTTACTCTTTCCCAAGCTTTCTCAGGCTTTCAGTGGATTCAGTTGTCCACAAGGCTGCAAGCCATTCTGTAGTTATTTGAGCAGCGAGGCTGTGTCCCCAGCACCACGACCGCATGAAGGTTATGCCTGAAATAAATACACAAAAACTGTATTCTTTTAAACACTGCTGGCCCATTAGATTCAGCATTTTAACCCATTTCTAATAATCAGTGTAGTATAACGAGGTGCACTTACCAGGAAAAATTCAGCATGTCTGACATGGTGGCTGGCTGCATCGACATCTGCCTCAGAGAGCAGAGCTATGGCATCTGCCGGGGAGAGGGGAGCATGGCTTCTCTGAGCTCACTACCTCTTCCTCCCGGCATTCTATTTTGTTTACTCCACCTACCTATGTTCTAACATATCAGCTGAAGCGGATTCTTTCTTTAATTAATCAATAAACTTCTTCTGTCACTTTATCCTTTCAACAGATTGCCCATATAAATCTCCCATGTGTCTTCTGTTGTATAATCTTTCATTTGTAAAGAACTTGCACTCTCAGGGGAGGATTTTTCTGACATCTCTGTGGATGGAGATCATATGAGGAAGGTCAGATGAGCAACCATGACAACTCTAATGCTGTAGAGTTAGGTGGACCAGAGATTGATGGCTGACATTCCTGTGCTATGCATCAGATGCCCCTGAACTCTGGCCCTGTTGACAGACAGGCAGACATCAAGTTGGTCACACATACTTAACTCATTCATGTTCACAGATACTGTAAATGGAGTTTTAATTCTTCTCCTAAACTAATAAAGAAACCAAGATTAGGAGAAGAGAAGAGCCTGAAGTAAGGCTTCAAAATGGGTCATTTTGCAAAGGAAAGGTTACCTGCCTCCATGTATACTGTCTCCCTTTCTTAGTCAAATCCATCCTTCCAGTGTCTAGCTAACAGCTAACCATAGGATTGAACCCAACTGCCTTTGATTTCTGAAATAAGTGCTGTCCCCTTAAGGTCTCATAACAGCACAGGAAGGTTTGTAAGACTGTCCCAGCAACAATTTAAAGCAATTCTAGGACACCAAAGATGAAGCAAATTTGGTTAATTGGTAATATAGATCGTTCTGATGGGACAAAATAATTTAGAATTAAAAAAAACAGATTGGTGTACTCACGATGAATTTATGTGATATGGCACACACAGGCTTCTGGTTCTGAATACTTCATGCTCGGTGGGTTTTGGAGATTGTCGTGACCCTGAACCTAGCTGGAGGCTTTGGGGCCTTGAAAGGACAAGACTTAATATTTCAGGACATCCTTGTACTTGGTGCCCACTGTTTACTGATTTCCTTACAGAGAATGAGCAGCCATCTACTCCTGCTGCCATGCCTTCCCCACATGAACAGAGAGAAGACCCTATACACACAGGTCGCTTGTATCACATGTGAAGGCATAAGTCACAAACAAACTCCCACAGCAGTTTAGAATTGTGATTAATAGAATGATTAGTTCTTGAAAGGGGAAAAACTTAGAGATCACAATCCCTGACAAAAGCCCTCTGCAGGATCAGAAAAGGAGCCTAGTAGCCGGAAGGGAAGCTCAAGCAAGAGATCAAGCTGAAGGTAGAAGTTGCTTTGTAAAAGAGAGAGAGACCACAACTCAATGGGCTGGTATCTCAGTGGCTATTCAGGAAACATCACAGAGAAAGGATCTGCTTCATGCATGAGAGTCACCAATGATTTCCCTTTAAGAAAAAAACCCATCAAAACTCCCAATAACATCATCAGCATTCAACAACATGTCTATGATTTCTTTGCCTTGCCTTTGATTGTGCAGTAAATGATGCTGATAGTTAATCTGTGCAATTAAAGCAAATTTCCTTGTAACTGACTAGACAGAATTGACAGGTTATCTTAAATACAGCAGGGAGTCACTCTACGATGGAACTGGTTCATCATCACCTGTGTGACAGTGACATAATTGAGATCTTTCCTTTGTCTATAAATCTCATTATGTTCAACATGATATGTTGTCATACAGATTTCTTAGGGTTTTGTCCCACTGGTGGTTTCCTTGGTATGCTTACATAATTTTTGCCAGATCCAATCAGTTTTGACATGCACTCTCAGCTCCACGTCATTGTGTTCCCCTTATGTTCCAGTCCAGGCATTTTAGACCTCTTGTAACTGTTGTAAGAGTATCTCATGTTCCACCTAAATGATTTAGCGTTTTATTTAGGCTGGGTTTTATCTTCCATCACTGAGTTCATTGACTTTCCTTGGGCGTAATTCCTGGGACACTGAGCCTAACTCCTGGGGGATTCCTCCAGTTATTTCTCCTTTCTTAGATAGTTTATACTCTCACTATTACTGTGAGAGTGTTTCTGTAGCAAATATTCTTCTCAAGATGAGAAGAAACTTCAATATTACAATCCATTTGTTATTGTGGTTTAAATACACACACACAAACACACACAAGTTAATGCACATACACTGATGATATCTCAATTTATGGGGCCATTCTGGGGATGTCAAGATCGATATCTCTCAAGTGGTTCTCAGAAGGCCATAGGGTGACCCTCTCTAGGTACTTAAGCAGGGAGGAGAAGTTGACCACACTGTGACATGTCCCTAGGAACTATGTGTGCCTTGTCCCAAAGTCAGACTGATGACTGACTATCTTGAAAACCACCATGGAACTTTTGTTTGGCAAATGATATAGATAAAGTCAGGGTCAAAATCAGAAAACTAGATGGAGCTTCCAAGCTCCAGTGGAAGAGCAGATGGATGGAGAAAAAGAGCAAGGATGTCAGGAATATAAGGGCTTGGTCCACACTATGAGACACTGTGCCTGAACTAAGGGAAATTCAACTAATCCAGTGACCTGGGAATGAAAGAACATGGGATCAAACTGGAAGCTCTGAATGTGGCTGACAATTGGGGCAGACAGAGAAGCCAAAGATAATGGCACTTGCAATTGTCTGCATATCATACACTGGCTTTTTGTGATCATATTTTTTGTGGATGCATACCTTGCTAAATCTGGATGGATGAAGGGTGGGCTTGGACTTCCCACAGCTCAAAGTACCCTGCCCTCTATTTGGACTGGTGTTTGAGTGGAGAGGTTTATTTGCGGAGCAAGAAGAATGTGGGAGGAGGAAGAGAAGTGGAAAGTTTGATAATTATTATTATGAAATAATGGAAAAATCAATAGAAAATAACCAATGAGGACATTGGAGCTAGGAAAAAAAAACATTCATGTGAGTTGTTGATTCAGACCAAAAATTATTTTACAGAAAAATAAAAAACACATAAAGGGGTTGAGTTACTTGGAAAATATGACTCAAGTAATTGGGAAGAAGATTGGGGTTTTTATTTTGGGTCTTCATGGGGCTGTATGAGCAGCATTTTAGGACCTGTATGCTGGATATTTCTGGGGGTTAGTAGGGAAGAAACCTGGCTAGGAGGAGTTTTATGACATAAGTAGAGCCTTGATGATGTCACAAAGCTTTGGTTGGGGGTGGCAACTCTGTTCCACATGAAGCTCTGGTCTTCTGTGAAGGTGGGCTTACTATCTTCACGGTGGCTGAGGAGGTCAGTTCAGCTCTTGCGCTCCACAACTGTTCAACCGAATTTCCAGAAGTTGGAATCTAGAGAGCCAAGATATTTTCTTTTGGTAAATATGTTTAGGAAGCAACTAGGACCTCTGTAGTCAAAGAAAGGTTTCTTTCAAATCTGCTCTGGGTCCAAAATTTATGTCGTTAACAGCTCCTATATTTGATAGCTGGGGGACGGTTAATGTCAGGTATTCTCCCCACTCTATCTTTGCTAAAAATGTCCAATTCCTCTGTCCACTTAAATGGCAAAGATCCTCTTTGTCCATATGTGTTTTAAAAGATAATTATTTCTAATAGGTGCTGTTGCACAGATTAATGTTTTTTTCTTTTGGCAGTTTGACACACAGTACTCACTTCTCTATTGAAGATACAGAATATCTTTATGTAATCAACCTGGATCTGGATCAGGAGACACAACAGAGAGAGCCAGTGGACTGGAGTGCCATGACCTTGGGCAGGTGGTTATAGATCAGCCAACTAACCAGTAGCTTGAGTGGTAAGGAGAGGAGTGGCTGTTCTTTGAATTCTTTGCCATCTGTTCAGATATTTCTTTCTCGCTATAAGTATAGGCATAGATTCCTCTCTCATTGATATAGTAAGTCAGGAAGTAGGTTTCTCAGTAGAGGTCAATTGCATTTTGCAGCAGGAATATGTCTCTGATACACATATACTGAGCTGTAGACAAGAGTTTGATAATTTTCCTATTAATTTCTTAAGAACATATTCCATTTAGGTATCCAAATCTATTCAGCCCTGCCTTTTTCACCTGCTCCAAAGTTATTCCTAAAAAGAGCCTTGACCTCACATCCTCACCTTCTTATCCTTGCAGGCACTTATGGTGGAGGAAACCACTTTGTGTCTCATTTAAACTGAAGAGTTCTTCCTATGCAGAGATTGGCAGCTATGAAGCCCAAGCAAAGAAACAGAGCCAAGAGACAGTGGAACAGGAGTGCTGTGGCCTATCTCAGAAAGTCTCCCGCCATGATGAAGATGCCTCTTAGTATGAGTGGCATGCCACATCTCCAGAAGAAGAATGGGCCATCGCTCCAGAAGCAAAAACTTAGTAAGCCTTTTGAGGCCCTGGAGAATATTGTTGGCCGCAGAATTTCTCATGGCTGGAAGGAAGCCAATGAACCAGTCACCCATTGGAAAGCCATCATTCTAGATCAACTGCCAACATATCCCTCTCTCTATTTGTTGAAATATGATGGGATTGATTGTGTCTATGGCTTGGAGCTTCATAGTGACGAAAGGATTTTAAACCTGAAGATCCTGCCTAATAATGTGCCATTTCCTCAGGTGACAGACACTCATCTCTCAAACACCATAGTTGGCAGAGCAGTGAAACATACATTCATGGGCACAAATGGCTCTAAGAATGACTGGAACGGGATGGTCCTAGAAGAGGTGCCAATCATGAAGACCTGGTTTTATATTACCTACAAGAAAGATCCGGTCTTGTACATTTACCACCTCCTGGATGACTACCTGGAAGGCAACCTCCACATCATGCCAGGATCTAACGAAGAGTGGAGTGGCGTGGTCCCAGGTGAGGTGCAGACCATAACGACCTGTTTCTACATTGTCAACGAGAATGATCCGGTCCTGTACCTTTACCACCATCATGATGATTCCATTGAAGGCAACCTCCACATCACGCCTGAATGTCCTCCAGTAGAGGTGACTTTGGAATTAGGCAGGGATTCCTTGGAGGGCAAAAGAGTGCAGTACAACAAAAAAGATGGAACCCAAGAGATAGGTAAAATTATTTGCCAAGTTCCCAACAAACCTTCTGTGTATTTCATCAAGTTTGATAATGACTTCCATATCTATGTCTATGATTTGGTGAAGATCTGTTAAAGTGAAATTCTCAAATTTTGAGGGGCAGACTTAATTCTCTCTTTGGGAATGTGTTTTTTCAGAGATACCTCAGGTCTTCTATGAATCCTGGTATCTTTTCCAATGGATTATACTTTCTCAAATAATAAAAATTTGTTAACATGTTGTGTTATTTGGTCAATGATGGATTGTGTTTGGTGGATGGGGCATCACAGAAATACATGCCTCAAAACAAAGCAGGATTTATGGTCTTTTCCCCTTGGAGAGTAAAGGACTGGGGATGCGTGGTGTGGTAAAGGACAAGATGGCTGTCAAGGAAGCAGTGAAGAGGGGACAAAAAGTTGTATGATCTCGGGGCGGTACGAAGCTTGAGGGAAAACCATGTCAAATGGAAAGATGTGACTGATATCAGCATGAGGTATTGGGACTTAAGAGGATAAAGAGTAGATTAATCAGGAAGGGACACAAATGTATACTCAAAATCAGAGAAAATTAGGTTTCATTTGATGAATGGTTTAATTCGTACTGGCTGTAAGTCAAAGGATGTTTGATCTCCACTAGAGCATGTTGCTTAGTGAAAAGTGTCTCCGCTCAGTTGCTCTTCTCCAGTAAGTTGAACATCAAGCTACCTACTTAGTTTTGCCAGAATTCTGTCTGCCACCTACTTTGTCATGACTGGATTCGGTATGCCTTGAACTCTCATAGGTCTTATCCATGCCATCCAACCCTTGTCAGTTCATTTAAATAATTGCCCTGCCATATCTGGAAAACAGTGTTCCCTTTCATTGATCATGTTCTGTAGTACTTGGGCTATAAAACTCATGAACACACTCACCCACACACAGGATAAACATGTACATATGATGCCCACTAGTGTGTGACATGCACACATATGATGAATGCACCGAACTCCATAATATCAGTAAAGTAGGGAATCCATGATGCTAGGTGGAGTCTGGCAAAGACCCCACACACCCATCAAACCGCCAAATACCAGTATGGTACTGATGTCTGACTCCCATCCTGTAAGGAACCTGCCATCCTGTAACTGGGCTATTTTTGGTTCCTTCATCTTCACAAACTTGGTTAAAATGTTAGAGTTGTCAAACTGGGAGTTAGGGTCCAGCATGTAGATCAGCTGTCCCAGGTCAGGTGATTTGGCTACAATTTGGGTGAGAAATTGTACCAGGGAATTCTGGTACACCCTCTCCTCTTCTTCTCCCTGTCCTCATCATCACTCTTGTGGGTGGGCCTGGAGCACAAAGAAGGTAAAATGGAATAAGCCTCCTCCTTAGTGGAAAACCTTGTCAATCCTTAATTTGACCTGACTCTCTGAGGGAATGCAGAACATTATTTCCTACTAGGTCTCCTCATTCATTGGTTCACTCATTTTTCCAAGGAATGATTGAATTCATCCATTCTTCCTTGTCTCTCTCTCTTCATTCTTCCCTTCTTCCATTTCCCCCTTGATTGTAGAAATTTGAGCAGCAGGGCTGCATCCCCATGGGGCCGCCTTGTAAGGTTATGCTCCGAAATAACAACACAAAACTATTCATTTCAACACTGCCTGCCCCATTATTTTCAGCCTCTTAACCCATGTCTAATAATGTATGTTGCAGCACGAGGTGCGCTTAGAAGGAAAGATTTAGCATGTCTGACCTGGTGGCTGGCTGTATCGCCATCTGCCTCAGAATGCAGAGCTACCATTTCTGCCCATGGGAGAGGTGCATGGCATCTCTAAGCTCAATTCCTATTCCTCCCAGCATTCTCTTATGTTTATTCCACCCACCTATGTTCTAACCTTGCAGGCCAAACAGTTTCTTTATTTAATTAACCAATGACCTATACTCCATCATTACTCCTATTTCTGTTTAAACAAGAATGGAATCTTTAACTTTAACATAGCAAAATTACATATAACAAAACAGTTATCAAGCAAGAATTACAGTCACAATATTTATATCTATTTTATCTTTTATCATAACAATGAAAAACTATAACTATCTATCTCTTCTTCAACTCTATCAGAGACTCCAGAATAATACAGTATTAATTAAGCAAACAAAATTAAGCCATTTTCAAACTCTAGAAATGACAGAGACATCTCGCTGCCTGGACAGTCACCCAAAGTTCCTCTGTACCCTTGGTGTTTCCATCCTCAGTCTACAGGCCCATAGTTTCCAGCAGACATTTCCATGAAGCGGGAAATTGCAAGGCAGTCACTATCTGCTTGTCTTGAAGAATGTTTTGCTGACCCTTTCCTGAATCAGGAACACGGAAAGATCATCTCACCTTTAGGCAAGTTCAGTAGTCCTCTCTCTGAGTGTTTTCTGTGTATAGTTTATGCAACAATCCAGGCAAGAGCAGTTTCTTCCCCAAATTGCTATCAAACTCCATAAGGATCCTCTTTGATGCCCATCTTCTTCCTGAAGTAGATATGTGCTGCCAAGAGTAGAGTGTCTCACTGTCATGAAAACGCCTAAGGTACTAAAACATTAAATAGCCTATTTTGTAGTCTAGAGGGATATGAATAATGCCTATCTAACTGAAATATATGGAGCTAGAAAATCTAACTAACATGACTACAAACTTGACTATTATTAATGATTATCCATTAATAACCTATATGCATTATATTTTTAAATGAACTACACAATCACAATACCTTAATTAAGATCAAAAATGCATATACATATAACAAAATTGACCTAAAATCTCTATCAGTAAAGCAAAATCTATACTAATGCAAATATTCATATCTATATCACATCCCACTTTAAATGTAAAAGAACGTTTATAAGCCATATTTGGGAACGTGGGTGCAGTTTCTTCTCTCCAAAATGCTTCCTGCTGAATGGTGGCATCATTATTGATTTATCTCAGTTGGCAGTTGAGCGAAGCAATTTTTTAAAGGTGTTCACAGCAACCTTTAAGTAGGGCGTGGTCCATCCTACCATATTAGGATAGAGGCATCCACAGACTATGACCCTCTGTGAAAACAAAATAGAAACTCCTTTCCAAAGCATCATGTCCTTAGATCCAAATTTCAAAGTCAAGGCATTTTCAAAATATCTATGTTGGATTATTTCAGCAGCTTTTATAAAGAAACATCTTTTAGCAGCTATTGCTACTGCCTCAAAATTCAAATGATTCAAAAAGAGCATAATAGCATACAATATCAAAATTCGCTGTGAATTTTCCATCTTTGTGCGCTTCAATTTAACCTCTATTTTGTTTATTTTTCCTTTTTATTTTTTGCCTTTTGAGACAGGTTCTCTGTATCTTTGACCTGGAATAACTCTGTATACCTGTCTGTCCTTGAAGTCTCAGAGATCTGCCTCTCTCTGCCTTTCAGGCATTGGGATTAAAGGTGTATGCTACTACACATTGAACTCACAAAGATCTGTTTGTCTCTGCCTTCAAGGCACTGGGATTAAAGGCGTGTGCTACCTCACCTTGAAGGTACAGAGGTCAATCTCCCTCTGCCTCCCATGTGTTGGGTTGACAGGTGTGTACTACCACACCCAACAACTCTCTTCCTTTTTTTAACTTTAAGAACTTCAAATTTTAGCCTGCACATATTTTTAACACACTGTAAATCATTTAAAAATTTTCTTTGTCTTTGAATCTCTCTTTACTCTATTTCTCTCTCTGTTTTTCTGACCACATGAGTCTTTCATTTACCAAGCAATCTCAGTAGGACTAAAGCCGTGGCTTTGCTGGCCAGATGTAGCCCATTCCTTAGCTTTCTGCCATTCCAACCTTGTGGCTGAGGTACCGAACAGAGCCGCATTCAGTGCCACAAGTCTACAGTGTTTCAAGGTCCTTGCCATCAAAGAGGCTGCAACAGACAACACTCAAGCCTTCTTTCTGTAGCTGGCCCTCCTTCCTCAAACAGTCAGAGTTTGCCCAGGCAGGATGGCCCAGAAAGCCGGCAATTTAAAACAACACAGTTTGTTTTCCTGCTACTGCTGAAAACATACAAGCATTCAGTTGGCTTTTATCAACACCATTTAACTGTTTTGTGGCAGGACCTCTTAAGGGCTGCAGGGTTTTGCAGCTGAAGCTGAGTCAGCAAGCCTCTTTTAGATGAGAGCCCTTGCTTTCTTCTAGCAAGCAGAGCAGACCGAGAAATCGCTGCTACCAAGAAAACATGCTTTACTCTTTCCCAAGCTTTCTCAGGCTTTCAGTGGATTCAGTTGTCCACAAGGCTGCAAGCCATTCTGTAGTTATTTGAGCAGCGAGGCTGTGTCCCCAGCACCACGACCGCATGAAGGTTATGCCTGAAATAAATACACAAAAACTGTATTCTTTTAAACACTGCTGGCCCATTAGATTCAGCATTTTAACCCATTTCTAATAATCAGTGTAGTATAACGAGGTGCACTTACCAGGAAAAATTCAGCATGTCTGACATGGTGGCTGGCTGCATCGACATCTGCCTCAGAGAGCAGAGCTATGGCATCTGCCGGGGAGAGGGGAGCATGGCTTCTCTGAGCTCACTACCTCTTCCTCCCGGCATTCTATTTTGTTTACTCCACCTACCTATGTTCTAACATATCAGCTGAAGCGGATTCTTTCTTTAATTAATCAATAAACTTCTTCTGTCACTTTATCCTTTCAACAGATTGCCCATATAAATCTCCCATGTGTCTTCTGTTGTATAATCTTTCATTTGTAAAGAACTTGCACTCTCAGGGGAGGATTTTTCTGACATCTCTGTGGATGGAGATCATATGAGGAAGGTCAGATGAGCAACCATGACAACTCTAATGCTGTAGAGTTAGGTGGACCAGAGATTGATGGCTGACATTCCTGTGCTATGCATCAGATGCCCCTGAACTCTGGCCCTGTTGACAGACAGGCAGACATCAAGTTGGTCACACATACTTAACTCATTCATGTTCACAGATACTGTAAATGGAGTTTTAATTCTTCTCCTAAACTAATAAAGAAACCAAGATTAGGAGAAGAGAAGAGCCTGAAGTAAGGCTTCAAAATGGGTCATTTTGCAAAGGAAAGGTTACCTGCCTCCATGTATACTGTCTCCCTTTCTTAGTCAAATCCATCCTTCCAGTGTCTAGCTAACAGCTAACCATAGGATTGAACCCAACTGCCTTTGATTTCTGAAATAAGTGCTGTCCCCTTAAGGTCTCATAACAGCACAGGAAGGTTTGTAAGACTGTCCCAGCAACAATTTAAAGCAATTCTAGGACACCAAAGATGAAGCAAATTTGGTTAATTGGTAATATAGATCGTTCTGATGGGACAAAATAATTTAGAATTAAAAAAAACAGATTGGTGTACTCACGATGAATTTATGTGATATGGCACACACAGGCTTCTGGTTCTGAATACTTCATGCTCGGTGGGTTTTGGAGATTGTCGTGACCCTGAACCTAGCTGGAGGCTTTGGGGCCTTGAAAGGACAAGACTTAATATTTCAGGACATCCTTGTACTTGGTGCCCACTGTTTACTGATTTCCTTACAGAGAATGAGCAGCCATCTACTCCTGCTGCCATGCCTTCCCCACATGAACAGAGAGAAGACCCTATACACACAGGTCGCTTGTATCACATGTGAAGGCATAAGTCACAAACAAACTCCCACAGCAGTTTAGAATTGTGATTAATAGAATGATTAGTTCTTGAAAGGGGAAAAACTTAGAGATCACAATCCCTGACAAAAGCCCTCTGCAGGATCAGAAAAGGAGCCTAGTAGCCGGAAGGGAAGCTCAAGCAAGAGATCAAGCTGAAGGTAGAAGTTGCTTTGTAAAAGAGAGAGAGACCACAACTCAATGGGCTGGTATCTCAGTGGCTATTCAGGAAACATCACAGAGAAAGGATCTGCTTCATGCATGAGAGTCACCGATGATTTCCCTTTAAGAAAAAAACCCATCAAAACTCCCAATAACATCATCAGCATTCAACAACATGTCTATGATTTCTTTGCCTTGCCTTTGATTGTGCAGTAAATGATGCTGATAGTTAATCTGTGCAATTAATGCAAATTTCCTTGTAACTGACTAGACAGAATTGACAGGTTATCTTAAATACAGCAGGGAGTCACTCTACGATGGAACTGGTTCATCATCACCTGTGTGACAGTGACATAATTGAGATCTTTCCTTTGTCTATAAATCTCATTATGTTCAACATGATATGTTGTCATACAGATTTCTTAGGGTTTTGTCCCACTGGTGGTTTCCTTGGTATGCTTACATAATTTTTGCCAGATCCAATCAGTTTTGACATGCACTCTCAGCTCCACGTCATTGTGTTCCCCTTATGTTCCAGTCCAGGCATTTTAGACCTCTTGTAACTGTTGTAAGAGTATCTCATGTTCCACCTAAATGATTTAGCGTTTTATTTAGGCTGGGTTTTATCTTCCATCACTGAGTTCATTGACTTTCCTTGGGCGTAATTCCTGGGACACTGAGCCTAACTCCTGGGGGATTCCTCCAGTTATTTCTCCTTTCTTAGATAGTTTATACTCTCACTATTACTGTGAGAGTGTTTCTGTAGCAAATATTCTTCTCAAGATGAGAAGAAACTTCAATATTTCAATCCATTTGTTATTGTGATTTAAATACACACACACAAACACACACAAGTTAATGCACATACACTGATGATATCTCAATTTATGGGGCCATTCTGGGGATGTCAAGATCAATATCTCTCAAGTGGTTCTCAGAAGGCCATAGGGTGACCCTCTCTAGGTACTTAAGCAGGGAGGAGAAGTTGACCACACTGTGACATGTCCCTAGGAACTATGTGTGCCTTGTCCCAAAGTCAGACTGATGACTGACTATCTTGAAAACCACCATGGAACTTTTGTTTGGCAAATGATATAGATAAAGTCAGGGTCAAAATCAGAAAACTAGATGGAGCTTCCAAGCTCCAGTGGAAGAGCAGATGGATGGAGAAAAAGAGCAAGGATGTCAGGAATATAAGGGCTTGGTCCACACTATGAGACACTGTGCCTGAACTAAGGGAATTTCAACTAATCCAGTGACCTGGGAATGAAAGAACATGGGATCAAACTGGAAGCTCTGAATGTGGCTGACAATTGGGGCAGACAGAGAAGCCAAAGATAATGGCACTTGCAATTGTCTGCATATCATACACTGGCTTTTTGTGATCATATTTTTTGTGGATGCATACCTTGCTAAATCTGGATGGATGAAGGGTGGGCTTGGACTTCCCACAGCTCAAAGTACCCTGCCCTCTATTTGGACTGGTGTTTGAGTGGAGAGGTTTATTTGCGGAGCAAGAAGAATGTGGGAGGAGGAAGAGAAGTGGAAAGTTTGATAATTATTATTATGAAATAATGGAAAAATCAATAGAAAATAACCAATGAGGACATTGGAGCTAGGAAAAAAAAAACATTCATGTGAGTTGTTGATTCAGACCAAAAATTATTTTACAGAAAAATAAAAAACACATAAATGGGTTGAGTTACTTGGAAAATATGACTCAAGTAATTGGGAAGAAGATTGGGGTTTTTATTTTGGGTCTTCATGGGGCTGTATGAGCATCATTTTAGGACCTGTATGCTGGATATTTCTGGGGGTTAGTAGGGAAGAAACCTGGCTAGGAGGAGTTTTATGACATAAGTAGAGCCTTGATGATGTCACAAAGCTTTGGTTGGGGGTGGCAACTCTGTTCCACATGAAGCACTGGTCTTCTGTGAAGGTGGGCTTACTATCTTCACGGTGGCTGAGGAGGTCAGTTCAGCTCTTGCGCTCCACAACTGTTCAACCGAATTTCCAGAAGTTGGAATCTAGAGAGCCAAGATATTTTCTTTTGGTAAATATGTTTAGGAAGCAACTAGGACCTCTGTAGTCAAAGAAAGGTTTCTTTCAAATCTGCTCTGGGTCCAAAATTTATGTCGTTAACAGCTCCTATATTTGATAGCTGGGGGACGGTTAATGTCAGGTATTCTCCCCACTCTATCTTTGCTAAAAATGTCCAATTCCTCTGTCCACTTAAATGGCAAAGATCCTCTTTGTCCATATGTGTTTTAAAAGATAATTATTTCTAATAGGTGCTGTTGCACAGATTAATGTTTTTTTCTTTTGGCAGTTTGACACACAGTACTCACTTCTCTATTGAAGATACAGAATATCTTTATGTAATCAACCTGGATCTGGATCAGGAGACACAACAGAGAGAGCCAGTGGACTGGAGTGCCATGACCTTGGGCAGGTGGTTATAGATCAGCCAACTAACCAGTAGCTTGAGTGGTAAGGAGAGGAGTGGCTGTTCTTTGAATTCTTTGCCATCTGTTCAGATATTTCTTTCTCGCTATAAGTATAGGCATAGATTCCTCTCTCATTGATATAGTAAGTCAGGAAGTAGGTTTCTCAGTAGAGGTCAATTGCATTTTGCAGCAGGAATATGTCTCTGATACACATATACTGAGCTGTAGACAAGAGTTTGATAATTTTCCTATTAATTTCTTAAGAACATATTCCATTTAGGTATCCAAATCTATTCAGCCCTGCCTTTTTCACCTGCTCCAAAGTTATTCCTAAAAAGAGCCTTGACCTCACATCCTCACCTTCTTATCCTTGCAGGCACTTATGGTGGAGGAAACCACTTTGTGTCTCATTTAAACTGAAGAGTTCTTCCTATGCAGAGATTGGCAGCTATGAAACCCAAGCGCAGAAACAGAGCCAAGAGACAGTGGAACAGGAGTGCTGTGGCCTATCTCAGAAAGTCTCCCGCCATGATGAAGATGCCTCTTAGTATGAGTGGCATGCCACATCTCCAAAAGAAGAATGGGCCATCGCTCCAGAAGCAAAAACTTAGTAAGCCTTTTGAGGCCCTGGAGAATATTGTTGGCCGCAGAATTTCTCATGGCTGGAAGGAAGCCAATGAACCAGTCACCCATTGGAAAGCCATCATTCTAGATCAACTGCCAACATATCCCTCTCTCTATTTGTTGAAATATGATGGGATTGATTGTGTCTATGGCTTGGAGCTTCATAGTGACGAAAGGATTTTAAACCTGAAGATCCTGCCTAATAATGTGCCATTTCCTCAGGTGACAGACACTCATCTCTCAAACACCATAGTTGGCAGAGCAGTGAAACATACATTCATGGGCACAAATGGCTCTAAGAATGACTGGAACGGGATGGTCCTAGAAGAGGTGCCAATCATGAAGACCTGGTTTTATATTACCTACAAGAAAGATCCGGTCTTGTACATTTACCACCTCCTGGATGACTACCTGGAAGGCAACCTCCACATCATGCCAGGATCTAACGAAGAGTGGAGTGGCGTGGTCTCAGGTGAGGTGCAGACCATAACGACCTGTTTCTACATTGTCAACGAGAATGATCCGGTCCTGTACCTTTACCACCATCATGATGATTCCATTGAAGGCAACCTCCACATCACGCCTGAATGTCCTCCAGTAGAGGTGACTTTGGAATTAGCCAGGGATTCCTTGGAGGGCAAAAGAGTGCAGTACAACAAAAAAGATGGAACCCAAGAGATAGGTAAAATTATTTGCCAAGTTCCCAACAAACCTTCTGTGTATTTCATCAAGTTTGATAATGACTTCCATATCTATGTCTATGATTTGGTGAAGATCTGTTAAAGTGAAATTCTCAAATTTTGAGGGGCAGACTTAATTCTCTCTTTGGGAATGTGTTTTTTCAGAGATACCTCAGGTCTTCTATGAATCCTGGTATCTTTTCCAATGGATTATACTTTCTCAAATAATAAAAATTTGTTAACATGTTGTGTTATTTGGTCAATGATGGATTGTGTTTGGTGGATGGGGCATCACAGAAATACATGCCTCAAAACAAAGCAGGATTTATGGTCTTTTCCCCTTGGAGAGTAAAGGACTGGGGATGCGTGGTGTGGTAAAGGACAAGATGGCTGTCAAGGAAGCAGTGAAGAGGGGACAAAAAGTTGTATGATCTCGGGGCGGTACGAAGCTTGAGGGAAAACCATGTCAAATGGAAAGATGTGACTGATATCAGCATGAGGTATTGGGACTTAAGAGGATAAAGAGTAGATTAATCAGGAAGGGACACAAATGTATACTCAAAATCAGAGAAAATTAGGTTTCATTTGATGAATGGTTTAATTCGTACTGGCTGTAAGTCAAAGGATGTTTGATCTCCACTAGAGCATGTTGCTTAGTGAAAAGTGTCTCCGCTCAGTTGCTCTTCTCCAGTAAGTTGAACATCAAGCTACCTACTTAGTTTTGCCAGAATTCTGTCTGCCACCTACTTTGTCATGCCTGGATTCGGTATGCCTTGAACTCTCATAGGTCTTATCCATGCCATCCAACCCTTGTCAGTTCATTTAAATAATTGCCCTGCCATATCTGGAAAACAGTGTTCCCTTTCATTGATCATGTTCTGTAGTACTTGGGCTATAAAACTCATGAACACACTCACCCACACACAGGATAAACATGTACATATGATGCCCACTAGTGTGTGACATGCACACATATGATGAATGCACCGAACTCCATAATATCAGTAAAGTAGGGAATCCATGATGCTAGGTGGAGTCCGGCAAAGACCCCACACACCCATCAAACCGCCAAATACCAGTATGGTACTGATGTCTGACTCCCATCCTGTAAGGAACCTGCCATCCTGTAACTGGGCTATTTTTGGTTCCTTCATCTTCACAAACTTGGTTAAAATGTTAGAGTTGTCAAACTGGGAGTTAGGGTCCAGCATGTAGATCAGCTGTCCCAGGTCAGGTGATTTGGCTACAATTTGGGTGAGAAATTGTACCAGGGAATTCTGGTACACCCTCTCCTCTTCTTCTCCCTGTCCTCATCATCACTCTTGTGGGTGGGCCTGGAGCACAAAGAAGGTAAAATGGAATAAGCCTCCTCCTTAGTGGAAAACCTTGTCAATCCTTAATTTGACCTGACTCTCTGAGGGAATGCAGAACATTATTTCCTACTAGGTCTCCTCATTCATTGGTTCACTCATTTTTCCAATGAATGATTGAATTCATCCATTCTTCCTTGTCTCTCTCTCTTCATTCTTCCCTTCTTCCATTTCCCCCTTGATTGTAGAAATTTGAGCAGCAGGGCTGCATCCCCATGGGGCCGCCTTGTAAGGTTATGCTCCGAAATAACAACACAAAACTATTCATTTCAACACTGCCTGTCCCCTTATTTTCAGCCTCTTAACCCGTGTCTAATAATGTATGTTGCAGCACGAGGTGCACTTAGAAGGAACGATTTAGCATGTCTGACCTGGTGGCTGGCTGTATCGCCATCTGCCTCAGAGTGCAGAGCTACCATTTCTGCCCATGGCAGAGGTGCATGGCATCTCTAAGCTCAATTCCTATTCCTCCCACCATTCTCTTATGTTTATTCCACCCACCTATGTTCTAACCTTGCAGCCCAAACAGTTTCTTTATTTAATTAACCAATGACCTATACTCCATCATTACTCCTATTTCTGTTTAAACAAGAATGGAATCTTTAACTTTAACATAGCAAAATTACATATAACAAAACAGTTATCAAGCAAGAATTACAGTCACAATATTTATATCTATTTTATCTTTTATCATAACAATGAAAAACTATAACTATCTATCTCTTCTTCAACTCTATCAGAGACTCCAGAATAATACAGTATTAATTAAGCAAACAAAATTAAGCCATTTTCAAACTCTAGAAATGACAGAGACATCTCGCTGCCTGGACAGTCACCCAAAGTTCCTCTGTACCCTTGGTGTTTCCATCCTCAGTCTACAGGCCCATAGTTTCCAGCAGACATTTCCATGAAGCGGGAAATTGCAAGGCAGTCACTATCTGCTTGTCTTGAAGAATGTTTTGCTGACCCTTTCCTGAATCAGGAACACGGAAAGATCATCTCACCTTTAGGCAAGTTCAGTAGTCCTCTCTCTGAGTGTTTTCTGTGTATAGTTTATGCAACAATCCAGGCAAGAGCAGTTTCTTCCCCAAATTGCTATCAAACTCCATAAGGATCCTCTTTGATGCCCATCTTCTTCCTGAAGTAGATATGTGCTGCCAAGAGTAGAGTGTCTCACTGTCATGAAAACGCCTAAGGTACTAAAACATTAAATAGCCTATTTTGTAGTCTAGAGGGATATGAATAATGCCTATCTAACTGAAATATATGGAGCTAGAAAATCTAACTAACATGACTACAAACTTGACTATTATTAATGATTATCCATTAATAACCTATATGCATTATATTTTTAAATGAACTACACAATCACAATACCTTAATTAAGATCAAAAATGCGTATACATATAACAAAATTGACCTAAAATCTCTATCAGTAAAGCAAAATCTATACTAATGCAAATATTCATATCTATATCACATCCCACTTTAAATGTAAAAGAACGTTTATAAGCCATATTTGGGAACGTGGGTGCAGTTTCTTCTCTCCAAAATGCTTCCTGCTGAATGGTGGCATCATTATTGATTTATCTCAGTTGGCAGTTGAGCGAAGCAATTTTTTAAAGGTGTTCACAGCAACCTTTAAGTAGGGCGTGGTCCATCCTACCATATTAGGATAGAGGCATCCACAGACTATGACCCTCTGTGAAAACAAAATAGAAACTCCTTTCCAAAGCATCATGTCCTTAGATCCAAATTTCAAAGTCAAGGCATTTTCAAAATATCTATGTTGGATTATTTCAGCAGCTTTTATAAAGAAACATCTTTTAGCAGCTATTGCTACTGCCTCAAAATTCAAATGATTCAAAAAGAGCATAATAGCATACAATATCAAAATTCGCTGTGAATTTTCCATCTTTGTGCGCTTCAATTTAACCTCTATTTTGTTTATTTTTCCTTTTTATTTTTTGCCTTTTGAGACAGGTTCTCTGTATCTTTGACCTGGAATAACTCTGTATACCTGTCTGTCCTTGAAGTCTCAGAGATCTGCCTCTCTCTGCCTTTCAGGCATTGGGATTAAAGGTGTATGCTACTACACATTGAACTCACAAAGATCTGTTTGTCTCTGCCTTCAAGGCACTGGGATTAAAGGCGTGTGCTACCTCACCTTGAAGGTACAGAGGTCAATCTCCCTCTGCCTCCCATGTGTTGGGTTGACAGGTGTGTACTACCACACCCAACAACTCTCTTCCTTTTTTTAACTTTAAGAACTTCAAATTTTAGCCTGCACATATTTTTAACACACTGTAAATCATTTAAAAATTTTCTTTGTCTTTGAATCTCTCTTTACTCTATTTCTCTCTCTGTTTTTCTGAGCACATGAGTCTTTCATTTACCAAGCAATCTCAGTAGGACTAAAGCCGTGGCTTTGCTGGCCAGATGTAGCCCATTCCTTAGCTTTCTGCCATTCCAACCTTGTGGCTGAGGTACCGAACAGAGCCGCATTCAGTGCCACAAGTCTACAGTGTTTCAAGGTCCTTGCCATCAAAGAGGCTGCAACAGACAACACTCAAGCCTTCTTTCTGTAGCTGGCCCTCCTTCCTCAAACAGTCAGAGTTTGCCCAGGCAGGATGGCCCAGAAAGCCGGCAATTTAAAACAACACAGTTTGTTTTCCTGCTACTGCTGAAAACATACAAGCATTCAGTTGGCTTTTATCAACACCATTTAACTGTTTTGTGGCAGGACCTCTTAAGGGCTGCAGGGTTTTGCAGCTGAAGCTGAGTCAGCAAGCCTCTTTTAGATGAGAGCCCTTGCTTTCTTCTAGCAAGCAGAGCAGACCGAGAAATCGCTGCTACCAAGAAAACATGCTTTACTCTTTCCCAAGCTTTCTCAGGCTTTCAGTGGATTCAGTTGTCCACAAGGCTGCAAGCCATTCTGTAGTTATTTGAGCAGCGAGGCTGTGTCCCCAGCACCACGACCGCATGAAGGTTATGCCTGAAATAAATACACAAAAACTGTATTCTTTTAAACACTGCTGGCCCATTAGATTCAGCATTTTAACCCATTTCTAATAATCAGTGTAGTATAACGAGGTGCACTTACCAGGAAAAATTCAGCATGTCTGACATGGTGGCTGGCTGCATCGACATCTGCCTCAGAGAGCAGAGCTATGGCATCTGCCGGGGAGAGGGGAGCATGGCTTCTCTGAGCTCACTACCTCTTCCTCCCGGCATTCTATTTTGTTTACTCCACCTACCTATGTTCTAACATATCAGCTGAAGCGGATTCTTTCTTTAATTAATCAATAAACTTCTTCTGTCACTTTATCCTTTCAACAGATTGCCCATATAAATCTCCCATGTGTCTTCTGTTGTATAATCTTTCATTTGTAAAGAACTTGCACTCTCAGGGGAGGATTTTTCTGACATCTCTGTGGATGGAGATCATATGAGGAAGGTCAGATGAGCAACCATGACAACTCTAATGCTGTAGAGTTAGGTGGACCAGAGATTGATGGCTGACATTCCTGTGCTATGCATCAGATGCCCCTGAACTCTGGCCCTGTTGACAGACAGGCAGACATCAAGTTGGTCACACATACTTAACTCATTCATGTTCACAGATACTGTAAATGGAGTTTTAATTCTTCTCCTAAACTAATAAAGAAACCAAGATTAGGAGAAGAGAAGAGCCTGAAGTAAGGCTTCAAAATGGGTCATTTTGCAAAGGAAAGGTTACCTGCCTCCATGTATACTGTCTCCCTTTCTTAGTCAAATCCATCCTTCCAGTGTCTAGCTAACAGCTAACCATAGGATTGAACCCAACTGCCTTTGATTTCTGAAATAAGTGCTGTCCCCTTAAGGTCTCATAACAGCACAGGAAGGTTTGTAAGACTGTCCCAGCAACAATTTAAAGCAATTCTAGGACACCAAAGATGAAGCAAATTTGGTGTATTGGTAATATAGATCGTTCCGATGGGACAAAATAATTTAGAATTAAAAAAAACAGATTAGTGTACTCACGATGAATTTATGTGATATGGCACACACAGGCTTCTGGTTCTGAATACTTCATGCTCGGTGGGTTTTGGAGATTGTCGTGACCCTGAACCTAGCTGGAGGCTTTGGGGCCTTGAAAGGACAAGACTTAATATTTCAGGACATCCTTGTACTTGGTGCCCACTGTTTACTGATTTCCTTACAGAGAATGAGCAGCCATCTACTCCTGCTGCCATGCCTTCCCCACATGAACAGAGAGAAGACCCTATACACACAGGTCGCTTGTATCACATGTGAAGGCATAAGTCACAAACAAACTCCCACAGCAGTTTAGAATTGTGATTAATAGAATGATTAGTTCTTGAAAGGGGAAAAACTTAGAGATCACAATCCCTGACAAAAGCCCTCTGCAGGATCAGAAAAGGAGCCTAGTAGCCGGAAGGGAAGCTCAAGCAAGAGATCAAGCTGAAGGTAGAAGTTGCTTTGTAAAAGAGAGAGAGACCACAACTCAATGGGCTGGTATCTCAGTGGCTATTCAGGAAACATCACAGAGAAAGGATCTGCTTCATGCATGAGAGTCACCGATGATTTCCCTTTAAGAAAAAAACCCATCAAAACTCCCAATAACATCATCAGCATTCAACAACATGTCTATGATTTCTTTGCCTTGCCTTTGATTGTGCAGTAAATGATGCTGATAGTTAATCTGTGCAATTAATGCAAATTTCCTTGTAACTGACTAGACAGAATTGACAGGTTATCTTAAATACAGCAGGGAGTCACTCTACGATGGAACTGGTTCATCATCACCTGTGTGACAGTGACATAATTGAGATCTTTCCTTTGTCTATAAATCTCATTATGTTCAACATGATATGTTGTCATACAGATTTCTTAGGGTTTTGTCCCACTGGTGGTTTCCTTGGTATGCTTACATAATTTTTGCCAGATCCAATCAGTTTTGCCATGCACTCTCAGCTCCACGTCATTGTGTTCCCCTTATGTTCCAGTCCAGGCATTTTAGACCTCTTGTAACTGTTGTAAGAGTATCTCATGTTCCACCTAAATGATTTAGCGTTTTATTTAGGCTGGGTTTTATCTTCCATCACTGAGTTCATTGACTTTCCTTGGGCGTAATTCCTGGGACACTGAGCCTAACTCCTGGGGGATTCCTCCAGTTATTTCTCCTTTCTTAGATAGTTTATACTCTCACTATTACTGTGAGAGTGTTTCTGTAGCAAATATTCTTCTCAAGATGAGAAGAAACTTCAATATTACAATCCATTTGTTATTGTGGTTTAAATACACACACACAAACACACACAAGTTAATGCACATACACTGATGATATCTCAATTTATGGGGCCATTCTGGGGATGTCAAGATCGATATCTCTCAAGTGGTTCTCAGAAGGCCATAGGGTGACCCTCTCTAGGTACTTAAGCAGGGAGGAGAAGTTGACCACACTGTGACATGTCCCTAGGAACTATGTGTGCCTTGTCCCAAAGTCAGACTGATGACTGACTATTTTGAAAACCACCATGGAACTTTTGTTTGGCAAATGATATAGATAAAGTCAGGGTCAAAATCAGAAAACTAGATGGAGCTTCCAAGCTCCAGTGGAAGAGCAGATGGATGGAGAAAAAGAGCAAGGATGTCAGGAATATAAGGGCTTGGTCCACACTATGAGACACTGTGCCTGAACTAAGGGAATTTCAACTAATCCAGTGACCTGGGAATGAAAGAACATGGGATCAAACTGGAAGCTCTGAATGTGGCTGACAATTGGGGCAGACAGAGAAGCCAAAGATAATGGCACTTGCAATTGTCTGCATATCATACACTGGCTTTTTGTGATCATATTTTTTGTGGATGCATACCTTGCTAAATCTGGATGGATGAAGGGTGGGCTTGGACTTCCCACAGCTCAAAGTACCCTGCCCTCTATTTGGACTGGTGTTTGAGTGGAGAGGTTTATTTGCGGAGCAAGAAGAATGTGGGAAGAGGAAGAGAAGTGGAAAGTTTGATAATTATTATTATGAAATAATGGAAAAATCAATAGAAAATAACCAATGAGGACATTGGAGCTAGGAAAAAAAAAACATTCATGTGAGTTGTTGATTCAGACCAAAAATTATTTTACAGAAAAATAAAAAACACATAAAGGGGTTGAGTTACTTGGAAAATATGACTCAAGTAATTGGGAAGAAGATTGGGGTTTTTATTTTGGGTCTTCATGGGGCTGTATGAGCAGCATTTTAGGACCTGTATGCTGGATATTTCTGGGGGTTAGTAGGGAAGAAACCTGGCTAGGAGGAGTTTTATGACATAAGTAGAGCCTTGATGATGTCACAAAGCTTTGGTTGGGGGTGGCAACTCTGTTCCACATGAAGCACTGGTCTTCTGTGAAGGTGGGCTTACTATCTTCACGGTGGCTGAGGAGGTCAGTTCAGCTCTTGGGCTCCACAACTGTTCAACCGAATTTCCAGAAGTTGGAATCTAGAGAGCCAAGATATTTTCTTTTGGTAAATATGTTTAGGAAGCAACTAGGACCTCTGTAGTCAAAGAAAGGTTTCTTTCAAATCTGCTCTGGGTCCAAAATTTATGTCGTTAACAGCTCCTATATTTGATAGCTGGGGGACGGTTAATGTCAGGTATTCTCCCCACTCTATCTTTGCTAAAAATGTCCAATTCCTCTGTCCACTTAAATGGCAAAGATCCTCTTTGTCCATATGTGTTTTAAAAGATAATTATTTCTAATAGGTGCTGTTGCACAGATTAATGTTTTTTTCTTTTGGCAGTTTGACACACAGTACTCACTTCTCTATTGAAGATACAGAATATCTTTATGTAATCAACCTGGATCTGGATCAGGAGACACAACAGAGAGAGCCAGTGGACTGGAGTGCCATGACCTTGGGCAGGTGGTTATAGATCAGCCAACTAACCAGTAGCTTGAGTGGTAAGGAGAGGAGTGGCTGTTCTTTGAATTCTTTGCCATCTGTTCAGATATTTCTTTCTCGCTATAAGTATAGGCATAGATTCCTCTCTCATTGATATAGTAAGTCAGGAAGTAGGTTTCTCAGTAGAGGTCAATTGCATTTTGCAGCAGGAATATGTCTCTGATACACATATACTGAGCTGTAGACAAGAGTTTGATAATTTTCCTATTAATTTCTTAAGAACATATTCCATTTAGGTATCCAAATCTATTCAGCCCTGCCTTTTTCACCTGCTCCAAAGTTATTCCTAAAAAGAGCCTTGACCTCACATCCTCACCTTCTTATCCTTGCAGGCACTTATGGTGGAGGAAACCACTTTGTGTCTCATTTAAACTGAAGAGTTCTTCCTATGCAGAGATTGGCAGCTATGAAGCCCAAGCACAGAAACAGAGCCAAGAGACAGTGGAACAGGAGTGCTGTGGCCTATCTCAGAAAGTCTCCCGCCATGATGAAGATGCCTCTTAGTATGAGTGGCATGCCACATCTCCAAAAGAAGAATGGGCCATCGCTCCAGAAGCAAAAACTTAGTAAGCCTTTTGAGGCCCTGGAGAATATTGTTGGCCGCAGAATTTCTCATGGCTGGAAGGAAGCCAATGAACCAGTCACCCATTGGAAAGCCATCATTCTAGATCAACTGCCAACATATCCCTCTCTCTATTTGTTGAAATATGATGGGATTGATTGTGTCTATGGCTTGGAGCTTCATAGTGACGAAAGGATTTTAAACCTGAAGATCCTGCCTAATAATGTGCCATTTCCTCAGGTGACAGACACTCATCTCTCAAACACCATAGTTGGCAGAGCAGTGAAACATACATTCATGGGCACAAATGGCTCTAAGAATGACTGGAACGGGATGGTCCTAGAAGAGGTGCCAATCATGAAGACCTGGTTTTATATTACCTACAAGAAAGATCCGGTCTTGTACATTTACCACCTCCTGGATGACTACCTGGAAGGCAACCTCCACATCATGCCAGGATCTAACGAAGAGTGGAGTGGCGTGGTCCCAGGTGAGGTGCAGACCATAACGACCTGTTTCTACATTGTCAACGAGAATGATCCGGTCCTGTACCTTTACCACCATCATGATGATTCCATTGAAGGCAACCTCCACATCACGCCTGAATGTCCTCCAGTAGAGGTGACTTTGGAATTAGCCAGGGATTCCTTGGAGGGCAAAAGAGTGCAGTACAACAAAAAAGATGGAACCCAAGAGATAGGTAAAATTATTTGCCAAGTTCCCAACAAACCTTCTGTGTATTTCATCAAGTTTGATAATGACTTCCATATCTATGTCTATGATTTGGTGAAGATCTGTTAAAGTGAAATTCTCAAATTTTGAGGGGCAGACTTAATTCTCTCTTTGGGAATGTGTTTTTTCAGAGATACCTCAGGTCTTCTATGAATCCTGGTATCTTTTCCAATGGATTATACTTTCTCAAATAATAAAAATTTGTTAACATGTTGTGTTATTTGGTCAATGATGGATTGTGTTTGGTGGATGGGGCATCACAGAAATACATGCCTCAAAACAAAGCAGGATTTATGGTCTTTTCCCCTTGGAGAGTAAAGGACTGGGGATGCGTGGTGTGGTAAAGGACAAGATGGCTGTCAAGGAAGCAGTGAAGAGGGGACAAAAAGTTGTATGATCTCGGGGCGGTACGAAGCTTGAGGGAAAACCATGTCAAATGGAAAGATGTGACTGATATCAGCATGAGGTATTGGGACTTAAGAGGATAAAGAGTAGATTAATCAGGAAGGGACACAAATGTATACTCAAAATCAGAGAAAATTAGGTTTCATTTGATGAATGGTTTAATTCGTACTGGCTGTAAGTCAAAGGATGTTTGATCTCCACTAGAGCATGTTGCTTAGTGAAAAGTGTCTCCGCTCAGTTGCTCTTCTCCAGTAAGTTGAACATCAAGCTACCTACTTAGTTTTGCCAGAATTCTGTCTGCCACCTACTTTGTCATGCCTGGATTCGGTATGCCTTGAACTCTCATAGGTCTTATCCATGCCATCCAACCCTTGTCAGTTCATTTAAATAATTGCCCTGCCATATCTGGAAAACAGTGTTCCCTTTCATTGATCATGTTCTGTAGTACTTGGGCTATAAAACTCATGAACACACTCACCCACACACAGGATAAACATGTACATATGATGCCCACTAGTGTGTGACATGCACACATATGATGAATGCACCGAACTCCATAATATCAGTAAAGTAGGGAATCCATGATGCTAGGTGGAGTCCGGCAAAGACCCCACACACCCATCAAACCGCCAAATACCAGTATGGTACTGATGTCTGACTCCCATCCTGTAAGGAACCTGCCATCCTGTAACTGGGCTATTTTTGGTTCCTTCATCTTCACAAACTTGGTTAAAATGTTAGAGTTGTCAAACTGGGAGTTAGGGTCCAGCATGTAGATCAGCTGTCCCAGGTCAGGTGATTTGGCTACAATTTGGGTGAGAAATTGTACCAGGGAATTCTGGTACACCCTCTCCTCTTCTTCTCCCTGTCCTCATCATCACTCTTGTGGGTGGGCCTGGAGCACAAAGAAGGTAAAATGGAATAAGCCTCCTCCTTAGTGGAAAACCTTGTCAATCCTTAATTTGACCTGACTCTCTGAGGGAATGCAGAACATTATTTCCTACTAGGTCTCCTCATTCATTGGTTCACTCATTTTTCCAATGAATGATTGAATTCATCCATTCTTCCTTGTCTCTCTCTCTTCATTCTTCCCTTCTTCCATTTCCCCCTTGATTGTAGAAATTTGAGCAGCAGGGCTGCATCCCCATGGGGCCGCCTTGTAAGGTTATGCTCCGAAATAACAACACAAAACTATTCATTTCAACACTGCCTGTCCCCTTCTTTTCAGCCTCTTAACCCGTGTCTAATAATGTATGTTGCAGCACGAGGTGCACTTAGAAGGAACGATTTAGCATGTCTGACCTGGTGGCTGGCTGTATCGCCATCTGCCTCAGAGTGCAGAGCTACCATTTCTGCCCATGGCAGAGGTGCATGGCATCTCTAAGCTCAATTCCTATTCCTCCCACCATTCTCTTATGTTTATTCCACCCACCTATGTTCTAACCTTGCAGGCCAAACAGTTTCTTTATTTAATTAACCAATGACCTATACTCCATCATTACTCCTATTTCTGTTTAAACAAGAATGGAATCTTTAACTTTAACATAGCAAAATTACATATAACAAAACAGTTATCAAGCAAGAATTACAGTCACAATATTTATATCTATTTTATCTTTTATCATAACAATGAAAAACTATAACTATCTATCTCTTCTTCAACTCTATCAGAGACTCCAGAATAATACAGTATTAATTAAGCAAACAAAATTAAGCCATTTTCAAACTCTAGAAATGACAGAGACATCTCGCTGCCTGGACAGTCACCCAAAGTTCCTCTGTACCGTTGGTGTTTCCATCCTCAGTCTACAGGCCCATAGTTTCCAGCAGACATTTCCATGAAGCGGGAAATTGCAAGGCAGTCACTATCTGCTTGTCTTGAAGAATGTTTTGCTGACCCTTTCCTGAATCAGGAACACGGAAAGATCATCTCACCTTTAGGCAAGTTCAGTAGTCCTCTCTCTGAGTGTTTTCTGTGTATAGTTTATGCAACAATCCAGGCAAGAGCAGTTTCTTCCCCAAATTGCTATCAAACTCCATAAGGATCCTCTTTGATGCCCATCTTCTTCCTGAAGTAGATATGTGCTGCCAAGAGTAGAGTGTCTCACTGTCATGAAAACGCCTAAGGTACTAAAACATTAAATAGCCTATTTTGTAGTCTAGAGGGATATGAATAATGCCTATCTAACTGAAATATATGGAGCTAGAAAATCTAACTAACATGACTACAAACTTGACTATTATTAATGATTATCCATTAATAACCTATATGCATTATATTTTTAAATGAACTACACAATCACAATACCTTAATTAAGATCAAAAATGCATGCACATATAAAAAAATTGACCTAAAATCTCTATCAGTAAAGCAAAATCTATACTAATGCAAATATTCATATCTATATCACATCCCACTTTAAATGTAAAAGAACGTTTATAAGCCATATTTGGGAACGTGGGTGCAGTTTCTTCTCTCCAAAATGCTTCCTGCTGAATGGTGGCATCATTATTGATTTATCTCAGTTGGCAGTTGAGCGAAGCAATTTTTTAAAGGTGTTCACAGCAACCTTTAAGTAGGGCGTGGTCCATCCTACCATATTAGGATAGAGGCATCCACAGACTATCACCCTCTGTGAAAACAAAATAGAAACTCCTTTCCAAAGCATCATGTCCTTAGATCCAAATTTCAAAGTCAAGGCATTTTCAAAATATCTATGTTGGATTATTTCAGCAGCTTTTATAAAGAAACATCTTTTAGCAGCTATTGCTACTGCCTCAAAATTCAAATGATTCAAAAAGAGCATAATAGCATACAATATCAAAATTCGCTGTGAATTTTCCATCTTTGTGCGCTTCAATTTAACCTCTATTTTGTTTATTTTTCCTTTTTATTTTTTGCCTTTTGAGACAGGTTCTCTGTATCTTTGACCTGGAATAACTCTGTATACCTGTCTGTCCTTGAAGTCTCAGAGATCTGCCTCTCTCTGCCTTTCAGGCATTGGGATTAAAGGTGTATGCTACTACACATTGAACTCACAAAGATCTGTTTGTCTCTGCCTTCAAGGCACTGGGATTAAAGGCGTGTGCTACCTCACCTTGAAGGTACAGAGGTCAATCTCCCTCTGCCTCCCATGTGTTGGGTTGACAGGTGTGTACTACCACACCCAACAACTCTCTTCCTTTTTTTAACTTTAAGAACTTCAAATTTTAGCCTGCACATATTTTTAACACACTGTAAATCATTTAAAAATTTTCTTTGTCTTTGAATCTCTCTTTACTCTATTTCTCTCTCTGTTTTTCTGAGCACATGAGTCTTTCATTTACCAAGCAATCTCAGTAGGACTAAAGCCGTGGCTTTGCTGGCCAGATGTAGCCCATTCCTTAGCTTTCTGCCATTCCAACCTTGTGGCTGAGGTACCGAACAGAGCCGCATTCAGTGCCACAAGTCTACAGTGTTTCAAGGTCCTTGCCATCAAAGAGGCTGCAACAGACAACACTCAAGCCTTCTTTCTGTAGCTGGCCCTCCTTCCTCAAACAGTCAGAGTTTGCCCAGGCAGGATGGCCCAGAAAGCCGGCAATTTAAAACAACACAGTTTGTTTTCCTGCTACTGCTGAAAACATACAAGCATTCAGTTGGCTTTTATCAACACCATTTAACTGTTTTGTGGCAGGACCTCTTAAGGGCTGCAGGGTTTTGCAGCTGAAGCTGAGTCAGCAAGCCTCTTTTAGATGAGAGCCCTTGCTTTCTTCTAGCAAGCAGAGCAGACCGAGAAATCGCTGCTACCAAGAAAACATGCTTTACTCTTTCCCAAGCTTTCTCAGGCTTTCAGTGGATTCAGTTGTCCACAAGGCTGCAAGCCATTCTGTAGTTATTTGAGCAGCGAGGCTGTGTCCCCAGCACCACGAACGCATGAAGGTTATGCCTGAAATAAATACACAAAAACTGTATTCTTTTAAACACTGCTGGCCCATTAGATTCAGCATTTTAACCCATTTCTAATAATCAGTGTAGTATAACGAGGTGCACTTACCAGGAAAAATTCAGCATGTCTGACATGGTGGCTGGCTGCATCGACATCTGCCTCAGAGAGCAGAGCTATGGCATCTGCCGGGGAGAGGGGAGCATGGCTTCTCTGAGCTCACTACCTCTTCCTCCCGGCATTCTATTGTGTTTACTCCACCTACCTATGTTCTAACATATCAGCTGAAGCGGATTCTTTCTTTAATTAATCAATAAACTTCTTCTGTCACTTTATCCTTTCAACAGATTGCCCATATAAATCTCCCATGTGTCTTCTGTTGTATAATCTTTCATTTGTAAAGAACTTGCACTCTCAGGGGAGGATTTTTCTGACATCTCTGTGGATGGAGATCATATGAGGAAGGTCAGATGAGCAACCATGACAACTCTAATGCTGTAGAGTTAGGTGGACCAGAGATTGATGGCTGACATTCCTGTGCTATGCATCAGATGCCCCTGAACTCTGGCCCTGTTGACAGACAGGCAGACATCAAGTTGGTCACACATACATAACTCATTCAGGTTCACAGATACTGTAAATGGAGTTTTAATTCTTCTCCTAAACTAATAAAAAAACCAAGATTAGGAGAAGAGAAGAGCCTGAAGTAAGGCTTCAAAATGGGTCATTTTGCAAAGGAAAGGTTACCTGCCTCCATGTATACTGTCTCCCTTTCTTAGTCAAATCCATCCTTCCAGTGTCTAGCTAACAGCTAACCATAGGATTGAACCCAACTGCCTTTGATTTCTGAAATAAGTGCTGTCCCCTTAAGGTCTCATAACAGCACAGGAAGGTTTGTAAGACTGTCCCAGCAACAATTTAAAGCAATTCTAGGACACCAAAGATGAAGCAAATTTGGTTAATTGGTAATATAGATCGTTCTGATGGGACAAAATAATTTAGAATTAAAAAAAACAGATTGGTGTACTCACGATGAATTTATGTGATATGGCACACACAGGCTTCTGGTTCTGAATACTTCATGCTCGGTGGGTTTTGGAGATTGTCGTGACCCTGAACCTAGCTGGAGGCTTTGGGGCCTTGAAAGGACAAGACTTAATATTTCAGGACATCCTTGTACTTGGTGCCCACTGTTTACTGATTTCCTTACAGAGAATGAGCAGCCATCTACTCCTGCTGCCATGCCTTCCCCACATGAACAGAGAGAAGACCCTATACACACAGGTCGCTTGTATCACATGTGAAGGCATAAGTCACAAACAAACTCCCACAGCAGTTTAGAATTGTGATTAATAGAATGATTAGTTCTTGAAAGGGGAAAAACTTAGAGATCACAATCCCTGACAAAAGCCCTCTGCAGGATCAGAAAAGGAGCCTAGTAGCCGGAAGGGAAGCTCAAGCAAGAGATCAAGCTGAAGGTAGAAGTTGCTTTGTAAAAGAGAGAGAGACCACAACTCAATGGGCTGGTATCTCAGTGGCTATTCAGGAAACATCACAGAGAAAGGATCTGCTTCATGCATGAGAGTCACCGATGATTTCCCTTTAAGAAAAAAACCCATCAAAACTCCCAATAACATCATCAGCATTCAACAACATGTCTATGATTTCTTTGCCTTGCCTTTGATTGTGCAGTAAATGATGCTGATAGTTAATCTGTGCAATTAATGCAAATTTCCTTGTAACTGACTAGACAGAATTGACAGGTTATCTTAAATACAGCAGGGAGTCACTCTACGATGGAACTGGTTCATCATCACCTGTGTGACAGTGACATAATTGAGATCTTTCCTTTGTCTATAAATCTCATTATGTTCAACATGATATGTTGTCATACAGATTTCTTAGGGTTTTGTCCCACTGGTGGTTTCCTTGGTATGCTTACATAATTTTTGCCAGATCCAATCAGTTTTGACATGCACTCTCAGCTCCACGTCATTGTGTTCCCCTTATGTTCCAGTCCAGGCATTTTAGACCTCTTGTAACTGTTGTAAGAGTATCTCATGTTCCACCTAAATGATTTAGCGTTTTATTTAGGCTGGGTTTTATCTTCCATCACTGAGTTCATTGACTTTCCTTGGGCGTAATTCCTGGGACACTGAGCCTAACTCCTGGGGGATTCCTCCAGTTATTTCTCCTTTCTTAGATAGTTTATACTCTCACTATTACTGTGAGAGTGTTTCTGTAGCAAATATTCTTCTCAAGATGAGAAGAAACTTCAATATTACAATCCATTTGTTATTGTGGTTTAAATACACACACACAAACACACACAAGTTAATGCACATACACTGATGATATCTCAATTTATGGGGCCATTCTGGGGATGTCAAGATCGATATCTCTCAAGTGGTTCTCAGAAGGCCATAGGGTGACCCTCTCTAGGTACTTAAGCAGGGAGGAGAAGTTGACCACACTGTGACATGTCCCTAGGAACTATGTGTGCCTTGTCCCAAAGTCAGACTGATGACTGACTATTTTGAAAACCACCATGGAACTTTTGTTTGGCAAATGATATAGATAAAGTCAGGGTCAAAATCAGAAAACTAGATGGAGCTTCCAAGCTCCAGTGGAAGAGCAGATGGATGGAGAAAAAGAGCAAGGATGTCAGGAATATAAGGGCTTGGTCCACACTATGAGACACTGTGCCTGAACTAAGGGAATTTCAACTAATCCAGTGACCTGGGAATGAAAGAACATGGGATCAAACTGGAAGCTCTGAATGTGGCTGACAATTGGGGCAGACAGAGAAGCCAAAGATAATGGCACTTGCAATTGTCTGCATATCATACACTGGCTTTTTGTGATCATATTTTTTGTGGATGCATACCTTGCTAAATCTGGATGGATGAAGGGTGGGCTTGGACTTCCCACAGCTCAAAGTACCCTGCCCTCTATTTGGACTGGTGTTTGAGTGGAGAGGTTTATTTGCGGAGCAAGAAGAATGTGGGAGGAGGAAGAGAAGTGGAAAGTTTGATAATTATTATTATGAAATAATGGAAAAATCAATAGAAAATAACCAATGAGGACATTGGAGCTAGGAAAAAAAAAACATTCATGTGAGTTGTTGATTCAGACCAAAAATTATTTTACAGAAAAATAAAAAACACATAAAGGGGTTGAGTTACTTGGAAAATATGACTCAAGTAATTGGGAAGAAGATTGGGGTTTTTATTTTGGGTCTTCATGGGGCTGTATGAGCAGCATTTTAGGACCTGTATGCTGGATATTTCTGGGGGTTAGTAGGGAAGAAACCTGGCTAGGAGGAGTTTTATGACATAAGTAGAGCCTTGATGATGTCACAAAGCTTTGGTTGGGGGTGGCAACTCTGTTCCACATGAAGCACTGGTCTTCTGTGAAGGTGGGCTTACTATCTTCACGGTGGCTGAGGAGGTCAGTTCAGCTCTTGCGCTCCACAACTGTTCAACCGAATTTCCAGAAGTTGGAATCTAGAGAGCCAAGATATTTTCTTTTGGTAAATATGTTTAGGAAGCAACTAGGACCTCTGTAGTCAAAGAAAGGTTTCTTTCAAATCTGCTCTGGGTCCAAAATTTATGTCGTTAACAGCTCCTATATTTGATAGCTGGGGGACGGTTAATGTCAGGTATTCTCCCCACTCTATCTTTGCTAAAAATGTCCAATTCCTCTGTCCACTTAAATGGCAAAGATCCTCTTTGTCCATATGTGTTTTAAAAGATAATTATTTCTAATAGGTGCTGTTGCACAGATTAATGTTTTTTTCTTTTGGCAGTTTGACACACAGTACTCACTTCTCTATTGAAGATACAGAATATCTTTATGTAATCAACCTGGATCTGGATCAGGAGACACAACAGAGAGAGCCAGTGGACTGGAGTGCCATGACCTTGGGCAGGTGGTTATAGATCAGCCAACTAACCAGTAGCTTGTGTGGTAAGGAGAGGAGTGGCTGTTCTTTGAATTCTTTGCCATCTGTTCAGATATTTCTTTCTCGCTATAAGTATAGGCATAGATTCCTCTCTCATTGATATAGTAAGTCAGGAAGTAGGTTTCTCAGAAGAGGTCAATTGCATTTTGCAGCAGGAATATGTCTCTGATACACATATACTGAGCTGTAGACAAGAGTTTGATAATTTTCCTATTAATTTCTTAAGAACATATTCCATTTAGGTATCCAAATCTATTCAGCCCTGCCTTTTTCACCTGCTCCAAAGTTATTCCTAAAAAGAGCCTTGACCTCACATGCTCACCTTCTTATCCTTGCAGGCACTTATGGTGGAGGAAACCACTTTGTGTCTGATTTAAACTGAAGAGTTCTTCCTATGCAGAGATTGGCAGCTATGAAGCACAAGCACAGAAACAGAGCCAAGAGACAGTGGAACAGGAGTGCTGTGGCCTATCTCAGAAAGTCTCCCGCCATGATGAAGATGCCTCTTAGTATGAGTTGCATGCCACATCTCCAGAAGAAGAATGGGCCATCGCTCCAGAAGCAAAAACTTAGTAAGCCTTTTGAGGCCCTGGAGAATATTGTTGGCCGCAGAATTTCTCATGGCTGGAAGGAAGCCAATGAACCAGTCACCCATTGGAAAGCCATCATTCTAGATCAACTGCCAACATATCCCTCTCTCTATTTGTTGAAATATGATGGGATTGATTGTGTCTATGGCTTGGAGCTTCATAGTGACGAAAGGATTTTAAACCTGAAGATCCTGCCTAATAATGTGCCATTTCCTCAGGTGACAGACACTCATCTCTCAAACACCATAGTTGGCAGAGCAGTGAAACATACATTCATGGGCACAAATGGCTCTAAGAATGACTGGAACGGGATGGTCCTAGAAGAGGTGCCAATCATGAAGACCTGGTTTTATATTACCTACAAGAAAGATCCGGTCTTGTACATTTACCACCTCCTGGATGACTACCTGGAAGGCAACCTCCACATCATGCCAGGATCTAACGAAGAGTGGAGTGGCGTGGTCCCAGGTGAGGTGCAGACCATAACGACCTGTTTCTACATTGTCAACGAGAATGATCCGGTCCTGTACCTTTACCACCATCATGATGATTCCATTGAAGGCAACCTCCACATCACGCCTGAATGTCCTCCAGTAGAGGTGACTTTGGAATTAGGCAGGGATTCCTTGGAGGGCAAAAGAGTGCAGTACAACAAAAAAGATGGAACCCAAGAGATAGGTAAAATTATTTGCCAAGTTCCCAACAAACCTTCTGTGTATTTCATCAAGTTTGATAATGACTTCCATATCTATGTCTATGATTTGGTGAAGATCTGTTAAAGTGAAATTCTCAAATTTTGAGGGGCAGACTTAATTCTCTCTTTGGGAATGTGTTTTTTCAGAGATACCTCAGGTCTTCTATGAATCCTGGTATCTTTTCCAATGGATTATACTTTCTCAAATAATAAAAATTTGTTAACATGTTGTGTTATTTGGTCAATGATGGATTGTGTTTGGTGGATGGGGCATCACAGAAATACATGCCTCAAAACAAAGCAGGATTTATGGTCTTTTCCCCTTGGAGAGTAAAGGACTGGGGATGCGTGGTGTGGTAAAGGACAAGATGGCTGTCAAGGAAGCAGTGAAGAGGGGACAAAAAGTTGTATGATCTCGGGGCGGTACGAAGCTTGAGGGAAAACCATGTCAAATGGAAAGATGTGACTGATATCAGCATGAGGTATTGGGACTTAAGAGGATAAAGAGTAGATTAATCAGGAAGGGACACAAATGTATACTCAAAATCAGAGAAAATTAGGTTTCATTTGATGAATGGTTTAATTCGTACTGGCTGTAAGTCAAAGGATGTTTGATCTCCACTAGAGCATGTTGCTTAGTGAAAAGTGTCTCCGCTCAGTTGCTCTTCTCCAGTAAGTTGAACATCAAGCTACCTACTTAGTTTTGCCAGAATTCTGTCTGCCACCTACTTTGTCATGCCTGGATTCGGTATGCCTTGAACTCTCATAGGTCTTATCCATGCCATCCAACCCTTGTCAGTTCATTTAAATAATTGCCCTGCCATATCTGGAAAACAGTGTTCCCTTTCATTGATCATGTTCTGTAGTACTTGGGCTATAAAACTCATGAACACACTCACCCACACACAGGATAAACATGTACATATGATGCCCACTAGTGTGTGACATGCACACATATGATGAATGCACCGAACTCCATAATATCAGTAAAGTAGGGAATCCATGATGCTAGGTGGAGTCTGGCAAAGACCCCACACACCCATCAAACCGCCAAATACCAGTATGGTACTGATGTCTGACTCCCATCCTGTAAGGAACCTGCCATCCTGTAACTGGGCTATTTTTGGTTCCTTCATCTTCACAAACTTGGTTAAAATGTTAGAGTTGTCAAACTGGGAGTTAGGGTCCAGCATGTAGATCAGCTGTCCCAGGTCAGGTGATTTGGCTACAATTTGGGTGAGAAATTGTACCAGGGAATTCTGGTACACCCTCTCCTCTTCTTCTCCCTGTCCTCATCATCACTCTTGTGGGTGGGCCTGGAGCACAAAGAAGGTAAAATGGAATAAGCCTCCTCCTTAGTGGAAAACCTTGTCAATCCTTAATTTGACCTGACTCTCTGAGGGAATGCAGAACATTATTTCCTACTAGGTCTCCTCATTCATTGGTTCACTCATTTTTCCAATGAATGATTGAATTCATCCATTCTTCCTTGTCTCTCTCTCTTCATTCTTCCCTTCTTCCATTTCCCCCTTGATTGTAGAAATTTGAGCAGCAGGGCTGCATCCCCATGGGGCCGCCTTGTAAGGTTATGCTCCGAAATAACAACACAAAACTATTCATTTCAACACTGCCTGTCCCCTTATTTTCAGCCTCTTAACCCGTGTCTAATAATGTATGTTGCAGCACGAGGTGCACTTAGAAGGAACGATTTAGCATGTCTGACCTGGTGGCTGGCTGTATCGCCATCTGCCTCAGAGTGCAGAGCTACCATTTCTGCCCATGGCAGAGGTGCATGGCATCTCTAAGCTCAATTCCTATTCCTCCCACCATTCTCTTATGTTTATTCCACCCACCTATGTTCTAACCTTGCAGGCCAAACAGTTTCTTTATTTAATTAACCAATGACCTATACTCCATCATTACTCCTATTTCTGTTTAAACAAGAATGGAATCTTTAACTTTAACATAGCAAAATTACATATAACAAAACAGTTATCAAGCAAGAATTACAGTCACAATATTTATATCTATTTTATCTTTTATCATAACAATGAAAAACTATAACTATCTATCTCTTCTTCAACTCTATCAGAGACTCCAGAATAATACAGTATTAATTAAGCAAACAAAATTAAGCCATTTTCAAACTCTAGAAATGACAGAGACATCTCGCTGCCTGGACAGTCACCCAAAGTTCCTCTGTACCGTTGGTGTTTCCATCCTCAGTCTACAGGCCCATAGTTTCCAGCAGACATTTCCATGAAGCGGGAAATTGCAAGGCAGTCACTATCTGCTTGTCTTGAAGAATGTTTTGCTGACCCTTTCCTGAATCAGGAACACGGAAAGATCATCTCACCTTTAGGCAAGTTCAGTAGTCCTCTCTCTGAGTGTTTTCTGTGTATAGTTTATGCAACAATCCAGGCAAGAGCAGTTTCTTCCCCAAATTGCTATCAAACTCCATAAGGATCCTCTTTGATGCCCATCTTCTTCCTGAAGTAGATATGTGCTGCCAAGAGTAGAGTGTCTCACTGTCATGAAAACGCCTAAGGTACTAAAACATTAAATAGCCTATTTTGTAGTCTAGAGGGATATGAATAATGCCTATCTAACTGAAATATATGGAGCTAGAAAATCTAACTAACATGACTACAAACTTGACTATTATTAATGATTATCCATTAATAACCTATATGCATTATATTTTTAAATGAACTACACAATCACAATACCTTAATTAAGATCAAAAATGCGTATACATATAACAAAATTGACCTAAAATCTCTATCAGTAAAGCAAAATCTATACTAATGCAAATATTCATATCTATATCACATCCCACTTTAAATGTAAAAGAACATTTATAAGCCATATTTGGGAACGTGGGTGCAGTTTTTTCTCTCCAAAATGCTTCCTGCTGAATGGTGGCATCATTATTGATTTATCTCAGTTGGCAGTTGAGCGAAGCAATTTTTTAAAGGTGTTCACAGCAACCTTTAAGTAGGGCGTGGTCCATCCTACCATATTAGGATAGAGGCATTCACATACTATCACCCTCTGTGAAAACAAAATAGAAACTCCTTTCCAAAGCATCATGTCCTTAGATCCAAATTTCAAAGTCAAGGCATTTTCAAAATATCTATGTTGGATTATTTCAGCAGCTTTTATAAAGAAACATCTTTTAGCAGCTATTGCTACTGCCTCAAAATTCAAATGATTCAAAAAGAGCATAATAGCATACAATATCAAAATTCGCTGTGATTTTTCCATCTTTGTGCGCTTCAATTTAACCTCTATTTTGTTTATTTTTCCTTTTTATTTTTTGCCTTTTGAGACAGGTTCTCTGTATCTTTGACCTGGAATAACTCTGTATACCTGTCTGTCCTTGAAGTCTCAGAGATCTGCCTCTCTCTGCCTTTCAGGCATTGGGATTAAAGGTGTATGCTACTACACATTGAACTCACAAAGATCTGTTTGTCTCTGCCTTCAAGGCACTGGGATTAAAGGCGTGTGCTACCTCACCTTGAAGGTACAGAGGTCAATCTCCCTCTGCCTCCCATGTGTTGGGTTGACAGGTGTGTACTACCACACCCAACAACTCTCTTCCTTTTTTTAACTTTAAGAACTTCAAATTTTAGCCTGCACATATTTTTAACACACTGTAAATCATTTAAAAATTTTCTTTGTCTTTGAATCTCTCTTTACTCTATTTCTCTCTCTGTTTTTCTGAGCACATGAGTCTTTCATTTACCAAGCAATCTCAGTAGGACTAAAGCCGTGGCTTTGCTGGCCAGATGTAGCCCATTCCTTAGCTTTCTGCCATTCCAACCTTGTGGCTGAGGTACCGAACAGAGCCGCATTCAGTGCCACAAGTCTACAGTGTTTCAAGGTCCTTGCCATCAAAGAGGCTGCAACAGACAACACTCAAGCCTTCTTTCTGTAGCTGGCCCTCCTTCCTCAAACAGTCAGAGTTTGCCCAGGCAGGATGGCCCAGAAAGCCGGCAATTTAAAACAACACAGTTTGTTTTCCTGCTACTGCTGAAAACATACAAGCATTCAGTTGGCTTTTATCAACACCATTTAACTGTTTTGTGGCAGGACCTCTTAAGGGCTGCAGGGTTTTGCAGCTGAAGCTGAGTCAGCAAGCCTCTTTTAGATGAGAGCCCTTGCTTTCTTCTAGCAAGCAGAGCAGACCGAGAAATCGCTGCTACCAAGAAAACATGCTTTACTCTTTCCCAAGCTTTCTCAGGCTTTCAGTGGATTCAGTTGTCCACAAGGCTGCAAGCCATTCTGTAGTTATTTGAGCAGCGAGGCTGTGTCCCCAGCACCACGACCGCATGAAGGTTATGCCTGAAATAAATACACAAAAACTGTATTCTTTTAAACACTGCTGGCCCATTAGATTCAGCATTTTAACCCATTTCTAATAATCAGTGTAGTATAACGAGGTGCACTTACCAGGAAAAATTCAGCATGTCTGACATGGTGGCTGGCTGCATCGACATCTGCCTCAGAGAGCAGAGCTATGGCATCTGCCGGGGAGAGGGGAGCATGGCTTCTCTGAGCTCACTACCTCTTCCTCCCGGCATTCTATTTTGTTTACTCCACCTACCTATGTTCTAACATATCAGCTGAAGCGGATTCTTTCTTTCATTAATCAATAAACTTCTTCTGTCACTTTATCCTTTCAACAGATTGCCCATATAAATCTCCCATGTGTCTTCTGTTGTATAATCTTTCATTTGTAAAGAACTTGCACTCTCAGGGGAGGATTTTTCTGACATCTCTGTGGATGGAGATCATATGAGGAAGGTCAGATGAGCAACCATGACAACTCTAATGCTGTAGAGTTAGGTGGACCAGAGATTGATGGCTGACATTCCTGTGCTATGCATCAGATGCCCCTGAACTCTGGCCCTGTTGACAGACAGGCAGACATCAAGTTGGTCACATATACTTAACTCATTCAGGTTCACAGATACTGTAAAAGGAGTTTTAATTCTTCTCCTAAACTAATAAAAAAAACAAGATTAGGAGAAGAGAAGAGCCTGAAGTAAGGCCTCAAAATGGGTCATTTTGCAAAGGAAAGGTTACCTGCCTCAATGTATGCTGTCTCCCTTTCTTAGTCAAATCCATCCTTCCAGTGTCTAGCTAACAGCTAACCATAGGATTGAACCCAACTGCCTTTGATTTCTGAAATAAGTGCTGTCCCCTTAAGGTCTCATAACAGCACAGGAAGGTTTGTAAGACTGTCCCAGCAACAATTTAAAGCAATTCTAGGACACCAAAGATGCAGCAAATTTGGTTAATTGGTAATATAGATCGTTCTGATGGGACAAAATAATTTAGAATTAAAAAAAACAGATTGGTGTACTCACGATGAATTTATGTGATATGGCAGACACAGGCTTCTGGTTCTGAATACTTCATGCTCGGTGGGTTTTGGAGATTGTCGTGACCCTGAACCTAGCTGGAGGCTTTGGGGCCTTGAAAGGACAAGACTTAATATTTCAGGACATCCTTGTACTTGGTGCCCACTGTTTACTGATTTCCTTACAGAGAATGAGCAGCCATCTACTCCTGCTGCCATGCCTTCCCCACATGAACAGAGAGAAGACCCTATACACACAGGTCGCTTGTATCACATGTGAAGGCATAAGTCACAAACAAACTCCCACAGCAGTTTAGAATTGTGATTAATAGAATGATTAGTTCTTGAAAGGGGAAAAACTTAGAGATCACAATCCCTGACAAAAGCCCTCTGCAGGATCAGAAAAGGAGCCTAGTAGCCGGAAGGGAAGCTCAAGCAAGAGATCAAGCTGAAGGTAGAAGTTGCTTTGTAAAAGAGAGAGAGACCACAACTCAATGGGCTGGTATCTCAGTGGCTATTCAGGAAACATCACAGAGAAAGGATCTGCTTCATGCATGAGAGTCACCGATGATTTCCCTTTAAGAAAAAAACCCATCAAAACTCCAAATAACATCATCAGCATTCAACGACATGTCTATGATTTCTTTGCCTTGCCTTTGATTGTGCAGTAAATGATGCTGATAGTTAATCTGTGCAATTAATGCAAATTTCCTTGTAACTGACTAGACAGAATTGACAGGTTATCTTAAATACAGCAGGGAGTCACTCTACGATGGAACTGGTTCATCATCACCTGTGTGACAGTGACATAATTGAGATCTTTCCTTTGTCTATAAATCTCATTATGTTCAACATGATATGTTGTCATACAGATTTCTTAGGGTTTTGTCCCACTGGTGGTTTCCTTGGTATGCTTACATAATTTTTGCCAGATCCAATCAGTTTTGACATGCACTCTCAGCTCCACGTCATTGTGTTCCCCTTATGTTCCAGTCCAGGCATTTTAGACCTCTTGTAACTGTTGTAAGAGTATCTCATGTTCCACCTAAATGATTTAGCGTTTTATTTAGGCTGGGTTTTATCTTCCATCACTGAGTTCATTGACTTTCCTTGGGCGTAATTCCTGGGACACTGAGCCTAACTCCTGGGGGATTCCTCCAGTTATTTCTCCTTTCTTAGATAGTTTATACTCTCACTATTACTGTGAGAGTGTTTCTGTAGCAAATATTCTTCTCAAGATGAGAAGAAACTTCAATATTACAATCCATTTGTTATTGTGGTTTAAATACACACACACAAACACACACAAGTTAATGCACATACACTGATGATATCTCAATTTATGGGGCCATTCTGGGGATGTCAAGATCGATATCTCTCGAGTGGTTCTCAGAAGGCCATAGGGTGACCCTCTCTAGGTACTTAAGCAGGGAGGAGAAGTTGACTGCACTGTGACATGTCCCTAGGAACTATGTGTGCCTTGTCCCAAAGTCAGACTGATGACTGACTATCTTGAAAACCACCATGGAACTTTTGTTTTGCAAATGATGGAGATCAAGTCAGGGTCAAAATCAGAAAACTAGATGGAGCTTCCAAGCTCCAGTGGAAGAGCAGATGGATGGAGAAAAAGAGCAAGGATGTCAGGAATATAAGGGCTTGGTCCACACTATGAGACACTGTGCCTGAACTAAGGGAATTTCAACTAATCCAGTGACCTGGGAATGAAAGAACATGGGATCAAACTGGAAGCTCTGAATGTGGCTGACAATTGGGGCAGACAGAGAAGCCAAAGATAATGGCACTTGCAATTGTCTGCATATCATACACTGGCTTTTTGTGATCATATTTTTTGTGGATGCATACATTGCTAAATCTGGATGGATGAAGGGTGGGCTTGGACTTCCCACAGCTCAAAGTACCCTGCCCTCTATTTGGACTGGTGTTTGAGTGGAGAGGTTTATTTGCGGAGCAAGAAGAATGTGGGAGGAGGAAGAGAAGTGGAAAGTTTGATAATTATTATTATGAAGTAATGGAAAAATCAATAGAAAATAACCAATGAGGACATTGGAGCTAGGAAAAAAAAACATTCATGTGAGTTGTTGATTCAGACCAAAAATTATTTTACAGAAAAAAAAAACACATAAAGGGGTTGAGTTACTTGGAAAATATGACTCAAGTAATTGGGAAGAAGATTGGGGTTTTTATTTTGGGTCTTCATGGGGCTGTATGAGCAGCATTTTAGGACCTGTATGCTGGATATTTCTGGGGGTTTGTAGGGAAGAAACCTGGCTAGGAGGAGTTTTATGACATAAGTAGAGCCTTGATGATGTCACAAAGCTTTGGTTGGGGGTGGCAACTCTGTTCCACATGAAGCACTGGTCTTCTGTGAAGGTGGGCTTACTATCTTCACGGTGGCTGAGGAGGTCAGTTCAGCTCTTGGGCTCCACAACTGTTCAACCGAATTTCCAGAAGTTGGAATCTAGAGAGCCAAGATATTTTCTTTTGGTAAATATGTTTAGGAAGCAACTAGGACCTCTGTAGTCAAAGAAAGGTTTCTTTCAAATCTGCTCTGGGTCCAAAATTTATGTCGTTAACAGCTCCTATATTTGATAGCTGGGGGACGGTTAATGTCAGGTATTCTCCCCACTCTATCTTTGCTAAAAATGTCCAATTCCTCTGTCCACTTAAATGGCAAAGATCCTCTTTGTCCATATGTGTTTTAAAAGATAATTATTTCTAATAGGTGCTGTTGCACAGATTAATGTTTTTTTCTTTTGGCAGTTTGACACACAGTACTCACTTCTCTATTGAAGATACAGAATATCTTTATGTAATCAACCTGGATCTGGATCAGGAGACACAACAGAGAGAGCCAGTGGACTGGAGTGCCATGACCTTGGGCAGGTGGTTATAGATCAGCCAACTAACCAGTAGCTTGAGTGGTAAGGAGAGGAGTGGCTGTTCTTTGAATTCTTTGCCATCTGTTCAGATATTTCTTTCTCGCTATAAGTATAGGCATAGATTCCTCTCTCATTGATATAGTAAGTCAGGAAGTAGGTTTCTCAGTAGAGGTCAATTGCATTTTGCAGCAGGAATATGTCTCTGATACACATATACTGAGCTGTAGACAAGAGTTTGATAATTTTCCTATTAATTTCTTAAGAACATATTCCATTTAGGTATCCAAATCTATTCAGCCCTGCCTTTTTCCCCTGCTCCAATGTTATTCCTAAAAAGAGCCTTGACCTCACATCCTCACCTTCTTATCCTTGCAGGCACTTATGGTGGAGGAAACCACTTTGTGTCTCATTTAAACTGAAGAGTTCTTCCTATGCAGAGATTGGCAGCTATGAAGCCCAAGCACAGAAACAGAGCCAAGAGACAGTGGAACAGGAGTGCTGTGGCCTATCTCAGAAAGTCTCCCACCATGATGAAGATGCCTCTTAGTATGAGTGGCATGCCACATCTCCAAAAGAAGAATGGGCCATCGCTCCAGAAGCAAAAACTTAGTAAGCCTTTTGAGGCCCTGGAGAATATTGTTGGCCGCAGAATTTCCCATGGCTGGAAGGAAGCCAATGAACCAGTCACCCATTGGAAAGCCATCATTCTAGATCAACTGCCAACATATCCCTCTCTCTATTTGTTGAAATATGATGAGATTGATTGTGTCTATGGCTTGGAGCTTCATAGTGACAAAAGGATTTTAAACCTGAAGATCCTGCCTAATAATGTGCCATTTCCTCAGGTGACAGACACTCATCTCTCAAACACCATAGTTGGCAGAGCAGTGAAACATACATTCATGGGCACAAATGGCTCTAAGAATGACTGGAACGGGATGGTCCTAGAAGAGGTGCCAATCATGAAGACCTGGTTTTATATTACCTACAAGAAAAATCCGGTCTTGTACATTTACCACCTCCGGGATGACTACCTGGAAGGCAACCTCCACATCATGCCAGGATCTAACGAAGAGTGGAGTGGCGTGGTCCCAGATGAGGTGCAGACCATAACGACCTGTTTCTACATTGTCAACGAGAATGATCCGGTCCTGTACCTTTACCACCATCATGATGATTCCATTGAAGGCAACCTCCACATCACGCCTGAATGTCCTCCAGTAGAGGTGACTTTGGAATTAGGCAGGGATTCCTTGGAGGGCAAAAGAGTGCAGTACAACAAAAAAGATGGAACCCAAGAGATAGGTAAAATTATTTGCCAAGTTCCCAACAAACCTTCTGTGTATTTCATCAAGTTTGATAATGACTTCCATATCTATGTCTATGATTTGGTGAAGATCTGTTAAAGTGAAATTCTCAAATTTTGAGGGGCAGACTTAATGCTCTCTTTGGGAATGTGTTTTTTCAGAGATACCTCAGGTCTTCTATGAATCCTGGTATCTTTTCCAATGGATTATTCTTTCTCAAAGAATAAAAATTTGTTAACATGTTGTGTTATTTGGTCAATGATGGATTGTGTTTGGTGGATGGGGCATCACAGAAATACATGCCTCAAAACAAAGCAGGATTTATGGTCTTTTCCCCTTGGAGAGTAAAGGACTGGGGATGCATGGTGCGGTAGAGGACAAGATGGCTGTCAAGGAAGCAGTGGAGAGGGGACAAAAAGTTGTATGATCTCGGGGCGGTATGAAGCTTGAGGGAAAACCATGTCAAATGGAAAGATGTGACCGATATCAGCGTGAGGTATTGGGACTTAAGAGGATAAAGAGTAGATTAATCAGGAAGGGACACAAATGTATACTCAAAATCAGAGAAAATTAGGTTTCATTTGATGAAAGGGTTAATTCGTACTGGCTGTAAGTCAAAGGATGTTTGATCTCCACTAGAGCATGTTGCTTAGTGAAAAGTGTCTCCGCTCAGTTGCTCTTCTCCAGTAAGGTGGACATCAAGTTACCTAATTAGTTTTGCCAGAATTCTGTCTGCCACCTACTTTGTCATGCCTGGATTCGGTATGCCTTGAACTCTCATAGGTCTTATCCATGCCATCCAACCCTTGTCAGTTCATTTAAATAATTGCCCTGCCATATCTGGAAAACAGTGTTCCCTTTCATTGATCATGTTCTGTAGTACTTGGGCTATAAAACTCATGAACACACTCACCCACACACAGAATAAACATGTACATATGATGCCCACTAGTGTGTGACATGCACACATATGATGAATGCACCGAACTCCATAATATCAGTAAAGTAGGGAATCCATGATGCTAGGTGGAGTCTGGCAAAGACCCCACACACCCATCAAACCGCCAAATACCAGTATGGTACTGATGTCTGACTCCCATCCTGTAAGGAACCTGCCATCCTGTAACTGGGCTATTTTTGGTTCCTTCATCTTCACAAACTTGGTTAAAATGTTAGAGTTGTCAAACTGGGAGTTAGGGTCCAGCATGTAGATCAGCTGTCCCAGGTCAGGTGATTTGGCTACAATTTGGGTGAGAAATTGTACCAGGGAATTCTGGTACACCCTCTCCTCTTCTTCTCCCTGTCCTCATCATCACTCTTGTGGGTGGACCTGGAGCACAAAGAAGGTAAAATGGAATAAGCCTCCTCCTTAGTGGAAAACCTTGTCAATCCTTAATTTGACCTGACTCTCTGAGGGAATGCAGCACATTTTTTCCTACTAGGTCTCCTCATTCATTGGTTCACTCATTTTTCCAAGGAATGATTGAATTCATCCATTCTTCCTTGTCTCTCTCTCTTCTTTCTTCCCTTCTTCCATTTCCCCCTTGATTGTAGAAATTTGAGCAGCAGGGCTGCATCCCCATGGGGCCGCCTTGTAAGGTTATGCTCCGAAATAACAACACAAAACTATTCAATTCAACACTGCCTGCCCCATTATTTTCAGCCTCTTAACCCATGTCTAATAATGTATGTTGCAGCACGAGGTGAGCTTAGAAGGAAAGATTTAGCATGTCTGACCTGGTGGCTGGCTGTATCGCCATCTGCCTCAGAGTGCAGAGCTACCATTTCTGCCCATGGCAGAGGTGCATGGCATCTCTAAGCTCAATTCCTATTCCTCCCACCATTCTCTTATGTTTATTCCACCCACCTATGTTCTAACCTTTCAGGCCAAACAGTTTCTTTATTTAATTAACCAATGACCTATACTCCGTCATTACTCCTATTTCTGTTTAAACAAGAACGGAATCTTTAATTTTAACATAGCAAAATTACATATAACAAAACAGTTATCAAGCAAGAATTACAGTTACAATATTTATATCTATTTTATCTTTTATCATAACAATGGAAAACTATAACTATCTATCTATTCTTCAACTCCATCAGAGACTCCAGAATAATACAGTATTACCTAAGCAAACAAAAAGTAAGCCATTTTCAAACTCTAGAAATGACAGAGACATCTCGCTGCCTGGACAGTCACCCAAAGTTCCTCTGTACCGTTGGTGTTTCCATCCTCAGCCTACAGGCCCATAGTTTCCAGCAGACATTTCCATGAAGCAGGAAATTTCAAAGGCAGTCACTATCTGCTTGTCTGGAAGAATGTTTTGCTGACCCTTTCCTGAATCAGGAACATGAAATGATCATCTCACCTTTAGGCAAGTTCAGTAGTCCTCTCTCTGAGTGTTTTCTGTGTACAGTTTATGCAACAATCCAGGCAAGAGCAGTTTCTTCCCCAAATGGCTATCAAACTCCATAAGGATCCTCTGTGATGCCCATCTTCTTCCTGAAGTAGATATGTGCTGCCAAGAGTAGAGTGTCTCACTGTCATGAAAAACCCTAAGGTACTAAAACATTAAATAGCCTATTTTGTAGTCTAGAGTGTAGTAGTAAGAGCGGCGGGCTGAGTCCCCACACCCGGCCGCCTGAACGGCTAGCTTTACCCGAAATAATTACACGGAAACTGTATTCTTTTAAACACTGCCTGACCCATTAGTTTCAGTTTCTTATTGGCTAGCTTTTACATATTGATCTAACCCATTTCTATTAATCTGTGTAGCCCACAAGCTGGCTTACCAGGAATGATCTTAACCTGCGTCTGTCTGGAGTGGGAGAACCATGGCGACTCCTTGACTCAGCTTCTTTCTCCCAGCATTCCATTCTGTTTACTCCGCCTACCTAAGGGTTGGCCTATCAAATGGGTCTAGGCAGTTTCTTTATTAATAAGAAATCACTCCCACATCACTAGAGAGTTATGAATAATGCCTATCGGACTGAAATATATATATCTATGTAGCTAGAAAATCTAACTAACATGACTACAAACTTGACTATTATTAATGATTATCCATTAATAACCTATATACATTATATTTTTAAATGAACTACACAATCAAAATACCTTAATGAAGATCAAGAATGCATATACATATAACAAAATTGACCTAAAATCTCTATCAGTAAAGAAAAATCTATACTAATGCAAATATTCATATCTATATCACATCCCACTTTAAATGTAAAAGAACGTTTATAAGCCATATTTGGGAACGTGGGTGCAGTTTCTTCTCTCCAAAATGCTTCCTGCTGAATGGTGGCATCATTATTGATTTATCTCAGTTGGCAGTTGAGCGAAGCAATTTTTTAAAGGTGTTCACAGCAACCTTTAAGTAGGGCGTGGTCCATCCTACCATATTAGGATAGAGGCATCCACAGACTATCACCCTCTGTGAAAACAAAATAGAAACTCCTTTCCAAAGCATCATGTCCTTAGATCCAAATTTCAATGACAAGGCATTTTCAAGATATCTATGTTGGATTATTTCAGCAGCTTTTATAAAGAAACATCTTTTAGCAGCTATTGCTACTGCCTCAAAATTCAAATGATTCAAAAAGAGCATAATAGCATACAATATCAAAATTCGCTGTGAATTTTCCATCTTTGTGTGCTTCAATTTAACCTCTATTTTGTTTATTTTTCCTTTTTATTTTTTGCCTTTTGAGACAGGTTCTCTGTATCTTTGACCTGGAATAACTCTGTATACCTGTCTGTCCTTGAAGTCTCAGAGATCTGCCTCTCTCTGCCTTTCAGGCATTGGGATTAAAGGTGTATGCTACTACACATTGAACTCACAAAGATCTGTTTGTCTCTGCCTTCAAGGCACTGGGATTAAAGGCGTGTGCTACCACACCCTGAAGGTACAGAGGTCAATCTCCCTCTGCCTCCCATGTGCTGGGTTTACAGGTGTGTACTACCACACCCAACAACTCTCTTCCTTTTTTTAACTTTAAGAACTTCAAATTTTAGCCTGCACATATTTTTAACACACTGTAAATCATTTAAAAATTTTCTTTGTCTTTGAATCTCTCTTTACTCTATTTCTCTCTCTGTTTTTCTGACCACATGAGTCTTTCATTTACCAAGCAATCTCAGTAGGACTAAAGCCGTGGCTTTGCTGGCCAGATGTAGCCCATTCCTTAGCTTTCTGCCATTCCAACCTTGTGGCTGAGGTACCGAACAGAGCCGCATTCAGTGCCACAAGTCTACAGTGTTTCAAGGTCCATGCCATCAAAGAGGCTGCAACAGACAACACTCAAGCCCTCTTTCTGTAGCTGGCCCTCCTTCCTCAAACAGTCAGAGTTTGCCCAGGCAGGATGGCCCAGAAAGCCGGCATTTTAAAACAACACAGTTTTTTTTCCTGCTACTGCTGAAAACATACAAGCATTCAGTTGGCTTTTATCAACAACATTTAAATGTTTTGTGGCAGGACCTCTTAAGGGCTGCAGGGTTTTGCAGCTGAAGCTGAGTCAGCAAGCCTCTTTTAGATGAGAGCCCTTGCTTTCTTCTAGCAAGCAGAGCAGACCGAGAAATCGCTGCTACCAAGAAAACATGCTTTACACTTTCCCAAGCATTCTCAGGCTTTCAGTGGATTCAGTTGTCCACAAGGCTGCAAGCCATTCTGTAGTTATTTGAGCAGCGAGGCTGTGTCCCCAGCACCATGACCGCATGAAGGTTATGCCTGAAATAAATACACAAAAACTGTATTCTTTTAAACACTGCTGGCCCACTAGACTCAGCATTTTAACCCATTTCTAATAATCAGTGTAGTATAATGAGGTGCACTTACCAAGAAAAATTCAGCATGTCTGACATAGTGGCTGGCTGCATCGACATCTGCCTCAGAGAGCAGAGCTATGGCATCTGCCGGGGAGAGGGGAGCATGGCTTCTCTGAGCTCACTACCTCTTCCTCCCGGCATTCTATTTTGTTTACTCCACCTACCTATGTTCTAACCTATCAGCTGAAGCGGATTCTTTCTTTAATTAATCAATAAACTTCTTCTGTCACTTTATCCTTTCAACAGCTTGCCCATATAAATCCCCCATGTGTCTTCTGTTGTATAATCTTTCATTTGTAAAGAACTTGCACTCTCAGTGGAGGATTTTTCTGACATCTCTGTGGATGGAGATCATATGAGGAAGATCAGATGAGCAACCATGACAACTGTAATGCTGTAGAGTTAGGTGGACCAGAGATTGATGGCTGACATTCCTGTGCTATGCATCAGATGCCCCTGAACTCTGGCCCTGTTGACAGACAGGCAGACATCAAGTTGGTCACATATACTTAACTCATTCGGGTTCACAGATACTGTAAATGGAGTTTTAATTCTTCTCCTAAACTAATAAAAAAACCAAGATTAGGAGAAGAGAAGAGCCTGAAGTAAGGCTTCAAAATGGGTCATTTTGCAAAGGAAAGGTTACCTGCCTCCATGTATGCTGTCTCCCCTTCTTAGTCAAATCCATCCTTCCAGTGTCTAGCTAACAGCTAACCATAGGATTGAACCCAACTGCCTTTGATTTCTGAAATAAGTGCTGTCCCCTTAAGGTCTCATAACAGCACAGGAAGGTTTGTAAGACTGTCCCAGCAACAATTTAAAGCAATTCTAGGACACCAAAGATGCAGCAAATTTGGTTAATTGGTAATATAGATCGTTCTGATGGGACAAAATAATTTAGAATTAAAAAAAACAGATTGGTGTACTCACGATGAATTTATGTGATATGGCAGACACAGGCTTCTGGTTCTGAATACTTCATGCTCGGTGGGTTTTGGAGATTGTCGTGACCCTGAACCTAGCTGGAGGCTTTGGGGCCTTGAAAGGACAAGACTTAATATTTCAGGACATCCTTGTACTTGGTGCCCACTGTTTACTGATTTCCTTACAGAGAATGAGCAGCCATCTACTCCTGCTGCCATGCCTTCCCCACATGAACAGAGAGAAGACCCTATACACACAGGTCGCTTGTATCACATGTGAAGGCATAAGTCACAAACAAACTCCCACAGCAGTTTAGAATTGTGATTAATAGAATGATTAGTTCTTGAAAGGGGAAAAACTTAGAGATCACAATCCCTGACAAAAGCCCTCTGCAGGATCAGAAAAGGAGCCTAGTAGCCGGAAGGGAAGCTCAAGCAAGAGATCAAGCTGAAGGTAGAAGTTGCTTTGTAAAAGAGAGAGAGACCACAACTCAATGGGCTGGTATCTCAGTGGCTATTCAGGAAACATCACAGAGAAAGGATCTGCTTCATGCATGAGAGTCACCGATGATTTCCCTTTAAGAAAAAAACCCATCAAAACTCCAAATAACATCATCAGCATTCAACGACATGTCTATGATTTCTTTGCCTTGCCTTTGATTGTGCAGTAAATGATGCTGATAGTTAATCTGTGCAATTAATGCAAATTTCCTTGTAACTGACTAGACAGAATTGACAGGTTATCTTAAATACAGCAGGGAGTCACTCTACGATGGAACTGGTTCATCATCACCTGTGTGACAGTGACATAATTGAGATCTTTCCTTTGTCTATAAATCTCATTATGTTCAACATGATATGTTGTCATACAGATTTCTTAGGGTTTTGTCCCACTGGTGGTTTCCTTGGTATGCTTACATAATTTTTGCCAGATCCAATCAGTTTTGACATGCACTCTCAGCTCCACGTCATTGTGTTCCCCTTATGTTCCAGTCCAGGCATTTTAGACCTCTTGTAACTGTTGTAAGAGTATCTCATGTTCCACCTAAATGATTTAGCGTTTTATTTAGGCTGGGTTTTATCTTCCATCACTGAGTTCATTGACTTTCCTTGGGCGTAATTCCTGGGACACTGAGCCTAACTCCTGGGGGATTCCTCCAGTTATTTCTCCTTTCTTAGATAGTTTATACTCTCACTATTACTGTGAGAGTGTTTCTGTAGCAAATATTCTTCTCAAGATGAGAAGAAACTTCAATATTACAATCCATTTGTTATTGTGGTTTAAATACACACACACAAACACACACAAGTTAATGCACATACACTGATGATATCTCAATTTATGGGGCCATTCTGGGGATGTCAAGATCGATATCTCTCGAGTGGTTCTCAGAAGGCCATAGGGTGACCCTCTCTAGGTACTTAAGCAGGGAGGAGAAGTTGACTGCACTGTGACATGTCCCTAGGAACTATGTGTGCCTTGTCCCAAAGTCAGACTGATGACTGACTATCTTGAAAACCACCATGGAACTTTTGTTTTGCAAATGATGGAGATCAAGTCAGGGTCAAAATCAGAAAACTAGATGGAGCTTCCAAGCTCCAGTGGAAGAGCAGATGGATGGAGAAAAAGAGCAAGGATGTCAGGAATATAAGGGCTTGGTCCACACTATGAGACACTGTGCCTGAACTAAGGGAATTTCAACTAATCCAGTGACCTGGGAATGAAAGAACATGGGATCAAACTGGAAGCTCTGAATGTGGCTGACAATTGGGGCAGACAGAGAAGCCAAAGATAATGGCACTTGCAATTGTCTGCATATCATACACTGGCTTTTTGTGATCATATTTTTTGTGGATGCATACATTGCTAAATCTGGATGGATGAAGGGTGGGCTTGGACTTCCCACAGCTCAAAGTACCCTGCCCTCTATTTGGACTGGTGTTTGAGTGGAGAGGTTTATTTGCGGAGCAAGAAGAATGTGGGAGGAGGAAGAGAAGTGGAAAGTTTGATAATTATTATTATGAAGTAATGGAAAAATCAATAGAAAATAACCAATGAGGACATTGGAGCTAGGAAAAAAAAACATTCATGTGAGTTGTTGATTCAGACCAAAAATTATTTTACAGAAAAAAAAAACACATAAAGGGGTTGAGTTACTTGGAAAATATGACTCAAGTAATTGGGAAGAAGATTGGGGTTTTTATTTTGGGTCTTCATGGGGCTGTATGAGCAGCATTTTAGGACCTGTATGCTGGATATTTCTGGGGGTTTGTAGGGAAGAAACCTGGCTAGGAGGAGTTTTATGACATAAGTAGAGCCTTGATGATGTCACAAAGCTTTGGTTGGGGGTGGCAACTCTGTTCCACATGAAGCACTGGTCTTCTGTGAAGGTGGGCTTACTATCTTCACGGTGGCTGAGGAGGTCAGTTCAGCTCTTGGGCTCCACAACTGTTCAACCGAATTTCCAGAAGTTGGAATCTAGAGAGCCAAGATATTTTCTTTTGGTAAATATGTTTAGGAAGCAACTAGGACCTCTGTAGTCAAAGAAAGGTTTCTTTCAAATCTGCTCTGGGTCCAAAATTTATGTCGTTAACAGCTCCTATATTTGATAGCTGGGGGACGGTTAATGTCAGGTATTCTCCCCACTCTATCTTTGCTAAAAATGTCCAATTCCTCTGTCCACTTAAATGGCAAAGATCCTCTTTGTCCATATGTGTTTTAAAAGATAATTATTTCTAATAGGTGCTGTTGCACAGATTAATGTTTTTTTCTTTTGGCAGTTTGACACACAGTACTCACTTCTCTATTGAAGATACAGAATATCTTTATGTAATCAACCTGGATCTGGATCAGGAGACACAACAGAGAGAGCCAGTGGACTGGAGTGCCATGACCTTGGGCAGGTGGTTATAGATCAGCCAACTAACCAGTAGCTTGAGTGGTAAGGAGAGGAGTGGCTGTTCTTTGAATTCTTTGCCATCTGTTCAGATATTTCTTTCTCGCTATAAGTATAGGCATAGATTCCTCTCTCATTGATATAGTAAGTCAGGAAGTAGGTTTCTCAGTAGAGGTCAATTGCATTTTGCAGCAGGAATATGTCTCTGATACACATATACTGAGCTGTAGACAAGAGTTTGATAATTTTCCTATTAATTTCTTAAGAACATATTCCATTTAGGTATCCAAATCTATTCAGCCCTGCCTTTTTCACCTGCTCCAATGTTATTCCTAAAAAGAGCCTTGACCTCACATCCTCACCTTCTTATCCTTGCAGGCACTTATGGTGGAGGAAACCACTTTGTGTCTCATTTAAACTGAAGAGTTCTTCCTATGCAGAGATTGGCAGCTATGAAGCCCAAGCACAGAAACAGAGCCAAGAGACAGTGGAACAGGAGTGCTGTGGCCTATCTCAGAAAGTCTCCCACCATGATGAAGATGCCTCTTAGTATGAGTGGCATGCCACATCTCCAAAAGAAGAATGGGCCATCGCTCCAGAAGCAAAAACTTAGTAAGCCTTTTGAGGCCCTGGAGAATATTGTTGGCCGCAGAATTTCCCATGGCTGGAAGGAAGCCAATGAACCAGTCACCCATTGGAAAGCCATCATTCTAGATCAACTGCCAACATATCCCTCTCTCTATTTGTTGAAATATGATGAGATTGATTGTGTCTATGGCTTGGAGCTTCATAGTGACAAAAGGATTTTAAACCTGAAGATCCTGCCTAATAATGTGCCATTTCCTCAGGTGACAGACACTCATCTCTCAAACACCATAGTTGGCAGAGCAGTGAAACATACATTCATGGGCACAAATGGCTCTAAGAATGACTGGAACGGGATGGTCCTAGAAGAGGTGCCAATCATGAAGACCTGGTTTTATATTACCTACAAGAAAAATCCGGTCTTGTACATTTACCACCTCCGGGATGACTACCTGGAAGGCAACCTCCACATCATGCCAGGATCTAACGAAGAGTGGAGTGGCGTGGTCCCAGATGAGGTGCAGACCATAACGACCTGTTTCTACATTGTCAACGAGAATGATCCGGTCCTGTACCTTTACCACCATCATGATGATTCCATTGAAGGCAACCTCCACATCACGCCTGAATGTCCTCCAGTAGAGGTGACTTTGGAATTAGGCAGGGATTCCTTGGAGGGCAAAAGAGTGCAGTACAACAAAAAAGATGGAACCCAAGAGATAGGTAAAATTATTTGCCAAGTTCCCAACAAACCTTCTGTGTATTTCATCAAGTTTGATAATGACTTCCATATCTATGTCTATGATTTGGTGAAGATCTGTTAAAGTGAAATTCTCAAATTTTGAGGGGCAGACTTAATGCTCTCTTTGGGAATGTGTTTTTTCAGAGATACCTCAGGTCTTCTATGAATCCTGGTATCTTTTCCAATGGATTATTCTTTCTCAAAGAATAAAAATTTGTTAACATGTTGTGTTATTTGGTCAATGATGGATTGTGTTTGGTGGATGGGGCATCACAGAAATACATGCCTCAAAACAAAGCAGGATTTATGGTCTTTTCCCCTTGGAGAGTAAAGGACTGGGGATGCATGGTGCGGTAGAGGACAAGATGGCTGTCAAGGAAGCAGTGGAGAGGGGACAAAAAGTTGTATGATCTCGGGGCGGTATGAAGCTTGAGGGAAAACCATGTCAAATGGAAAGATGTGACCGATATCAGCGTGAGGTATTGGGACTTAAGAGGATAAAGAGTAGATTAATCAGGAAGGGACACAAATGTATACTCAAAATCAGAGAAAATTAGGTTTCATTTGATGAAAGGGTTAATTCGTACTGGCTGTAAGTCAAAGGATGTTTGATCTCCACTAGAGCATGTTGCTTAGTGAAAAGTGTCTCCGCTCAGTTGCTCTTCTCCAGTAAGGTGGACATCAAGTTACCTAATTAGTTTTGCCAGAATTCTGTCTGCCACCTACTTTGTCATGCCTGGATTCGGTATGCCTTGAACTCTCATAGGTCTTATCCATGCCATCCAACCCTTGTCAGTTCATTTAAATAATTGCCCTGCCATATCTGGAAAACAGTGTTCCCTTTCATTGATCATGTTCTGTAGTACTTGGGCTATAAAACTCATGAACACACTCACCCACACACAGAATAAACATGTACATATGATGCCCACTAGTGTGTGACATGCACACATATGATGAATGCACCGAACTCCATAATATCAGTAAAGTAGGGAATCCATGATGCTAGGTGGAGTCTGGCAAAGACCCCACACACCCATCAAACCGCCAAATACCAGTATGGTACTGATGTCTGACTCCCATCCTGTAAGGAACCTGCCATCCTGTAACTGGGCTATTTTTGGTTCCTTCATCTTCACAAACTTGGTTAAAATGTTAGAGTTGTCAAACTGGGAGTTAGGGTCCAGCATGTAGATCAGCTGTCCCAGGTCAGGTGATTTGGCTACAATTTGGGTGAGAAATTGTACCAGGGAATTCTGGTACACCCTCTCCTCTTCTTCTCCCTGTCCTCATCATCACTCTTGTGGGTGGACCTGGAGCACAAAGAAGGTAAAATGGAATAAGCCTCCTCCTTAGTGGAAAACCTTGTCAATCCTTAATTTGACCTGACTCTCTGAGGGAATGCAGCACATTTTTTCCTACTAGGTCTCCTCATTCATTGGTTCACTCATTTTTCCAAGGAATGATTGAATTCATCCATTCTTCCTTGTCTCTCTCTCTTCTTTCTTCCCTTCTTCCATTTCCCCCTTGATTGTAGAAATTTGAGCAGCAGGGCTGCATCCCCATGGGGCCGCCTTGTAAGGTTATGCTCCGAAATAACAACACAAAACTATTCAATTCAACACTGCCTGCCCCATTATTTTCAGCCTCTTAACCCATGTCTAATAATGTATGTTGCAGCACGAGGTGAGCTTAGAAGGAAAGATTTAGCATGTCTGACCTGGTGGCTGGCTGTATCGCCATCTGCCTCAGAGTGCAGAGCTACCATTTCTGCCCATGGCAGAGGTGCATGGCATCTCTAAGCTCAATTCCTATTCCTCCCACCATTCTCTTATGTTTATTCCACCCACCTATGTTCTAACCTTTCAGGCCAAACAGTTTCTTTATTTAATTAACCAATGACCTATACTCCGTCATTACTCCTATTTCTGTTTAAACAAGAACGGAATCTTTAATTTTAACATAGCAAAATTACATATAACAAAACAGTTATCAAGCAAGAATTACAGTTACAATATTTATATCTATTTTATCTTTTATCATAACAATGGAAAACTATAACTATCTATCTATTCTTCAACTCCATCAGAGACTCCAGAATAATACAGTATTACCTAAGCAAACAAAAAGTAAGCCATTTTCAAACTCTAGAAATGACAGAGACATCTCGCTGCCTGGACAGTCACCCAAAGTTCCTCTGTACCGTTGGTGTTTCCATCCTCAGCCTACAGGCCCATAGTTTCCAGCAGACATTTCCATGAAGCAGGAAATTTCAAAGGCAGTCACTATCTGCTTGTCTGGAAGAATGTTTTGCTGACCCTTTCCTGAATCAGGAACATGAAATGATCATCTCACCTTTAGGCAAGTTCAGTAGTCCTCTCTCTGAGTGTTTTCTGTGTACAGTTTATGCAACAATCCAGGCAAGAGCAGTTTCTTCCCCAAATGGCTATCAAACTCCATAAGGATCCTCTGTGATGCCCATCTTCTTCCTGAAGTAGATATGTGCTGCCAAGAGTAGAGTGTCTCACTGTCATGAAAAACCCTAAGGTACTAAAACATTAAATAGCCTATTTTGTAGTCTAGAGTGTAGTAGTAAGAGCGGCGGGCTGAGTCCCCACACCCGGCCGCCTGAACGGCTAGCTTTACCCGAAATAATTACACGGAAACTGTATTCTTTTAAACACTGCCTGACCCATTAGTTTCAGTTTCTTATTGGCTAGCTTTTACATATTGATCTAACCCATTTCTATTAATCTGTGTAGCCCACAAGCTGGCTTACCAGGAATGATCTTAACCTGCGTCTGTCTGGAGTGGGAGAACCATGGCGACTCCTTGACTCAGCTTCTTTCTCCCAGCATTCCATTCTGTTTACTCCGCCTACCTAAGGGTTGGCCTATCAAATGGGTCTAGGCAGTTTCTTTATTAATAAGAAATCACTCCCACATCACTAGAGAGTTATGAATAATGCCTATCGGACTGAAATATATATATCTATGTAGCTAGAAAATCTAACTAACATGACTACAAACTTGACTATTATTAATGATTATCCATTAATAACCTATATACATTATATTTTTAAATGAACTACACAATCAAAATACCTTAATGAAGATCAAGAATGCATATACATATAACAAAATTGACCTAAAATCTCTATCAGTAAAGAAAAATCTATACTAATGCAAATATTCATATCTATATCACATCCCACTTTAAATGTAAAAGAACGTTTATAAGCCATATTTGGGAACGTGGGTGCAGTTTCTTCTCTCCAAAATGCTTCCTGCTGAATGGTGGCATCATTATTGATTTATCTCAGTTGGCAGTTGAGCGAAGCAATTTTTTAAAGGTGTTCACAGCAACCTTTAAGTAGGGCGTGGTCCATCCTACCATATTAGGATAGAGGCATCCACAGACTATCACCCTCTGTGAAAACAAAATAGAAACTCCTTTCCAAAGCATCATGTCCTTAGATCCAAATTTCAATGACAAGGCATTTTCAAGATATCTATGTTGGATTATTTCAGCAGCTTTTATAAAGAAACATCTTTTAGCAGCTATTGCTACTGCCTCAAAATTCAAATGATTCAAAAAGAGCATAATAGCATACAATATCAAAATTCGCTGTGAATTTTCCATCTTTGTGTGCTTCAATTTAACCTCTATTTTGTTTATTTTTCCTTTTTATTTTTTGCCTTTTGAGACAGGTTCTCTGTATCTTTGACCTGGAATAACTCTGTATACCTGTCTGTCCTTGAAGTCTCAGAGATCTGCCTCTCTCTGCCTTTCAGGCATTGGGATTAAAGGTGTATGCTACTACACATTGAACTCACAAAGATCTGTTTGTCTCTGCCTTCAAGGCACTGGGATTAAAGGCGTGTGCTACCACACCCTGAAGGTACAGAGGTCAATCTCCCTCTGCCTCCCATGTGCTGGGTTTACAGGTGTGTACTACCACACCCAACAACTCTCTTCCTTTTTTTAACTTTAAGAACTTCAAATTTTAGCCTGCACATATTTTTAACACACTGTAAATCATTTAAAAATTTTCTTTGTCTTTGAATCTCTCTTTACTCTATTTCTCTCTCTGTTTTTCTGACCACATGAGTCTTTCATTTACCAAGCAATCTCAGTAGGACTAAAGCCGTGGCTTTGCTGGCCAGATGTAGCCCATTCCTTAGCTTTCTGCCATTCCAACCTTGTGGCTGAGGTACCGAACAGAGCCGCATTCAGTGCCACAAGTCTACAGTGTTTCAAGGTCCATGCCATCAAAGAGGCTGCAACAGACAACACTCAAGCCCTCTTTCTGTAGCTGGCCCTCCTTCCTCAAACAGTCAGAGTTTGCCCAGGCAGGATGGCCCAGAAAGCCGGCATTTTAAAACAACACAGTTTTTTTTCCTGCTACTGCTGAAAACATACAAGCATTCAGTTGGCTTTTATCAACAACATTTAAATGTTTTGTGGCAGGACCTCTTAAGGGCTGCAGGGTTTTGCAGCTGAAGCTGAGTCAGCAAGCCTCTTTTAGATGAGAGCCCTTGCTTTCTTCTAGCAAGCAGAGCAGACCGAGAAATCGCTGCTACCAAGAAAACATGCTTTACACTTTCCCAAGCATTCTCAGGCTTTCAGTGGATTCAGTTGTCCACAAGGCTGCAAGCCATTCTGTAGTTATTTGAGCAGCGAGGCTGTGTCCCCAGCACCATGACCGCATGAAGGTTATGCCTGAAATAAATACACAAAAACTGTATTCTTTTAAACACTGCTGGCCCACTAGACTCAGCATTTTAACCCATTTCTAATAATCAGTGTAGTATAATGAGGTGCACTTACCAAGAAAAATTCAGCATGTCTGACATAGTGGCTGGCTGCATCGACATCTGCCTCAGAGAGCAGAGCTATGGCATCTGCCGGGGAGAGGGGAGCATGGCTTCTCTGAGCTCACTACCTCTTCCTCCCGGCATTCTATTTTGTTTACTCCACCTACCTATGTTCTAACCTATCAGCTGAAGCGGATTCTTTCTTTAATTAATCAATAAACTTCTTCTGTCACTTTATCCTTTCAACAGCTTGCCCATATAAATCCCCCATGTGTCTTCTGTTGTATAATCTTTCATTTGTAAAGAACTTGCACTCTCAGTGGAGGATTTTTCTGACATCTCTGTGGATGGAGATCATATGAGGAAGATCAGATGAGCAACCATGACAACTGTAATGCTGTAGAGTTAGGTGGACCAGAGATTGATGGCTGACATTCCTGTGCTATGCATCAGATGCCCCTGAACTCTGGCCCTGTTGACAGACAGGCAGACATCAAGTTGGTCACATATACTTAACTCATTCGGGTTCACAGATACTGTAAATGGAGTTTTAATTCTTATCCTAAACTAATAAAAAAACCAAGATTAGGAGAAGAGAAGAGCCTGAAGTAAGGCTTCAAAATGGGTCATTTTGCAAAGGAAAGGTTACCTGCCTCCATGTATGCTGTCTCCCCTTCTTAGTCAAATCCATCCTTCCAGTGTCTAGCTAACAGCTAACCATAGGATTGAACCCAACTGCCTTTGATTTCTGAAATAAGTGCTGTCCCCTTAAGGTCTCATAACAGCACAGGAAGGTTTGTAAGACTGTCCCAGCAACAATTTAAAGCAATTCTAGGACACCAAAGATGCAGCAAATTTGGTTAATTGGTAATATAGATCGTTCTGATGGGACAAAATAATTTAGAATTGAAAAAAAAACAGATTGGTGTACTCACGATGAATTTATGTGATATGGCACACACAGGCTTCTGGTTCTGAATACTTCATACTCGGTGGGTTTTGGAGATTGTCGTGACCCTGAACCTAGCTGGAGGCTTTGGGGCCTTGAAAGGACAAGACTTAATATTTCAGGACATCCTTGTACTTGGTGCCCACTGTTTACTGATTTCCTTACAGAGAATGAGCAGCCATCTACTCCTGCTGCCATGCCTTCCCCACATGAACAGAGAGAAGACCCTATACACACAGGTCGCTTGTATCACATGTGAAGGCATAGGTCACAAACAAACTCCCACAGCAGTTTAGAATTGTGATTAATAGAATGATTAGTTCTTGAAAGGGGAAAAACTTAGAGATCACAATCCCTTACAAAAGCCCTCTGCAGGATCAGAAAAGGAGCCTAGTAGCCGGAAGGGAAGCTCAAGCAAGAGATCAAGCTGAAGGTAGAAGTTGCTTTTTAAAAGAGAGAGAGACCACAACTCAATGGGCTGGTATCTCAGTGGCTATTCAGGAAACATCACAGAGAAAGTATCTGCTTCATGCATGAGAGTCACCGATGATTTCCCTTTAAGAAAAAAACCCATCAAAACTCCCAATAACATCATCAGCATTCAACAACATGTCTATGATTTCTTTGCCTTGCCTTTGATTTTGCAGTAAATGATGCTGATAGTTAATCTGTGCAATTAATGCAAATTTCCTTGTAACTGACTAGACAGAATTGACAGGTTATCTTAAATACAGCAGGGAGTCACTCTACGATGGAACTGGTTCATCATTACCTGTGTGACAGTGACATAATTGAGATCTTTCCTTTGTCTATAAATCTCATTATGTTCAACATGATATGTTGTCATATAGATTTCTTAGGGTTTTGTCCCACTGGTGGTTTCCTTGGTATGCTTACATATTTTTTTCCAGATCCAATCAGTTTTGACATGCACTCTCAGCTCCACGTCATTGTGTTCATCTTATGTTCCAGTCTAGGCATTTTAGACCTCTTGTAACTGTTGTAAGAGTATCTCATGTTCCACCTAAATGATTTAGGGTTTAATTTAGGCTGGGTTTTATCTTCCATCACTGAGTTCATTGACTTTCCTTGGGCGTAATTCCTGGGACACTGAGCCTAAATCCTGGGGGATTCCTCCAGTTATTTCTCCTTTCTTATATAGTTTACACTCTCACTATTACTGTGAGAGTGTTTCTGTAGCAAATATTCTTCTCAAGATGAGAAGAAACTTCAATATTACTATCCATTTGTTATTGTGCTTTAAATACACACACACAAACACACACAAGTTAATGCACATACACTGATGATATCTCAATTTATGGGGCCATTCTGGGGATGTCAAGATCGATATCTCTCGAGTGGTTCTCAGAAGGCCATAGGGTGACCCTCTCTAGGTACTTAAGCAGGGAGGAGAAGTTGACCACACTGTGACATGTCCCTAGGAACTATGTGTGCCTTGTCCCAAAGTCAGACTGATGACTGACTATCTTGAAAACCACCATGGAACTTTTGTTTGGCAAATGATGGATATCAAGTCAGGGTCAAAATCAGAAAACTAGATGGAGATTCCAAGCTCCAGTGGAAGAGCAGATGGATGGAGAAAAAGAGCAAGGATGTCAGGAATATAAGGGCTTGGTCCACACTATGAGACACTGTGCCTGAACTAAGGGGATTTCAACTAATCCAGTGACCTGGGAATGAAAGAACATGGGATCAAACTGGAAGCTCTGAATGTGGCTGACAATTGGGGCAGACGGAGAAGCCAAAGATAATGGCACTTGCAATTGTCTGCATATCATACACTGGCTTTTTGTGATCATATTTTTTGTGGATGCATACCTTGCTAAATCTGGATGGATGAAGGGTGGGCTTGGACTTCCCACAGCTCAAAGTACCCTGCCCTCTATTTGGACTGGTGTTTGAGTGGAGAGGTTTATTTGCGGAGCAAGAAGAATGTGGGAGGAGGAAGAGAAGTGGAAAGTTTGATAATTATTATTATGAAGTAATGGAAAAATCTATAGAAAATAACCAATGAGGACATTGGAGCTAGGAAAGAAAACATTCATGTGAGTTGTTGATTCAGACCAAAAATTATTTTACAGAAAAAAAAAAACACATAAAGGGGTTGAGTTACATGGAAAATATGACTCAAGTAATTGGGAAGAAGATTGGGGTTTTTATTTTGGGTCTTCATGGGGCTGTATGAGCAGCATTTTAGGACCTGTATGCTGGATATTTCTGGGGGTTAGTAGGGAAGAAACCTGGCTAGGAGGAGTTTTATGACATAAGTAGAGCCGTGATGATGTCACAAAGTTTGGTTGGGGGTCGCAACTCTGTTCCACATGAAGCACTGGTCTTCTGTGAAGGTGGGCTTACTATCTTCACGGTGGCTGAGGAGGTCAGTTCAGCTCTTGGGCTCCACAACTGTTCAACCGAATTTCCAGAAGATGGAATCTAGAGAGCCAAGATATTTTCTTTTGGTAAATATGTTTAGGAAGCAACTAGGACCTCTGTAGTCAAAGAAAGGTTTCTTTCAAATCTGCTCTGGGTCCAAAATTTATGTCGTTAACAGCTCCTATATTTGATAGCTGGGGGACGGTTAATGTCAGGTATTCTCCCCACTCTATCTTTGCTAAAAATGTCCAATTCCTCAGTCCACTTAAATGGCAAAGATCCTCTTTGTCCATATGTGTTTTTAAAGATAATTATTTCTAATAGGTGCTGTTGCACAGATTAATGTTTCTTTCTTTTGGCAGTTTGACTCACAGTACTCACTTCTCTAATGAAGATACAGAATATCTTTATGTAATCAACCTGGATCTGGATCAGGAGAAACAATAGAGAGAGCCATGGACTGGAGTGCCATGACCTTGGGCAGGTGGTTATAGATCAGCCAACTAACCAGTAGCTTGAGTGGTAAGGAGAGGAGTGGCTGTTCTTTGAATTCTTTGCCATCTGTTCAGATATTTCTTTCTCACTTTAGGTATAGGCATAGCTTCCTCTCTCATTGATATAGTAAGTCAGGAAGTAGGTTTCTCAGTAGAGGTCAATTGCATTTTGCAGCAGGAATATGTCTCTGATACACATATACTGAGCTGTAGACAAGAGTTTGATAATTTTCCTATTAATTTCTTAAGAACATATTCCATTTAGGTATCCAAATCTATTCAGCCCTGCCTTTTTCACCTGCTCCAAAGTTATTCCTTAAAAGAGCCTTGGCCTCACATCCTCACCTTCTTATCCTTGCAGGCACTTATGGTGGAGGAAACCACTTTGTGTCTGATTTAAACTGAAGAGTTCTTCCTATGCAGAGATTAGCAGCTATGAAGCCCAAGCACAGAAACAGAGCCAAGAGACAGTGGAACAGGAGTGCTGTGGCCTATCTCAGAAAGTCTCCCACCATGATGAAGATGCCTCGTAGTATGAGTTGCATGCCACATCTCCAGAAGAAGAATGGGCCAACGCTCCAGAAGCAAAAACTTAGTAAGCCTTTTGAGGCCCTGGAGAATATTGTTGGCCGCAGAATTTCTCATGGCCGTAAGGAAGCCAATGAACCAGTCACCCATTGGAAAGCCATCATTCTAGATCAACTGCCAACATATCCCTCTCTCTATTTTTTGAAATATGATGGGATTGATTGTGTCTATGGCTTGGAGCTTCATAGTGATGAAAGGATTTTAAACCTGAAGATCCTGCCTAATAATGTGCCATTTCCTCAGGTGACAGACACTCATCTCTCAAACACCATAGTTGGCAGAGCAGTGAAACATACATTCATGGGCACAAATGGCTCTAAGAATGACTGGAACGGGACGGTCCTAGAAGAGGTGCCAATCATGAAGACCTGGGTTTATATTACCTACAAGAAAGATCCGGTCTTGTACATTTACCACTTCCTGGATGACTACCTGGAAGGCAACCTCCACATCATGCCAGGCTCTAAGGAAGAGTGGAGTGGCGTGGTCCCAGATGAGGTGCAGACCATAACGACCTGTTTCTACATTGTCAACGAGAATGATCCGGTCCTGTACCTTTACCACCATCATGATGATTCCATTGAAGTCAACCTCCACATCACGCCTGAATGTCCTCCAGTAGAGGTGACTTTGGAATTAGGCAGGGATTCCTTGGAGGGCAAAAGAGTACAGTACAACAAAAAAGATGGAACCCAAGAGATATGTAAAATTATTTGCCAAGTTCCCAACAAACCTTCTGTGTATTTCATCAAGTTTGATAATGACTTCCATATCTATGTCTATGATTTGGTGAAGATCTGTTAAAGTGAAATTCTCAAATTTTGAGGGGCAGACTTAATTCTCTCCTTGGGAATGTGTTTTTCAGAGATACCTCACGTCTTCTATGAATCCTGGTATCTTTTCCAATGGATTATTCTTTCTCAAAGAATAAAAATTTGTTAACATGTTGTGTTATTTGGTCAATGATGGATTGTGTTTGGTGGATGGGGCATCACAGAAATACATGCCTCAAAACAAAGCAGGATTTATGGTCTTTTCCCCTTGGAGAGTAAAGGACTGGGGATGCGTGGTGTGGTAAAGGACAAGATGGCTGTCAAGGAAGCAGTGGAGAGGGGACAAAGAGTTGTATGATCTCGTGGCGGTACGAAGCTTGAGGGAAAACCATGTCAAATGGAAAGATGTGACCGATATCAGCGTGAGGTATTGGGACTTAAGAGGATAAAGAGTAGATTAATCAGGAAGGGACACAAATGTATACTCAAAATCAGAGAAAATTAGGTTTCATTTGATGAATGTTTTAATTCGTACTGGCTGTAAGTCAAAGGATGTTTGATCTCCACTAGAGCATGTTGCTTAGTGAAAAGTGTCTCTGCTCAGTTGCTCTTCTCCAGCAAGTTGGACATCAAGCTACCTACTTAGTTTTGCCAGAATTCTGTCTGCCACCTACTTTGTCATGCCTGGATTCGGTATGCCTTGAACTCTCATCGGTCTTATCCATGCCATCCAACCCTTGTCAGTTCATTTAAATAATTGCCCTGCCATATCTGGAAAACAGTGTTCCCTTTCATTGATCATGTTCTGTAGTACTTGGGCTATAAAACTCATGAACACACTCACCCACACACAGGATAAACATGTACATATGATGCCCACTAGTGTGTGACATGCACACATATGATGAATGCACCGAACTCCATAATATCAGTAAAGTAGGGAATCCATGATGCTAGGTGGAGTCTGGCAAAGACCCCACACACCCATCAAACCGCCAAATACCAGTATGGTACTGATGTCTGACTCCCATCCTGCAAGGAACCTGCCATCCTGTAACTGGGATATTTTTGGTTCCTTCATCTTCACAAACTTGATTAAAATATTAGAGTTTTCAAACTGGGAGTTAGGGTCCAGCATGTAGATCAGCTGTCCCAGGTCAGGTGATTTGGCTACAATTTGGGTGAGAAATTGTACCAGGGAATTCTGGTACACCCTCTCCTCTTCTTCTCCCTGTCCTCATCATCACTCTTGTGGGTGGACCTGGAGCACAAAGAAGGTAAAATGGAATAAGCCTCCTCCTTAGTGGAAAACCTTGTCAATCCTTAATTTGACCTGACTCTCTGAGGGAATGCAGCACATTTTTTCCTACTAGGTCTCCTCATTCATTGGTTCACTCATTTTTCCAAGGAATGATTGAATTCATCCATTCTTCCTTGTCTCTCTCTCTTCTTTCTTCCCCTCTTCCATTTCCCCCTTGATTGTAGAAATTTGAGCAGCAGGGCTGCATCCACATGTGGCTGCCTTGTAAGGTTATGCTCCGAAATAACAACACAAAATTATTCATTTCAACACTGCCTGCCCCATTATTTTCAGCCTCTTAACCCATGTCTAATAATGTATGTTGCAGCACGAGGTGCGCTTAGAAGGAAAGATTTAGCATGTCTGACCTGGTGGCTGGCTGTATTGCCATCTGCCTCAGAGTGCAGAGCTACCATTTCTGCCCATGGCAGAGGTGCATGGCATCTCTAAGCTCAATTTCTATTCCTCCCAGCATTCTCTTATGTTTATTCCACCCACCTATGTTCTAACCTTTCAGGCCAAACAGTTTCTTTATTTAATTAACCAATGACCTATACTCTATCATTACTCCTATTTCTGTTTAAACAAGAACGGAATCTTTAACTTTAACATAGCAAAATTACATATAACAAAACAGTTATCAAGCAAGAATTACAGTTACAATATTTATATCTATTTTATCTTTTATCATAACAATCGAAAACTATAACTATCTATCTATTCTTCAACCTCATCAGAGACTCCAGAATAATACAGTATTACCTAAGCAAACAAAAAGTAAGCCATTTTCAAACTCTAGAAATGACAGAGACATCTCGCTGCCTGGACAGTCACCCAAAGTTTCTCTGTACCGTTGGTGTTTCCATCCTCAGCCTACAGGCCCATAGTTTCCAGCAGACATTTCCATGAAGCAGGAAATTTCAAAGGCAGTCAATATCTGCTTGTCTTGAAGAATGTTTTGCTGACCCTTTCCTGAATCAGGAACACGAAAAGATCATCTCACCTTTAGGCAAGTTCAGTAGTCCTCTCTATGATTGGTTTCTGTGTACAGTTTATGCAACAATCCAGGCAAGAGCAGTTTCTTCCCCAAACGGCTATCAAACTCCATAAGGATCCTCTCTGATGCCCATATTCTTCCTGAAGAAGATATGTGCTGCCAAGAGTAGAGTGTCTCACTGTCATGAAAAACCCTAAGGTACTAAAACATTAAATAGCCTATTTTGTAGTCTAGAGAGATATGAATAATGCCTATCTAACTGAAATATATATATCTATGTAGCTAGAAAATCTAACTAACATGACTACAAACTTGACTATTATTAATGATTATCCATTAATAACCTATATACATTATATTTTTAAATGAACTACACAATCACAATACCTTAATTAAGATCAAAAATGCATATATATATAACAAAATTGACCTAAAATCTCTATCAGTAAAGCAAAATCTATACTAGTGCAAATATTCATATCTATATCACATCCCACTTTAAATGTAAAAGAACGTTTATAAGCCATATTTGGGAACGTGGGTGCAGTTTTTTCTCTCCAATATGCTTCCTGCTGAATGGTGATATCATTATTGATTTATCTCAGTTGGCAGTTGAGCGAAGCAATTTTTTAAAGGTGTTCACAGCAACCTTTAAGTAGGGCGTGGTCCATCCTACCATATTAGGATAGAGGCATCCACAGACTATCACCCTCTGTGAAAACAAAATAGAAATTCCTTTCCAAAGCATCATGTCCTTAGATCCAAATTTCAAAGTCAAGGCATTTTCAAAATATCTATGTTGGATTATTTCAGCAGCTTTTATAAAGAAACATCTTTTAGCAGCTATTGCTACTGCCTCAAAATTCAAATGATTCAAAAAGAGCATAATAGCATACAGTATCAAAATTCGCTGTGAATTTTCCATTTTGTGCGCTTCAATTTAACCTCTATTTTGTTTATTTTTCCTTTTTATTTTTTGCCTTTTGAGACAGGTTCTCTGTATCTTTGACCTGGAATAACTCTGTATACCTGTCTGTCCTTGAAGTCTCAGAGATCTGCCTCTCTCTGCCTTTCAGGCATTGGGATTAAAGGTGTATGCTACTACACATTGAACTGACAAAGAACTGTTTCTCTCTGCCTTCAAGGCACTGGGATTAAAGGCGTGTGCTACCTCACCTTGAAGGTACAGAGGTCAATCTCCCTCTGCCTCCCATGTGTTGGGTTTACAGGTGTGTACTACCACACCCAACAACTCTCTTCCTTTTTTTAACTTTAAGAACTTCAAATTTTAGCCTGCACATATTTTTAACACACTGTACATCATTTAAAAATTTTCTTTGTCTTTGAATCTCTCTTTACTCTATTTCTCTCTCTGTTTTTCTGAGCACATGAGTCTTTCATTTACCAAGCAATCTCAGTAGGACTAAAGCCGTGGCTTTGCTGGCCAGATGTAGCCCATTCCTTAGCTTTCTGCCATTCCAACCTTGTGGCTGAGGTACCGAACAGAGCCGCATTCAGTGCCACAAGTCTACAGTGTTTCAAGGTCCTTGCCATCAAAGAGGCTGCAACAGACAACACTTAAGCCCTCTTTCTGTAGCTGGCCCTCCTTCCTCAAACAGTCAGAGTTTGCCCAGGCAAGATGGCCCAGAATGCCGGCATTTTAAAACAACACAGTTTTTTTTCCTGCTACTGCTGAAAACATACAAGCATTCAGTTGGCTTTTATCAACACCATTTAAATGTTTTGTGGCAGGACCTCTTAAGGGCTGCAGGTTTTTGCAGCTGAAGCTGAGTCAGCAAGCCTCTTTTAGATGAGAGCCCTTGCTTTCTTCTAGCAAGCAGAGCAGACCGAGAAATCGCTGCTACCAAGAAAACATGCTTTACTCTTTCCCATGCTTTCTCAGGCTTTCAGTGGATTCAGTTGTCCACAAGGCTGCAAGCCATTCTGTAGTTATTTGAGCAGTGAGGCTGTGTACCCAGCACCACGGCCGCATGAAGGTTATGCCTGAAATAAATACACAAAAACTGTATTCTTTTAAACACTGCTGGCCCATTAGATTCAGCATTTTAACCCATTTCGAATAATCAGTGTAGTATAATGAGGTGCACTTACCAGGAAAAATTCACCATGTCTGACATGGTGGCTGGCTGCATCGACATCTGCCTCAGAGAGCAGAGCTATGGCATCTGCCGGGGAGAGGGGAGCATGGCTTCTCTGAGCTCACTACCTCTTCCTCCCGGCATTCTATTTTGTTTACTCCACCTACCTATGTTCTAACCTATCAGCTGAAGCGGATTCTTTCTTTAATTAATCTATAAACTTCTTCTGTCACTTTATCCTTTCAACAGCTTGCCCATATAAATCTCCCATGTGTCTTCTGTTGTATAATCTTTCATTTGTAAAGAACTTGCACTCTCAGGGGAGGATTTTTCTGACATCTCTGTGGATGGAGATCATATGAGGAAGATCAGATGAGCAACCATGACAACTCTAATGCTGTAGAGTTAGGTGGACCAGAGATTGATGGCTGACATTCCTGTGCTATGCATCAGATGCCCCTGAACTCTGGCCCTGTTGACAGACAGGCAGACATCAAGTTGGTCACACATACTTAACTCATTCGGGTTCGCAGATACTGTAAATGGAGTTTTAATTCTTCTCCTAAACTAATAAAAAAAAAAAACCAAGATTAGGAGAAGAGAAGAGCCTGAAGTAAGGCCTCAAAATGGGTCATTTTGCAAAGGAAAGGTTACCTGCCTCCATGTATGCTGTGTCCTTTTCTTAGTCAAATCCATCCTTCCAGTGTCTAGCTAACAGCTAACGATAGGATTGAACCCAACTGCCTTTGATTTCTGAAATAAGTGCTGTCCCCTTAAGGTCTCATAACAGCATAGGAAGGTTTGTAAGACTGTCCAAGCAACAATTTAAAGCAATTCTAGGACACCAAAGATGCAGCAAATTTGGTTAATTGGTAATATAGATCGTTCTAATGGGACAAAATAATTTAGAATTAAAAAAAAAACAGATTGGTGTACTCACGATGAATTTATGTGATATGGCACACACAGGCTTCTGGTTCTAAATACTTCATGCTCGTTGGGTTTTGGAGATTGTCGTGACCCTGAACCTAGCTGGAGGCTTTGGGGCCTTGAAAGGACAAGACTTAATATTTCAGGACATCCTTGTACTTGGTCCCCACAGTTTACTGATTTCCTTACAGAGAATGAGCAGCCATCCACTCCTGATGCCATGCCTTCCCCACATGAACAAAGAGAAGACCCTATACACACAGGTCGCTTGTATCACATGTGAAGGCATAAGTCACAAACAAACTCCCACAGCAGTTTAGAATTGTGATTAATAGAATGATTAGTTCTTGAAAGGGGAAAAACTTAGAGATCACAATCCCTTACAAAAGCCCTCTGCAGGATCAGAAAAGGAGCCTAGTAGCCGGAAGGGAAGCTCAAGCAAGAGATCAAGCTGAAGGTAGAAGTTGCTTTGTAAAAGAGAGAGAGACCACAACTCAATGGGCTGGTATCTCATTGGCTATTCAGGAAACATCACAGAGAAAGGATCTGCTTCATGCATGAGAGTCACCGATGATTTCCCTTTAAGAAAAAAACCCATCAAAACTCCCAATAACATCATCAGCATTCAACAACATGTCTATGATTTCTTTGCCTTGCCTTTGATTGTGCAGTAAATGATGCTGATAGTTAAACTGTGCAATTAATGCAAATTTCCTTGTAACTGACTAGACAGAATTGACAGGTTATCTTAAACACAGCAGGGAGTCAATCTACCATGGAACTGATTCATCATCACCTGTTTGACAGTGACATATTTAAGATCTTTCCTTTGTCTATAAATCTCATTATGTTCAACATGATATGTTGTCATACAGATTTCTTAGGGTTTTGTCCCACTGGTGGTTTCCTTGGTATGCTTACATAATTTTTGCCAGATCCAATCAGTTTTGCCATGCACTCTCAGCTCCACGTAATTGTGTTCATCTTATGTTCCAGTCCAGGCATTTTAGACCTCTTGTAACTGTTGTAAGAGTATCTCATGTTCCACCTAAATGATTTAGGGTTTTATTTAGGCTGGGTTTTATCTTCCATCACTGAGTTCATTGACTTTCCTTGGGCGTAATTCCTGGGACACTGAGCCTAACTCCTGGGGGATTCCTCCAGTTATTTCTCCTTTCTTAGATAGTTTACACTCTCACTATTACTGTGAGAGTGTTTCTGTAGCAAATATTCTTCTCAAGATGAGAAGAAACTTCAATATTACAATCCATTTGTTATTGTGATTTAAATACACACACACAAACACACACAAGTTAATGCACATACACTGATGATATCTCAATTTATGGGGCCATTCTGGGGATGTCAAGATCGATATCTCTCGAGTGGTTCTCAGAAGGCCATAGGGTGACCCTCTCTAGGTACTTAAGCAGGGAGGAGAAGTTGACCGCACTGTGACATGTCCCTAGGAACTATGTGTGCCTTGTCCCATAGTCAGACTGATGACTGACTATCTTGAAAACCACCATGGAACTTTTGTTTGGCAAATGATGGAGATCAAGTCAGGGTCAAAATCAGAAAACTAGATGGAGCTTCCAAGCTCCAGTGGAAGAGCAGATGGATGGAGAAAAAGAGCAAGGATGTCAGGAATATAAGGGCTTGGTCCACACTATGAGACACTGTGCCTGAACTAAGGGGATTTCAACTAATCCAGTGACCTGGGAATGAAAGAACATGGGATCAAACTGGAAGGTCTGAATGTGGCTGACAATTGGGGCAGACGGAGAAGCCAAAGATAATGGCACTTGCAATTGTCTGCATATCATACACTGGCTTTTTGTGATCATATTTTTTGTGGATGCATACCTTGCTAAATCTGGATGGATGAAGGGTGGGCTTGGACTTCCCACAGCTCAAAGTACCCTGCCCTCTATTTGGACTGGTGTTTGAGTGGAGAGGTTTATTTGCGGAGCAAGAAGAATGTGGGAGGAGGAAGTGAAGTGGAAAGTTTGATAATTATTATTATGAAGTAATGGAAAAATCAATAGAAAATAACCAATGAGGACATTGGAGCTAGGAAAAAAAAAACATTCATGTGAGTTGTTGACTCAGACCAAAAATTATTTTACAGAAAAAAAAACACATAAAGGGGTTGAGTTACTTGGAAAATATGACTCAAGTAATTGGGAAGAAGATTGGGGTTTTTATTTTGGGTCTTCATGGGGCTGTATGAGCAGCATTTTAGGACCTGTATGCTGGATATTTCTGGGGGTTAGTAGGGAAGCAACCTGGCTAGGAGGAGTTTTATGACATAAGTAGAGCCTTGATGATGTCACAAAGCTTTGGTTGGGGGTGGCAACTCTGTTACACATGAAGCACTGGTCTTCTGTGAAGGTTGGCTTACTATCTTCACGGTGGCTGAGGAGGTCAGTTCAGCTCTTGGGCTCCACAACTGTTCAACCGAATTTCCAGAAGTTGGAATCTAGAGAGCCAAGATATTTTCTTTTGGTAAATATGTTTAGGAAGCAACTAGGACCTCTGTAGTCAAAGAAAGGTTTCTTTCAAATCTGCTCTGGGTCCAAAATTTATGTCGTTAACAGCTCCTATATTTGATAGCTGGGGGACGGTTAATGTCAGGTATTCTCCCCACTCTATCTTTGCTAAAAATGTCCAATTCCTCAGTCCACTTAAATGGCAAAGATCCTCTTTGTCCATATGTGTTTTAAAAGATAATTATTTCTAAGAGGTGCTGTTGCACAGATTAATGTTTCTTTCTTTTGGCAGTTTGACTCACAGTACTCACTTCTCTAATGAAGATACAGAATATCTTTATGTAATCAACCTGGATCTGGATCAGGAGACACAATAGAGAGAGCCAGTGGACTGGAGTGCCATGACCTTGGGCAGGTGGTTATAGATCAGCCAACTAACCAGTAGCTTGAGTGGTAAGGAGAGGAGTGGCTGTTCTTTGAATTCTTTGCCATCTGTTCAGATATTTCTTTCTCACTTTAGGTATAGGCATAGCTTCCTCTCTCATTGATATAGTAAGTCAGGAAGTAGGATTCTCAGTAGAGGTCAATTGCATTTTGCAGCAGGAATATGGCTCTGATACACATATACTGAGCTGTAGACAAGAGTTTGATAATTTTCCTATTAATTTCTTAAGAACATATTCCATTTAGGTATCCAAATCTATTCAGCCCTGCCTTTTTCACCTGCTCCAAAGTTATTCCTAAAAAGAGCCTTGACCTCACATCCTCACCTTCTTATCCTTGCAGGCACTTATGGTGGAGGAAACCACTTTGTGTCTGATTTAAACTGAAGAGTTCTTCCTATGCAGAGATTGGCAGCTATGAAGCCCAAGCACAGAAACAGAGCCAAGAGACAGTGGAACAGGAGTGCTGTGGCCTATCTCAGAAAGTCTCCCGCCATGATGAAGATGCCTCTTAGTATGAGTTGCATGCCACCTCTCCAGAAGCAAAAACTTAGTAAGCCTTTTGAGGCCCTGGAGAATATTGTTGGCCGCAGAATTTCTCATGGCTGGAAGGAAGCCAATGAACCAGTCACCCATTGGAAAGCCATCATTCTTGATCAACTGCCAACATATCCCTCTCTCTATTTGTTGAAATATGATGGGATTGATTGTGTCTATGGCTTGGAGCTTCATAGTGATGAAAGGATTTTAAACCTGAAGATCCTGCCTAATAATGTGCCATTTCCTCAGGTGACAGACACTCATCTCTCAAACACCATAGTTGGCAGAGCAGTGAAACATACATTCATGGGCACAAATGGCTCTAAGAATGACTGGAAAGGGATGGTCCTAGAAGAGGTGCCAATCATGAAGACCTGGTTTTATATTACCTACAAGAAAGATCCAGGTCTTGTACATTTACCACCTCCTGGATGACTACCTTGAAGGCAACCTCCACATCATGCCAGGCTCTAAGGAAGAGTGGAGTGGCGTGGTCCCAGATGAGGTGCAGACCATAACGACCTGTTTCTACATTGTCAACGAGAATGATCCGGTCCTGTACCTTTACCACCATCATGATGATTCCATTGAAGGCAACCTCCACATCACGGTTGAATGTCCTCCAGTAGAGGTGACTTTGGAATTAGGCAGGGATTCCTTGGAGGGCAAAAGAGTGCAGTACAACAAAAAAGATGGAACCCAAGGGATAGGTAAAATTATTTGCCAAGTTCCCAACCAACCTTCTGTGTATTTCATCAAGTTTGATAATGACTTCCATATCTATGTCTATGATTTGGTGAAGATCTGTTAAAGTGAAATTCTCAAATTTTGAGGGGCAGACTTAATTCTCTCTTTGGGAATGTGTTTTTTCAGAGATACCCCAGGTCTTCTATGAATCCTGGTATCTTTTCCAATGGATTATTCTTTCTCAAAGAATAAAAATTTGTTAACATGTTGTGTTATTTGGTCAATGATGGATTGTGTTTGGTGGATGGGGCATCACAGAAGTACATGCCTCAAAACAAAGCAGGATTTATGGTCTTTTCCCCTTGGAGAGTAAAGGACTGGGCATGCGTGGTGTGGTAAAGGACAAGATGGCTGTCAAGGAAGCAGTGGAGAGGGCACAAAAAGTTGGATGATCTCAGGGCGGTATGAAGCTTGAGGGAAAACCATGTCAAATGGAATGATGTGACCGATATCAGCGTGAGGTATTGGGACTTAAGAGGATAAAGAGTAGATTAATCAGGAAGGGACACAAATGTCTACTCAAAATCAGAGAAAATTAGGTTTCATTTGATGAATGGTTTAATTCGTACTGGATGTAAGTCAAAGGATGTTTGATCTCCACTAGAGCATGTTGCTTAGTGAAAAGTGTCTCTGCTCAGTTGCTCTTCTCCAGTAAGTTGGACATCAAGCTACCTACTTAGTTTTGCCAGAATTCTGTCTGCCACCTACTTTGTCATGACTGGATTCGGTATGCCTTGAACTCTCATAGGTTTATCCATGCCATCCAACCCTTGTCAGTTCATTTAAATAATTGCCCTGCCATATCTGGAAAACAGTGTTCCCTTTCATTGATCATGTTCTGTAGTACTTGGGCTATAAAACTCATGAACACACTCACCCACACACAGGATAAACATGTACATATGATGCCCACTAGTGTGTGACATGCACACATATGATGAATGCACCGAACTCCATAATATCAGTAAAGTAGGGAATCCATGATGGTAGGTGGAGTCTGGCAATGACCCCACACACCCATCAAACCGCCAAATACCAGTATGGTACTGATGTCTGACTCCCATCCTGTAAGGAACCTGCCATCCTGTAACTGGGCTATTTTTGGTTCCTTCATCTTCACAAACTTGGTTAAAATGTTAGAGTTGTCAAACTGGGAGTTAGGGTCCAGCATGTAGATCAGATGTCCCAGGTCAGGTGATTTGGCTACAATTTGGGTGAGAAATTGTACCAGGGAATTCTGGTACACCCTCTCCTCTTCTTCTCCCTGTCCTCATCATCACTCTTGTGGGTGGGCCTGGAGCACAAAGAAGGTAAAATGGAATAAGCCTCCTCTTAGTGGAAAACCTTGTCAATCCTTAATTTGACCTGTCTCTCTGAGGGAATGCAGCACATTTTTTTCGTACTAGGTCTCCTCATTCATTAGTTCACTCATTTTTCCAATGAATGATTGAATCCATCCATTCTTCCTTGTCTCTCTCTCTTCTTTCTTCCCTTCTTCCATTTCCCCCTTGATTGTAGAAATTTGAGCAGCAGGGCTGCATCCCCATGGGGCCGCCTTGTAAGGTTATGCTCCGAAATAACAACACAAAACTATTCATTTCAACGCTGCCTGCCCCATTTTTTCAGCCTCTTAACCCATGTCTAATAATGTATGTTGCAGCACGAGGTGCGCTTAGAAGGTAAGATTTAGCATGTCTGACCTGGTGGCTGGCTGTATCGGCATCTGCCTCAGAGTGCAGAGCTACCATTTCTGCCCATGGGAGAGGTGCATGGCATCTCTAAGCTCAATTCCTATTCCTCCCAGCATTCTCTTATGTTTATTCCACCCACCTATGTTCTAACCTTTCTTTATTTAATTAACCAATGACCTATACTCCATCATTACTCCTATTTCTGTTTAAACAAGAACGGAATCTTTAACTTTAACATAGCAAAATTACATATAACAAAACAGTTATCAAGCAAGAATTACAGTTACAATATTTATATCTATTTTATCTTTTATCATAACAATGGAAAACTATAACTATCTATCTATTCTTCAACTCCATCAGAGACTCCAGAATAATACAGTATTACCTAAGCAAACAAAAAGTAAGCCATTTTCAAACTCTAGAAATGACAGAGACATCTCGCTGCCTGGACAGTCACCCAAAGTTCCTCTGTACCGTTGGTGTTTCCATCCTCAGCCTACAGGCCCATAGTTTCCAGCAAACATTTCCATGAAGCAGGAAATTTCAAAGGCAGTCACTATCTGCTTGTCTTGAAGAATGTTTTGCTGACCCTTTCCTGAATCAGGAACACGAAAAGATCATCTCAACTTTAGGCAAGTTCAGTAGTCCTCTCTCTGAGTGTTTTCTGTGTACAGTTTATGCAACAATCCAGGCAAGAGCAGTTTCTTCCCCAAATGGCTATCAAACTCCATAAGGATCCTCTTTGATGTCCATCTTCTTCCTGAAGTAGATATGTGCTGCCAAGAGTAGAGTGTCTCACTGTCATGAAAAACCCTAAGGTACTAAAACATTAAATAGCCTATTTTGTAGTCTAGAGTGATATGAATAATGCCTATCTCACTGAAATATATATATATATATATATATATATATATATATATATATATATATATATATAAATATATATATATATATATATGTAGCTAGAAAATCTAACTAACATGACTACAAACTTGACTATTATTAATGATTATCCATTAATAACCTATATACATTATATTTTTAAATGAACTACACAATCACAATACCTTAATTAAGATCAAAAATGCATATACATATAACAAAATTGACCTAAAATCTCTATCAGTAAAGCAAAATCTATATTAATGCAAATATTCATATCTATATCACATCCCACTTTAAATGTAAAAGAACGTTTATAAGCCATATTTGGGAACGTGGGTGCAGTTTTTTCTCTCCAAAATGCTTCCTGCTGAATGGTGGCATCATTATTAATTTGTCTCAGTTGGCAGTTGAGCGAAGCAATTTTTTAAAGGTGTTCACAGCAACCTTTAAGTAGGGCGTGGTCCATCCTACCATATTAGGATAGAGGCATCCACAGACTATCACCCTCTGTGAAAACAAAATTGAAACTCCTTTCCAAAGCATCATGTCCTTAGATCCAAATTTCAAAGTCAAGGCATTTTCAAAATATCTATGTTGGATTATTTCAGCAGCTTTTATAAAGAAACATCTTTTAGCAGCTATTGCTACTGCCTCAAAATTCAAATGATTCAAAAAGAGCATAATAGCATACAATATCAAAATTCGCTGTGAATTTTCCATCTTTGTGCGCTTCAATTTACCTCTATTTTGTTTATTTTTCCTTTTTATTTTTTGCCTTTTGAGACAGGTTCTCTGTATCTTTGACCTGGAATAACTCTGTATACCTGTCTGTCCTTGAAGTCTCAGAGATCTGCCTCTCTCTGCCTTTCAGGCATTGGGATTAAAGGTGTATGCTACTACACACTGAACTCACAAAGATCTGTTTGTCTCTGCCTTCAAGGCACTGGGATTAAAGGCGTGTGGTACCTCACCTTGAAGGTACAGAGGTCAATCTCCCTCTGCCTGCCATGTGTTGGGTTTACAGGTGTGTACTACCACACCCAACAACTCTCTTCCTTTTTTTTTAACCTTAAGAACTTCAAATTTTAGCCTGCACATATTTTTAACACACTGTAAATCATTTAAATATTTTCTGTGTCTTTGAATCTCTCTTTACTCTATTTCTCTCTCTGTTTTTCTGACCACATGAGTCTTTCATTTACCAAGCAATCTCAGTAGGACTAAAGCCGTGGCTTTGCTGGCCAATTGTAGCCCATTCCTTAGATTTCTGCCATTCCAACCTTGTGGCTGAGGTACCTAACAGAGCCGCATTCAGAGCCACAAGACTACAGTGTTTCAAGGTCCTTGCCATCAAAGAGGCTGCAACAGACAACACTCAAGCCCTCTTTCTGTAGCTGGCCCTCCTTCTTCAAACAGTCAGAGTTTGCCCAGGCAGGATGGCCCAGAAAGCCGGCATTTTAAAACAACACAGTTTATTTTCCTGCTATTGCTGAAAACATACAAGCATTCAGTTGGCTTCTATCAATATCATTTAAATGTTTTGTGGCAGGACCTCTTAAGGGCTGCAGGGTTTTGCAGCTGAAGCTGAGTCAGCAAGCCTCTTTTAGATGAGAGCCCTTGCTTTCTTCTAGCAAGCAGAGCAGACCGAGAAATCGCTGCTACCAAGAAAACATGCTTTACTCTTTCCCAAGCTTTCTCAGGCTTTCAGTGGATTCAGTTGTCCACAAGGCTGCAAGACATTCTGTAGTTATTTGAGCAGCGAGGCTGTGTCCCCAGCACCACGGCCGCATGAAGGTTATGCCTGAAATAAATACACAAAAACTGTATTCTTTTAAACACTGCTGGCCCATTAGATTCAGCATTTTAACCCATTTCTAATAATCAGTGTAGTATAACGAGTTGCACTTACCAGGAAAAATTCAGCATGTCTGACATGGTGGCTGGCTGCATCGACATCTGCCTCAGAGAGCAGAGCTATGGCATCTGCCGGGGAGAGGGGAGCATGGCTTCTCTGAGCTCACTACCTCTACCTCCCGGCATTCTATTTTGTTTACTCCACCTACCTATGTTCTAACCTATCAGCCGAAGCGGATTCTTTCTTTAATTAATCAATAAACTTCTTCTGTCACTTTATCCTTTCAACAGCTTGCCCATATAAATCTCCCATGTGTCTTCTGTTGTATAATCTTTCATTTGTAAAGAACTTGCACTCTCAGGGGAGGATTTTTCTGACATCTCTGTGGATGGAGATCATATGAGGAAGATCAGATGAGCAACCATGACAACTCTAATGCTGTAGAGTTAGGTGGACCAGAGATTGATGGCTGACATTCCTGTGCTATGCATCAGATGCCCCTGAAGTCTGGCCCTGTTGACAGACAGGCAGACATCAAGTTGGTCACACATACTTAATTCATTCAGGTTCACAGATACTGTAAATGGAGTTTTAATTCTTCTCCTAAACTAATAAAAAAACCAAGATTAGGAGAAGAGAAGAGCCTGAAGTAAGGCCTCAAAATGGGTCATTTGCAAAGGAAAGGTTACCTGCCTCCATGTATGCTGTCTCCTTTTCTTAGTCAAATCCATCCTGCCAGTGTCTAGCTAACAACTAACCATAGGATTGAACCCAACTGCCTTTGATTTCTGAAATAAGTGCTGTCCCCTTAAGGTCTCATAACAGCACAGGAAGGTTTGTAAGACTGTCCCAGCAACAATTTAAAGCAATTCTAGGACACCAAAGATGCAGCAAATTTGGTTAATTGGTAATATAGATTGTTCTGATTGAACAAAATAATTTAGAATTAAAAAAAAAATTGGTGTACTCACAATGAATTTATGTGATATGGCACACACAGGCTTCTGGTTCTGAATACTTCATGCTCGGTGTGTTTTAGAGATTGTCGTGACGCTGAACCTAGCTGGAGGCTTTGGGGCCTTGAAAGGACAAGACTTAATATTTCAGGACATCCTAGTACTTGGTCCCCACTGATTACTGATTTCCTTACAGAGAATGAGCAGCCATCTACTCCTGCTGCCATGCCTTCCCCACATGAACAGAGAGAAGACCCTATACACACAGGTCGCTTGTATCACATGTGAAGGCATAAGTCACAAACAAACTCCCACAGCAGTTTAGAATTGTGATTAATAGAATGATTAGTTCTTGAAAGGGGAAAAACTTAGAGATCACAATCCCTTACAAAAGCCCTCTGCAGGATCAGAAAAGGAGCCTAGTAGCTGGAAGGGAAGCTCAAGCAAGAGATCAAGCTGAAGGTAGAAGTTGCTTTTTAAAAAAGAGAGAGACCACAACTCAATGGGCTGGTATCTCAGTGGCTATTCAGGAAACATCACAGAGAAAGGATCTGCTTCATGCGTGAGAGTCACCGATGATTTCCCTTTAAGAAAAAAACCCATCAAAACTCCCAATAACATCATCAGCATTCAACAACATGTCTATGATTTCTTTGCCTTGCCTTTGATTGTGCAGTAAATGATGCTGATAGTTAATCTGTGCAATTAATGCAAATTTCCTTGTAACTGACTAGACAGAATTGACAGGTTATCTTAAACACAGCAGGGAGTCACTCTACGATGGAACTGGTTCATCATCACCTGTGTGACAGTGACATAATTGAGATCTTTCCTTTGTCTATAAATCTCATTATGTTCAACATGATATGTTGTCATACAGATTTCTTAGGGTTTTGTCCCACTGGTGGTTTCCTTGGTATGCTTACATAATTTTTGCCAGATCCAATCAGTTTTGCCATGCACTCTCAGCTCCACATCCTTATGTTCCCCTTATGTTCCAGTCCAGGCATTTTAGACCTCTTGTAACTGTTGTAAGAGTATCTCATGTTGCACCTAAATGATTTAGGATTTTATTTAGGCTGGGTTTTATCTTCCATCACTGAGTTCATTGACTTTCCTTGGGCGTAATTCCTGGGACACTGAGCCTAACTCCTGGGGGATTCCTCCAGTTATTTCTCCTTTCTTAGATAGTTTACACTCTCACTATTACTGTGAGAGTTTTCCTGTAGCAAATACTCTTCCCAAGATGAGAAGAATCTTCAATATTACAATCCATTTGTTATTGTGATTTAAATACACACACACACACACACACACAGAAGTTAATGCACATACACTGATGATATCTCAATTTATGGGGCCATTCTGGGGATGTCAAGATCAATATCTCTCGAGTGGTTCTCAGAAGGCCATAGGGTGACCCTCTCTAGGTACTTAAGCAGGGAGGAGAAGTTGACCGCACTGTGACATGTCCCTAGGAACTATGTGTGCCTTGTCCCATAGTCAGACTGATGACTGACTGTCTTGAAAACCACCATGGAACTTTTGTTTGGCAAATGATGGAGATCAAGTCAGGGTCAAAATCAGAAAACTAGATGGAGCTTCCAAGCTCCAGTGGAAGAGCAGATGGATGGAGAAAAAGAGCAAGGATGTCAGGAATATAAGGGCTTGGTCCACACTATGAGACACTGTGCCTGAACTAAGGGGATTTCAACTAATCCAGTGACCTGGGAATGAAAGAACATGGGAACAAACTGGAAGCTGTGAATGTGGCTGACAATTGGGGCAGACGGAGAAGCCAAAGATAATGGCACTTGCAATTGTCTGCATATCATACACTGGCTTTTTGTGATCATATTTTTTGTGGATGCATACCTTGCTAAATCTGGATGGATGAAGGGTGGGCTTGGACTTCCCACAGCTCAAAGTACCCTGCCCTCTATTTGGACTGGTGTTTGAGTGGAGAGGTTTATTTGCGGAGCAAGAAGAATGTGGGAGGAGGAAGAGAAGTGGAAAGTTTGATAATTATTACTATGAAGTAATGGAAAAATCAATAGAAAATAACTAATGAGGACATTGGAGTTAGGAAAAAAAACATACATTGAGTTGTTGACTCAGACCAAAAATTATTATACAGAAAAAAAAACACATAAAAAGGTTGAGTTACTTGGAAAATATGACTCAAGTAATTGGGAAGAAGATTGGGGTTTTTATTTTGGGTCTTCATGGGGCTGTATGAGCAGCATTTTAGGACCTGTATGCTGGATATTTCTGAGGGTTAGTAGGGAAGAAACCTGGCTAGGAGGAGTTTTAAGACATAAGTAGGGCCCTGATGATGTCACAAAGCTGTGGTTGGGGGTGGCAACTCTGTTCCACATGAAGCACTAGTATTCTGTGAAGGTGTGCTTACTATCTTCACGGTGGCTGAGGAGGTCAGTTCAGCTCTTGGGCTCCACAACTGTTCAACCGAATTTCCAGAAGATGGAATCTAGAGAGCCAAGATATTTTCTTTTGGTAAATATGTTTAGGAAGCAACTAGGACCTCTGTAGTCAAAGAAAGGTTTCTTTCAAATCTGCTCTGGGTCCAAAATTTATGTCGTTAACAGCTCCTATATTTGATAGCTGGGGGACGGTTAATGTCAGGTATTCTCCCTACTCTATCTTTGCTAAAAATGTCCAATTTCTCAGTCCACTTAAATGGCAAAGATCCTCTTTGTCCATATGTGTTTTAAAAGCTAATTATTTCTAATAGGTGCTGTTGCACAGATTAATGTTTCTTTCTTTTGGCAGTTTGACTCCCAGTACTCACTTCTCTAATGAAGATACAGAATATCTTTATGTAATCAACCTGGATCTGGATCAGGAGACACAATAGAGAGAGCCAGTGGACTGGAGTGCCATGACCTGGGCAGGTGGTTATAGATCAGCCAACTAACCAGTAGCTTGAGTGGTAAGGAGAGGAGTGGCTGTTCTTTGAATTCTTTGCCATCTGTTCAGATATTTCTTTCTCACTTTAGGTATAGGCATAGCTTCCTCTCTCATTGATATAGTAAGTCAGGAAGTAGGTTTCTCAGTAGAGGTCAATTGCATTTTGCAGCAGGAATATGGCTCTGATACACATATACTGAGCTGTAGACAAGAGTTTGATACTTTTCCTATTAATTTCTTAAGAACATATTCCATTTAGGTATCCAAATCTATTCAGCCCTGCCTTTTTCACCTGCTCCAAAGTTATTCCTAAAAAGAGCCTTGACCTCACATCCTCACCTTCTTATCCTTGCAGGCACTTATGGTGGAGGAAACCACTTTGTGTCTGATTTAAACTGAAGAGTTCTTCCTATGCAGAGATTGGCAGCTATGAAGCCCAAGCACAGAAACAGAGCCAAGAGACAGTGGAACAGGAGTGCTGTGGCCTATCTCAGAAAGTCTCCCGCCATGATGAAGATGCCTCTTATTATGAGTTGCATGCCACATCTCCAGAGGAAGAATGGGCCATCGCTCCAGAAGCAAAAACTTAGTAAGCCTTTTGAGGCCCTGGAGAATATTGTTGGCCGCAGAATTTCTCATGGCTGGAAGGAAGCCAATGAACCAGTCACCCATTGGAAAGCCATCATTCTAGATCAACTGCCAATATATCCCTCTCTCTATTTGTTGAAATATGATGGGATTGATTGTGTCTATGGCTTGGAGCTTCATAGTGATGAAAGGATTTTAAACCTGAAGATCCTGCCTATGTGCCATTTCCTCAGGTGACAGACACTCATCTCTCAAACACCATAGTTGGCAGAGCAGTGAAACATACATTCATGGGCACAAATGGCTCTAAGAAAGACTGGAACGGGAGGGTCCTAGAAGAGGTGCCAATCATGAAGACCTGGTTTTATATTACCTACAAGAAAGATCCGGTCTTGTACATTTACCACCTCCTGGATGACTACCTGGAAGGCAACCTCCACATCATGCCAGGCTCTAAGGAAGAGTGGAGTGGCGTGGTCCCAGGTGAGGTGCAGGCCATAACGACCTGTTTCTACATGGTCAACGAGAATGATCCGGTCCTGTACCTTTACCACCATCATGATGATTCCATTGAAGGCAACCTCCACATCACGCCTGAATGTCCTCCAGTAGACGTGACTTTGGAATTAGGCAGGGATTCCTTGGAGGGCAAAAGAGTGCAGTACAACAAAAAAGATGGAACCCAAGAGATAGGTAAAATTATTTGCCAAGTTCCCAACAAACCTTCTGTGTATTTCATCAAGTTTGATAATGACTTCCATATCTATGTCTATGATTTGGTGAAGATCTGTTAAAGTGAAATTCTCAAATTTTGAGGGGCAGACTTAATTCTCTCTTTGGGAATGTGTTTTTTTTCTGAGATACCTCAGGTCTTCTATGAATCCTGGTATTTTTTCCGATGGATTATTCTTTCTCAAAGCATAAAAATTTGTTAACATGTTGTGTTATTTGGTCAATGATGGATTGTGTTTGGTGGATGGGGCATCACAGAAATACATGCCTCAAAACAAAGCAGGATTTATGGTCTTTTCCCCTTGGAGAGTAAAGGACTGGGGATGCGTTGTGTGGTAAAGGACAAGATGGCTGTCAAGGAAGCAGTGGAGAGGGGACAAAAAGTTGTATGATCTCGGGGCAGTACAAAGCTTGAGGGAAAACCATGTCAAATGGAAAGATGTGACCGATATCAGCATGAGGTATTGGGACTTAAGAGGATAAAGAGTAGATTAATCAGGAAGGGACACAAATGTATACTCAAAATCAGAGAAAATTAGGTTTCATTTGATGAATGGTTTAATTCGTACTGGCTGTAAGTCAAAGGTTGTTTGATTTCCACTAGAGCATGTTGCTTAGTGAAAAGTGTCTCCGCTCAGTTGCTCTTCTCCAGTAAGATGGACATCAAGCTACCTACTTAGTTTTGCCAGAATTCTGTCTGCCACCTACTTTGTCATGACTGGATTCGGTATGCCTTGAACTCTCATAGGTCTTATCCATGCCATCCAACCCTTGTCAGTTCATTTAAATAATTGCCCTGCCATATCAGGAAAACAGTGTTCCCTTTCATTGATCATGTTCTGTAGTACTTGGGCTATAAAACTCATGAACACACTCACCCACACACAGGATAAACATGTACATATGATGCCCACTAGTGTGTGACATGCACACATATGATGAATGCACCGAACTCCATAATATCAGTAAAGTAGGGAATCCATGATGCTAGGTGGAGTCTGGCAAAGACCCCACACACCCATCCAACCACCAAATACCAGTATTGTACTGATGTCTGACTCCCATCCTGTAAGGAACCCTCCATCGTGTAACTGAGCTATTTTTGGTTCCTTCATCTTCACAAACTTGGTTAAAATGTTAGAGTTGTCAAACTGGGAGTTAGGGTCCAGCATGTAGATCAGGTGTCCCAGGCCAGGTGATTTGGCGACAATTTGGGTGAGAAATTGTACCAGGGAATTCTGGTACACCCTCTCCTCTTCTTCTCCCTGTCCTCATCATCACTCTTGTGGGTGGGCCTGGAGCACAAAGACGGTAAAATGGAATAAGCCTCCTCCTTAGTGGAAAACCTTGTCAATCCTTAATTTGACTTGACTCTCTGAGGGAATGCAGAACATTATTTCCTACTAGGTCTCCTCATTCATTGGTTCCCTCATTTTTCCAATGAATAATTGAATTCATCCATTCTTCCTTGTCTCTCTCTCTTCATTCTTCCCTTCTTATATTTCCCCCTTGATTGTAGAAATTTGAGCAGCAGGGCTGCATCCCCATGGGGCCGCCTTGTAAGGTTATGCTCCGAAATAACAACACAAAACTATTCATTTCAACACTGCCTGCCCCATTATTTTCAGCCTCTTAACCCATGTCTAATAATGTATGCTGCAGCACGTGGTGGGCTTAGAAGGAAAGATTTAGCATGTCTGACCTGGTGGCTGGCTGTATCGCCATCTGCCTCAGAGTGCAGAGCTACCATTTCTGCCATGGGAGAGGTGCATGGCATCTCTAAGCTCAATTCCTATTCCTCCCAGCATTCTCTTATGTTTATTCCACCCACCTATCTTCTAACCTTTCAGGCCAAACAGTTTCTTTATTTAATTAACCAATAACCTATACTCCATCATTACTCCTATTTCTGTTTAAACAAAAATGGAATCTTTAACTTTAACATAGCAAAATTACATATAACAAAACAGTTATCAAGCAAGAATTACAGTTACAATATTTATATCTATTTTATCTTTTATCATAACAATGGAAAACTATAACTATCTATCTCTTCTTCAACACCATCAGAGACTCCAGAATAATACAGTATTACCTAAGCAAACAAAACGTAAGCCATTTTCAAACTCTAGAAATGACAGAGACATCTCGCTACCTGGACAGTCACCCAAAGTTCCTCTGTACCGTTGGTGTTTCCATCCTCAGCCTACAGGCCCATAGTTTCCAGCAGACATTTCCATGAAGCAGGAAATTTCAAAGGCAGTCACTATCTGCTTGTCTTGAAGAATGTTTTGCTGACCCTTTCCTGAATCTGGAACACGGAAAGATCATCTCACCTTTAGGCAAGTTCAGTAGTCCTCTGTCTGAGTGTTTTCTGTGTACAGTTTATGCAACAGTCCAGGCAAGAGCAGTTTCTTCCCCAAATGGCTATCAAACTCCATAAGGATCCTCTTTGATGCCCATCTTCTTCCTGAAGTAGATATGTGCTGCCAAGAGTAGAGTGTCTCACTGTCATGAAAAACCCTAAGGTACTAAAACATTAAATAGCCTATTTTGTAGTCTAGAGAGATATGAATAATGCCTATCTAACTGAAATATATATATCTATGTAGCTAGAAAATCTAACTAACATGACTACAAACTTGACTATTATGAATGATTATCCATTAATAACCTATATACATTATATTTTTAAATGAATTACACAATCACAATACCTTAATGAAGATCAAAAATGCATGTCCATATAAAAAAATTGACCTAAAATCTCTATCAGTAAAGCAAAATCTATACTAATGCAAATATTCATATCTATATCACATCCCACTTTAAATATAAAAGAACGTTTATAAGCCATATTTGGGAATGTGGGTGCAGTTTTTTCTCTCCAAAATGCTTCCTGCTGAATGGTGGCATCATTATTGATTTATCTCAGTTGGCAGTTGAGCGAAGCAATTTTTTAAAGGTGTTCACAGCAACCTTTAAGTAGGGCGTGGTCCATCCTACCATATTAGGATAGAGGCATCCACAGACTATCACCCTCTGTGAAAACAAAATAGAAACTCCTTTCCAAAGCATCATGTCCTTAGATCCAAATTTCAAAGTCAAGGCATTTTCAAAATATCTATGTTGGATTATTTCAGCAGCTTTTATAAAGAAACATCTTTTAGCAGCTATTGCTACTGCCTCAAAATTCAAATGATTCAAAAAGAGCATAATAGCATACAATATCAAAATTCGCTGTGAATTTTCCATCTTTGTGCGCTTCAATTTAACCTCTATTTTGTTTATTTTTCCTTTTTATTTTTTGCCTTTTGAGACAGGTTCTCTGTATCTTTGACCTGGAATTACTCTGTATACCTGTCTGTCCTTGAAGTCTCAGAGATCTGCCTCTCTCTGCCTTTCAGGCATTGGGATTAAAGGTGTATGCTACTACACATTGAACTCACAAAGATCTGTTTGTCTCTGCCTTCAAGGCACTGGGATTAAAGGCGTGTGCTACCTCACCTTGAAAATACAGAGGTCAATCTCCCTCTGCCTCCCATGTGTTGGGTTGACAGGTGTGTACTACCACACCCAACAACTCCCTTCCTTTTTTTAATTTAAGAACTTCAAATTTTAGCCTGCACATATTTTTAACACACTGTAAATCATTTAAAAATTTTCTTTGTCTTTGAATCTCTCTTTACTCTATTTCTCTCTCTGTTTTTCTGACCACATGAGTCTTTCATTTACCAAGGAATCTCAGTAGGACTAAAGCCGTGGCTTTGCAGGCCAGATGTAGCCCATTCCTTAGCTTTCTGCCATTCCAACCTTGTGGCTGAGGTACCGAACAGAGCCGCATTCAGTGCCACAAGTCTCCAGTGTTTCAAGGTCCTTTCCATCAAAGAGGCTGCAAGAGACAACACTCAAGCCCTCTTTCTGTAGCTGGCCCTCCTTCCTCAAACAGTCAGAGTTTGCCCAGGCAGGATGGCCCAGAAAACCGGCATTTTAAAACAACACAGTTTTTTTTTCCTGCTACTGCTGAAAACATACAAGCATTCAGTTGGCTTTTATCAACACCATTTAAATGTTGTGTGGCAGGACCTCTTAAGGGCTGCAGGGTTTTGCAGCTGAAGCTGAGTCAGCAAGCCTCTTTTAGATGAGAGCCCTTGCTTTCTTCTAGCAAGCAGAGCAGACCGAGAAATCGCTGCTACCAAGAAAACATGCTTTACTCTTTCCCAAGCTTTCTCAGGCTTTCAGTGGATTCAGTTGTCCACAAGGCTGCAAGACATTCTGTAGTTATTTGAGCAGCGAGACTGTGTTCCCAGCACCACGGCCGCATGAAGGTTATGCCTGAAATAAATACACAAAAACTGTATTCTTTTAAACACTGCTGGCCCATTAGATTCAGCATTTTAACCCATTTCTAATAATCAGTGTAGTATAACGAGGTGCACTTACCAGGAAAAATTCAGCATGTCTGACATGGTGGCTGGCTGCTTCGACATCTGCCTCAGAGAGCAGAGCTATGGCATCTGCCGGGGAGAGGGGAGCATGGCTTCTCTGAGCTTACTCCCTCTTCCTCCCGGCATTCTATTTTGTTTCCTCCACCTACCTATGTTCTAACCTATCAGCTGAAGCGGATTCTTTCTTTAATTAATCAATAAACTTCTTCTGTCACTTTATCCTTTCAACAGCTTGCCCATATAAATCTCCCATGTGTCTTCTGTTGTATAATCTTTCATTTGTAAAGAACTTGCACTCTCAGGGGAGGATTTTTCTGACATCTCTGTGGATGGAGATCATATGAGGAAGATCAGATGAGCAACCATGACAACTCTAATGCTGTAGAGTTAGGTGGACCAGAGATTGATGGCTGACATTCCTGTGCTATGCATCAGATGCCCCTGAACTCTGGCCCTGTTGACAGACAGGCAGACATCAAGTTGGTCACACATACTTAACTCATTCAGGTTCACAGATACTGTAAATGGAGTTTTAATTCTTCTCCTAAACTAATAAAAAAACCAAGATTAGGAGAAGAGAAGAGCCTGAAGTAAGGCCTCAAAATGGGTCATTTTGCAAAGGAAAGGTTACCTGCCTCCATGTATGCTGTCTCCCCTTCTTAGTCAAATCCATCCTTCCAGTGTCTAGCTAACAGCTAACCATAGGATTGAACCCAACTGCCTTTGATTTCTGAAATAAGTGCTGTCCCCTTAAGGTCTCATAACAGCACAGGAAGGTTTGTAAGACTGTCCCAGCAACAATTTACCGCAATTCTAGGACACCAAAGATGCAGCAAATTTGGTTAATTGGTAATATAGATCGTTCTGAGGGGACAAAATAATGTAGCATTAAAAAAAAAAACAGATTGGTGTACTCACGATGAATTTATGTGATATGGCACACACAGGCTTCTGGTTCTGAATACTTCATGCTCGGTGGGTTTTGGAGATTGTCATGACCCTGAACCTAGCTGGAGGCTTTGGGGCCTTGAAAGGACAAGACTTAATATTTCAGGACATCCTTGTACTTGGTCCCCAATGTTTACTGATTTCTTTACAGAGAATGAGCAGCCATCTACTCCTGCTGCCATGCCTTCCCCACATGAACAGAGAGAAGAACCTATACACACAGGTCGCTTGTATCACATGTGAAGGCAGAAGTCACAAACAAACTCCCACAGCAGTTTAGAATTGTGATTAATAGAATGATTAGTTCTTGAAAGGGGAAAAACTTAGAGATCACAGTCCCTTACAAAAGCCCTCTGCAGGATCAGAAAAGGAGCCTAGTAGCCGGAAGGGAAGCTCAAGCAAGAGATCAAGCTGAAGGTAGAAGTTGCTTTTTAAAAGAGAGAGAGACCACAACTCAATGGGCTGGTATCTCAGTGACTATTCAGGAAACATCACAGAGAAAGGATCTGCTTCATGCATGAGAGTCACCGATGATTTCCCTTGAAGAAAAAAACCCATCAAAACTCCCAATAACATCATCAGCATTCAACAACATGTCTATGATTTCTTTGCCTTGCCTTTGATGGTGCAGTAAATGATGATGATAGTTAATCTGTGCAATTAATGCAAATTTCCTTGTAACTGACTAGACAGAATTGACAGGTTATCTTAAACACAGCAGGGAGTCACTCTACGATGGAACTGGTTCATCATCACCTGTGTGACAGTGACATAATTAAGATCTTTCCTTTGTCTATAAATCTCATTATGTTCAACATGATATGTTGTCATACAGATTTGTTAGGGTTTTGTCCCACTGGTGGTTTCCTTGGTATGCTTACATAATTTTTGCCAGATCCAATCAGTTTTGCCATGCACTCTCAGCTCCACGTCATTGTGTTCCCCTTATGTTCCATTCCAGGCATTTTAGACCTCTTGTAACTGTTGTAAGAGTATCTCATGTTCACCTAAATGATTTAGGGTTTTATTTAGGCTGGGTTTTATCTTCCATCACTGAGTTCATTGACTTTCCTTGGGCGTAATTCCTGGGACACTGAGCCTAACTCCTGGGGGATTCCTCCAGTTATTTCTCCTTTCTTAGATAGTTTACACTCTCACTATTAATGTGAGAGTGTTTCTGTAGCAAATATTCTTCTCAAGATGAGAAGAAACTTCAATATTACAATCCATTTGTTATTGTGATTTAAATACACACACACACACAAACACACACAAGTTAGTGCACATACACTGATGATATCTCAATTTATGGGGCCATTCTGGGGATGTCAAGATCGATATCTCTCGAGTGGTTCTCAGAAGGCCATAGGGTGACCCTCTCTAGGTACTTAAGCAGGGAGGAGAAGTTGACCGCACTGTGACATGTCCCTAGGAACTATGTGTGCCTTGTCCCATAGTCAGACTGATGACTGACTGTCTTGAAAACCACCATGGAACTTTTGTTTGGCAAATGATGGAGATCAAGTCAGGGTCAAAATAAGAAAACTAGATGGAGCTTCCAAGCTCCAGTGGAAGAGCAGATGGATGGAGAAAAAGAGCAAGGATGTCAGGAATATAAGGGCTTGGTCCACACTATGAGACACTGTGCCTGAACTAAGGGGATTTCAACTAATCCAGTGACCTTGGAATGAAAGAACATGGGATCAAACTGGAAGCTCTGAATGTGGCTGACAATTGGGGCAGACGGAGAAGCCAAAGATAATGGCACTTGCAATTGTCTGCATATCATACACTGGCTTTTTGTGATCACATTTTTTGTGGATGCATACCTTGCTAAATCTGGATGGATGAAGGGTGGGCTTGGACTTCCCACAGCTCAAAGTACCCTGCCCTCTATTTGGACTGGTGTTTGAATGGAGAGGTTTATTTGCGGAGCAAGAAGAATGTGGGAGGAGGAAGAGAAGTGGAAAGATTGATAATTATTACTATGAAGTAATGGAAAAATCAATAGAAAATAACCAATGAGGACATTGGAGTTAGGAAAAAAAACATACATTGAGTTGTTGACTCAGACCAAAAATTATTATACAGAAAAAAAAAAAAAACACATAAAAAGGTTGAGTTACTTGGAAAATATGACTCAAGTAATTGGGAAGAAGATTGGGGTTTTTATTTTGGGTCTTCATGGGGCTGTATGAGCAGCATTTTAGGACCTGTATGCTGGATATTTCTGGGGGTTAGTAGGGAAGAAACCTGGCTAGGAGGAGTTTTAAGACATAAGTAGGGCCTTGATGATGTCACAAAGCTTTGGTTGGGGGTGCAACTCTGTTCCACATGAAGCACTAGTATTCTGTGAAGGTGTGCTTACTATCTTCACGGTGGCTGAGGAGGTCAGTTCAGCTCTTGGGCTCCACAACTGTTCAACCGAATTTCCAGAAGTTGGAATCTAGAGAGCCAAGATATTTTCTTTTGGTAAATATGTTTAGGAAGCAACTAGGACCTCTGTAGTCAAAGAAAGGTTTCTTTCAAATCTGCTCTGGGTCCAAAATTTATGTCGTTAACAGCTCCTATATTTGATAGCTGGGGGACGGTTAATGTCAGGTATTCTCCCTACTCTATCTTTGCTAAAAATGTCCAATTCCTCAGTCCACTTAAATGGCAAAGATCCTCTTTGTCCATATGTGTTTTAAAAGATAATTATTTCTAATAGGTGCTGTTGCACAGATTAATGTTTCTTTCTTTTGGCAGTTTGACTCACAGTACTCACTTCTCTAATGAAGATACAGAATATCTTTATGTAATCAACCTGGATCTGGATCAGGAGACACAATAGAGAGAGCCAGTGGACTGGAGTGCCATGACCTGGGCAGGTGGTTATAGATCAGCCAACTAACCAGTAGCTTGAGTGGTAAGGAGAGGAGTGGCTGTTCTTTGAATTCTTTGCCATCTGTTCAGATATTTCTTTCTCACTTTAGGTATAGGCATAGCTTCCTCTCTCATTGATATAGTAAGTCAGGAAGTAGGTTTCTCAGTAGAGGTCAATTGCATTTTGCAGCAGGAATATGTCTCTGATACACATATACTGAGCCGTAGACAAGAGTTTGATACTTTTCCTATTAATTTCTTAAGAACATATTCCATTTAGGTATCCAAATCTATTCAGCCCTGCCTTTTTCACCTGCTCCAAATTTATTCCTAAAAAGAGCCTTGACCTCACATCCTCACCTTCTTATCCTTGCAGGCACTTATGGTGGAGGAAACCACTTTGTGTCTGATATAAACTGAAGAGTTCTTCCTATGCAGAGATTGGCAGCTATGAAGCCCAAGCACAGAAACAGAGCCAAGAGACAGTGGAACAGGAGTGCTGTGGCCTATCTCAGAAAGTCTCCCACCTTGATGAAGATGCCTCTTAGTATGAGTTGCATGCCACATCTCCAGAGGAAGAATGTGCCATCGCTCCAGAAGCAAAAACTTAGTAAGCCTTTTGAGGCCCTGGAGAATATTGTTGGCCGCAGAATTTCTCATGGCTGGAAGGAAGCCAATGAACCAGTCACCCATTGGAAAGCCATCATTCTAGATCAACTGCCAACATATCCCTCTCTCTATTTGTTGAAATATGATGGGATTGATTGTGTCTATGGCTTTGAGCTTCATAGTGATGAAAGGATTTTAAACCTGAAGATCCTGCCTAATAATGTGCCATTTCCTCAGGTGACAGACACTCATCTCTCAAACACCATAGTTGGCAGAGCAGTGAAACATACATTCATGGACACAAATGGCTCTAAGAAAGACTGGAACGGGAGGGTCCTAGAAGAGGTGCCAATCATGAAGACCTGGTTTTATATTACCTACAAGAAAGATCCGGTCTTGTACATTTACCACCTCCTGGATGACTACCTGAAAGGCAACCTCCACATCATGCCAGGCTCTAAGGAAGAGTGGAGTGGTGTGGTCCCAGGTGAGGTGCAGGCCATAACGACCTGTTTCTACATGGTCAACGAGAATGATCCGGTCCTGTACCTTTACCACCATCATGATGATTCCATTGAAGGCAACCTCCACATCACGCCTGAATGTCCTCCAGTAGAGGTGACTTTGGAATTAGGCAGGGATTCCTTGGAGGGCAAAAGAGTGCAGTACAACAAAAAAGATGGAACCCAAGAGATAGGTAAAATTATTTGCCAAGTTCCCAACAAACTTTCTGTGTATTTCATCAAGTTTGATAATGACTTCCATATCTATGTCTATGATTTGTTGAAGATCTGTTAAAGTGAAATTCTCAAATTTTGAGGGGCAGACTTAATTCTCTCTTTGGGAATGTGTTTTTTTCAGAGATACCTCAGGTCTTCTATGAATCCTGGTATCTTTTCCAATGGATTATTCTTTCTCAAAGAATAAAAATTTGTTAACATGTTGTGTTATTTGGTCAATGATGGATTGTGTTTGGTGGATGGGGCATCACAGAAATACATGCCTCAAAACAAAGCAGGATTTATGGTCTTTTCCCCTTGGAGAGTAAAGGACTGGGGATGTGTGGTGTGGTAAAGGACAAGATGGCTGTCAAGGAAGCAGTGGAGTGGGGACAAAAAGTTGTATGATCTCGGGGCGGTATGAAGCTTGAGGGAAAACCATGTCAAATGGAAAGATGGGACCGATATCAGCGTGAGGTATTGGGACTTAAGAGGATAAAGAGTAGATTAATCAGGAAGGGACACAAATGTATACTCAAAATCAGAGAAAATTAGGTTTCATTTGATGAATGGTTTAATTCGTACTGGCTGTAAGTCAAAGGATGTTTGATCTCCACTAGAGCATGTTGCTTAGTGAAAAGTGTCTCCGCTCAGTTGCTCTTTCCAGTAAGTTGGACATCAAGCTACCTACTTAGTTTTGCCAGAATTCTGTCTGCCACCTACTTTGTCATGCCTGGATTCGGTATGCCTTGAACTCTCATAGGTCTTATCCATGCCATCCAACCCTTGTCAGTTCATTTAAATAATTGCCCTGCCATACCTAGAAAACAGTGTTCCATATCATTGATCATGTTCTGTAGTACTTGGGCTATAAAACTCATGAACACACTCACCCAAACACAGGATAAGCATGTACATATGATGCCCACTAGTGTGTGACATGCACACATATGATGAATGCACCGAACTCCATAATATCAGTAAAGTAGGGAATCCATGATCCTAGGTGGTGTCTGGCAAAGACCCCACACACCCATCAAACCGCCAAATACCAGTATGGTACTGATGTCTGACTCCCATCCTGTAAGGAACCTGCCATCCTGTTACTGGGCTATTTTTGGTTCCTTCATCTTCACAAACTTGGTTAAAATGTTAGAGTTGTCAAACTGGGAGTTAGGGTCCAGCATGTAGATCAGCTGTCCCAGGTCAGGTGATTTGGCTACAATTTGGGTGAGAAATTGTACCAGGGAATTCTGGTACACCCTCTCCTCTTCTTCTCCCTGTCCTCATCATCACTCTTGTGGGTGGGCCTGGAGCACAAAGAAGGTAAAATGGAATAAGCCTCCTCCTTAGTGGAAAACCTTGTCAATCCTTAATTTGACCTGACTCTCTGAGGGAATGCAGCACATTTTTTCCTACTAGGTCTCCTCATTCATTGGTTCACTCATTTTTTCAAAGAATGATTGAATTCATCCATTCTTCCTTGTCTCTCTCTCTTCTTTCTTCCCTTCTTCCATTTCCCCCTTGATTGTAGAAATTTGAGCAGCAGGGCTGCATCCCCATGGGGCCGCCTTGTAAGTTTAGGCTCCGAAACAACAACACAAAACTATTCATTTACACACTGCCTGCCCCATTATTTTCAGCCTCTTAACCCATGTCTAATAATGTATGTTGCAGCACGAGGTGCGCTTAGAAGGAAAGATTTAGCATGTCTGACCTGGTGGCTGGCTGTATCGCCATCTGCCTCAGAGTGCAGAGCTACCATTTCTGCCCATGGGAGAGGTGCATGGCATCTCTAAGCTCAATTCCTATTCCTCCCAGCATTCTCTTATGTTTATTCCACCCACCTATGTTCTAACCTTTCAGGCCAAACAGTTTCTTTATTTAATTAACCAATGACCTATACTCCACCATTACTCCTATTTCTGTTTAAACAAGAACGGAATCTTTAATTTTAACATAGCAAAATTATATATAACACAACAGTTATCAAGCAAGAATTACAGTTACAATATTTATATCTATTTTATCTTTTATCATAACAATGGAAAACTATAACTATCTATCTATTCTTCAACTCCATCAGAGACTCCAGAGTAATACAGTATTACCTAAGCAAACAAAAAGTAAGCCATTTTCAAACTCTAGAAATGACAGAGACATCTCGCTGCCTGGACAGTCACCCAAAGTTCCTCTGTACCATTGGTGTTTCCACCCTCAGCCTACAGGCCCATAGTTTCCAGCAGACATTTCCATGAAGCAGGAAATTTCAAAGGCAGTCACTATCTGCTTGTCTTGAAGAATGTTTTGCTGACCCTTTCCTGAATCAGGAACACGAAAAGATCATCTCGCCTTTAGGCAAGTTCAGTAGTCCTCTCTCTGAGTGTTTTCTGTGTACAGTTTATGCAACAGTCCAGGCAAGAGCAGTTTCTTCCCCAAATGGCTATCAAACTCCATAAGGATCCTCTTTGATGCCCATCTTCTTCCTGAAGTAGATATGTGCTGCCAAGAGTAGAGTGTCTCACTGTCATGAAAAACCCTAAGGTACTAAAACATTAAATAGCCTATTTTGTAGTCTAGAGAGATATGAATAATGCCTATCTAACTGAAATATATATATCTATGTAGCTAGAAAATCTAACTAACATGACTACAAACTTGACTATTATTAATGATTATCCATTAATAACCTATATACATTATATTTTTAAATGAACTACACAATCACAATACCTTAATGAAGATCAAAAATGCATGTCCATATAAAAAAATTGACCTAAAATCTCTATCAGTAAAGCAAAATCTATACTAATGCAAATATTCATATCTATATCACATCCCACTTTAAATGTAAAAGAACGTTTATAAGCCATATTTGGGAACGTGGGTGCAGTTTTTTCTCTCCAAAATGCTTCCTGCTGAATGGTGGCATCATTATTGTTTTATCTCAGTTGGCAGTTGAGCGAAGCAATTTTTTTAAGGTGTTCACAGCAACCTTTAAGTAGGGCGTGGTCCATCCTACCATATTAGGATAGAGGCATCCACAGACTATCACCCTCTGTGAAAACAAAATAGAAACTCCTTTCCAAAGCATCATGTCCTTAGATCCAAATTTCATTGACAAGGCATTTTCAAAATATCTATGTTGGATTATATCAGCAGCTTTTATAAAGAAACATCTTTGAGCAGCTATTGCTACTGCCTCAAAATTCAAATGATTCAAAAAGAGCATAATAGCATACAATATCAAAATTCGCTGTGAATTTTCCATCTTTGTGCGCTTCAATTTAATCTCTATTTTGTTTATTTTTCCTTTTTATTTTTTGCCTTTTGAGACAGGTTCTCTGTATCTTTGACCTGGAATAACTCTGTATACCTGTCTGTCCTTGAAGTCTCAGAGATCTGCCTCTCTCTGCCTTTCAGGCATTGGGATTAAAGGTGTATGCTACTACACATTGAACTCACAAAGATCTGTTTGTCTCTGCCTTCAAGGCACTGGGATTAAAGGCGTGTGCTACCTCACCTTGAAGGTACAGAGGTCAATCTCCCTCTGCCTCCCATGTGTTGGGTTTACAGGTGTGTACTACCAAACCCAAAAACTCTCTTCCTTTTTTTAACTTTAAGAACTTCAAATTTTAGCCTGCACATATTTTTAACACACTGTAAATCATTTAAAAATTTTCTTTGTCTTTGAATCTCTCTTTACTCTATTTCTCTCTCTGTTTTTCTGACCACATGAGTCTTTCATTTACCAAGCAATCTCAGTAGGACTAAAGCCGTGCCTTTGCTGGCCAGATGTAGCCCATTCCTTAGCTTTCTGCCATTCCAACCTTGTGGCTGAGGTACCGAACAGAGCCGCATTCAGTGCCACAAGTCTACAGTGTTTCAAGGTCCTTGCCATCAAAGAGGCTGCAACAGACAACACTCAAGCCCTCTTTCTGTAGCTGGCCCTCCTTCCTCAAACAGTCAGAGTTTGCCCAGGCAGGATGGCCCAGAAAGCCGGCATTTTAAAACAACACAGTCTTTTTTCCTGCTACTGCTGAAAACATACAAGCATTCAGTTGGCTTTTATCAACACCATTTAAATGTTGTGTGGAAGGACCTCTTAAGGGATGCAGGGTTTTGCAGCTGAAGCTGAGTCAGCAAGCCTCTTTTAGATGAGAGCCCTTGCTTTCTTCTAGCAAGCAGAGCAGACCAAGATATCGCTGCTACCAAGAAAACATGCTTTACTCTTTCCCAAGCTTTCTCAGCCTTTTTGTGGATTCTGTTGTCCACAAGGCTTCAAGCCATTCTGTAGTTATTTGAGCAGCGAGGCTGTGTCCCCAGCACCACGGCCGCATGAAGGTTATGCCTGAAATAAATACACAAAAACTGTATTCTTTTAAACACTGCTGGCCCATTAGATTCAGCTTTTTAACACATTTCTAATAATCAGTGTAGTATAACGAGGTGCACTTACCAGGAAAAATTCAGCATGTCTGACATGGTGGCTGGCTGCATCGACATCTGCCTCAGAGAGCAGAGCTATGGCATCTGCCGGGAAGAGGGGAGCATGGCTTCTCTGAGCTCACTCCCTCTTCCTCCCGGCATTCTATTTTGTTTACTCCACCTACCTATGTTCTAACCTATAAGCTGAAGCGGATTCTTTCTTTAATTAATCAATAAACTTCTTCTGTCACTTTATCCTTTCAACAGCTTGCCCATATAAATCTCCCATGTGTCTTCTGTTGTATAATCTTTCATTTGTAAAGAACTTGCACTCTCAGGGGAGGATTTTTCTGACATCTCTGTGGATGGAGATCATATGAGGAAGATCAGATGAGCAACCATGACAACTCTAATGCTGTAGAGTTAGGTGGACCAGAGATTGATGGCTGACATTCCTGTGCTATGCATCAGATGCCCCTGAACTCTGGCCCTGTTGACAGACAGGCAGACATCAAGTTGGTCACACATACTTAACTCATTCAGGTTCACAGATACTGTAAATGGAGTTTTAATTCTTCTCCTAAACTAATAAAAAAACCAAGATTAGGAGAAGAGAAGAGCCTGAAGTAAGGCCTCAAAATGGGTCATTTTGCAAAGGAAAGGTTACCTGCCTCCATGTATGCTGTCTCCCCTTCTTAGTCAAATCCATCCTTCCAGTGTCTAGCTAACAGCTAACCATAGGATTGAACCCAACTGCCTTTGATTTCTGAAATAAGTGCTGTCCCCTTAAGGTCTCATAACAGCACAGGAAGGTTTGTAAGACTGTCCCAGCAACAATTTAAAGCAATTCTAGGACACCAAAGATGCAGCAAATTTGGTTAATTGGTAATATAGATCGTTCCGATGGGACAAAATAATGTAGCATTAAAAAAAAAACAGATTGGTGTACTCACGATGAATTTATGTGATATGGCACACACAGGCTTCTGGTTCTGAATACTTCATGCTCGGTGTGTTTTGGAGATTGTCGTGACCCTGAACCTAGCTGGAGGCTTTGGGGCCTTGAAAGGACAAGACTTAATATTTCAGGACATCCTTGTACTTGGTCCCCACTGTTTACTGATTTCCTTACAGAGAATGAGCAGCCATCTACTCCTGCTGCCATGCCTTCCCCACATGAACAGAGAGAAGACCCTATACACACAGGTCGCTTGTATCACATGTGAAGGCATAAGTCACAAACAAACTCCCACAGCAGTTTAGAATTGTGATTAATAGAATGATTAGTTCTTGAAAGGGGAAAAACTTAGAGATCACAATCTTTTACAAAAGCCCTCTGAGGGTCAGAAAAGGAGCCTAGTAGCCAAAAGGGAAGCTCAAGCAAGAGATCAAGCTGAAGGTAGAAGGTGCTTTTTAAAAGAGAGAGAGACCACAACTCAATGGGCTGGTATCTCAGTGGCTATTCAGGTAACATCACAGAGAAAGGATCTGCTTCATGCATGAGAGTCACCGATGATTTCCCTTGAAGAAAAAAACCCATCAAAACTCCCAATAACATCATCAGCATTCAACAACATGTCTATGATTTCTTTGCCTTGCCTTTGATGGTGCAGTAAATGATGATGATAGTTAATCTGTGCAATTATGCAAATTTCCTTGTAACTGACTAGACAGAATTGACAGGTTATCTTTAACACAGCAGGGAGTCACTCTACGATGGAACTGGTTCATCATCACCTGTGTGACAGTGACATAATTAAGATCTTTCCTTTGTCTATAAATCTCATTATGTTCAACATGATATGTTGTCATACAGATTTCTTAGGGTTTTGTCCCACTGGTGGTTTCCTTGGTATGCTTACATAATTTTTGCCAGATCCAATCAGTTTTGCCATGCACTCTCAGCTCCATGTCATTGTGTTCCCCTTATGTTCCAGTCCAGGCATTTTAGACCTCTTGTAACTGTTGTAAGATTATTTCATGTTCACCTAAATGATTTATGATTTTATTTAGGCTGGGTTTTATCTTCCATCACTGAGTTCATTGACTTTCCTTGGATGAAATTCCTGGGACCCTGAGCCTAACTCATGGAGGATTCCTCCAGTTATTTCTCCTTGATGAGACAGTTTACACTCTCACTATTACTGTGAGAGTGTTTCTGTAGCAAATATTCTTCTCAAGATGAGAAGAAACTTCAATATTACAATCCATTTGTTATTGTGATTTAAATACACACACACAAACACACACAAGATAATGCACTTACACTGATGATATCTCAATTTATGGGGCCATTCTGGGGATGTCAAGATCGATATCTCTTGAGTGGTTCTCAGAAGGCCATAGGGTGACCCTCTCTAGGTACTTAAGCAGGGAGGAGAAGTTGACCGCACTGTGACATGTCCCTAGGAACTATGTGTGCCTTGTCCCATAGTCAGATTGATGACTGACTGTCTTGAAAACTACCATGGAACTTTTGTTTGGCAAATGATGGAGATCAAGTCAGGGTCAAAATCAGAAACCTAGATGGAGCTTCCAAGCTCCAGTGGAAGAGCAGATGGATGGAGAAAAAGAGCAAGGATGTCAGGAATATAAGGGCTTGGTCCACACTATGAGACACTGTGCCTGAACTAAGGGGATTCAACTAATCCAGTGACCTGGGAATGAAAGAACATGGGATCGAACTGGAAGCTCTGAATGTGGCTGACAATTGTGGCAGACGGAGTAGCCAAAGATAATGGAACTTGCAATTGTCTGCATATCATACACTGGCTTTTTGTGATCATATTTTTTGTGGATGCATACATTGTTAAATCTGGATGGATGAAGGGTGGGCTTGGACTTCCCACAGCTCAAAGTACCCTGCCCTCTATTTGGACTGGTGTTTGAGTGGAGAGGTTTATTTGCGGAGCAAGAAGAATGTGGGAGGAGGAAGAGAAGTGGAACGTTTGATAATTATTATTATGAAGTAATGGAAAAATCAATAGAAAATAACCAATGAGGACATTGGAGCTAGGAAAAAAAAAACATTCATGTGAGTTGTTGACTCAGACCAAAAATTATTTTACAGAAAAAAAAAAAAAAACGTAAAGGGGTTGAGTTACTTGGAAAATATGACTCAAGTAATTGGGAAGAAGACGGGAGTTTTTATTTTGGGTCTTCATGGGGCTGTATGAGCAGCATTTTAGGACCTGTATGCTGGATATTTCTGGGGGTTAGTAGGAAAGAAACCTGGCTAGGAGGAGTTTTATGACATAAGTAGGGCCTTGATGATGTCACAAAGCTTTGGTTGGGGGTGGCAACTCTGTTCCTCATGAAGCACTAGTCTTCTGTGAAGGTGGGCTTACTATCTTCACCGTGGCTGAGGAGGTCAGTTCAGCTCTTGGGCTCCACAACTGTTCAACCGAATTTCCAGAAGTTGGAATCTAGAGAGCCAAGATATTTTCTTTTGGTAAATATGTTTAGGAAGCAACTAGGACCTCTGTAGTCAAAGAAAGGTTTCTTTCAAATCTGCTCTGGGTCCAAAATTTATGTCGTTAACAGCTCCTATATTTGATAGCTGGGGGACGATTAATGTCGGGTATTCTCCCCACTCTATCTTTGCTAAACATGTCCAATTCCTCAGTCCACTTAAATGGCAAAGATCCTCTTTGTCCATATGTGTTTTAAAAGATAATTATTTCTAATAGGTGCTGTTGCACAGATTAATGTTTCTTTCTTTTGGCAGTTTGACTCACAGTACTCACTTCTCTAATGAAGATACAGAATATCTTTATGTAATCAACCTGGATCTGGATCAGGAGACACAATAGAGAGAGCCAGTGGACTGGAGTGCCATGACCTTGGGCAGGTGGTTATAGATCAGCCAACTAACCAGTCACTTGAGTGGTAAGGAGAGGAGTGGCTGTTCTTTGAATTCTTTGCCATCTGTTCAGATATTTCTTTCTCACTTTAGGTATAGGCATAGCTTCCCCTCTCATTGATATAGTAAGTCAGGAAGTAGGTTTCTCAGTAGAGGTCAATTGCATTTTGCAGCAGGAATATGTCTCTGATACACATATACTGAGCTGTAGACAAGAGTTTGATAATTTTCCTATTAATTTCTTAAGAACATATTCCATTTAGGTATCCAAATCTATTCAGCCCTGCCTTTTTAACCTGCTCCAAATTTATTCCTAAAAAGAGCCTTGACCTCACATCCTCACCTTCTTATCCTTGCAGGCACTTATGGTGGAGGAAACCACTTTGTGTCTGATTTAAACTGAAGTTCTTCCTATGCAGAGATTGGCAGCTATGAAGCCCAAGCACAGAAACAGAGCCAAGAGACAGTGGAACAGGAGTGCTGTGGCCTATCTCAGAAAGTCTCCCGCCATGATGAAGATGCCTCTCAGTATGAGTTGCATGCCACATCTCCAGAAGAAGAATGGGCCATCGCTCCAGAAGCAAAAACTTAGTAAGCCTTTTGAGACCCTGGAGAATATTGTTGGCCGCAGAATTTCCCATGGCTGGAAGGAAGCCAATGAACCAGTCACCCATTGGAAAGCCATCATTCTAGATCAACTGCCAACATATCCCTCTCTCTATTTGTTGAAATATGATGGGATTGATTGTGTCTATGGCTTGGAGCTTCATAGTGATGAAAGGATTTTAAACCTGAAGATCCTGCCTAATAATGTGCCATTTCCTCAGGTGACAGACACTCATCTCTCAAACACCATAGTTGGCAGAGCAGTGAAACATACATTCATGGGCACAAATGGCTCTAAGAATGACTGGAACGGGAGGGTCCTAGAAGAGGTGCCAATCATGAAGACCTGGTTTTATATTACCTACAAGAAAGATCCGGTCTTGTACATTTACCACCTCCTGGATGACTACCTGGAAGGCAACCTCCACATCTGCCAGGCTCTAAGGAAGAGTGGAGTGACGTGGTCCCAGATGAGGTGCAGGCCATAACGACCTGTTTCTACATTGTCAACGAGAATGATCCGGTCCTGTACCTTTACCACCATCATGATGATTCCATTGAAGGCAACCTCCACATCACGCCTGAATGTCCTCCAGTAGAGGTGACTTTGGAATTAGGCAGGGATTCCTTGGAGGGCAAAAGAGTGCAGTACAACAAAAAAGATGGAACCCAAGAGATAGGTAAAATTATTTGCCAAGTTCCCAACAAACCTTCTGTGTATTTCATCAAGTTTGATATTGACTTCCATATTTATGTCTATGATTTGGTGAAGATCTGTTAAAGTGAAATTCTCAAATTTTGAGGGGCAGACTTAATGCTCTCTTTGGGAATGTGTTTTTTCAGAGATACCTCAGGTCTTCTATGAATCCTGGTATCTTTTCCAATGGATTATTCTTTCTCAAAGAATAAAAATTACTTAACATGTTGTGTTATTTGGTCAATGATGGATTGTGTTTGGTGGATGGGGCATCACAGAAATACATGCCTCAAAACAAAGCAGGATTTATGGTCTTTTCCCCTTGGAGAGTAAAGGACTGGGGATGCGTGGTGTGGTAAAGGACAAGATGGCTGTCAAGGAAGCAGTGAAGAGGGGACAAAAAGTTGTATGATCTCGGGGCGGTATGAAGCTTGAGGGAAAACCATGTCAAATGGAAAGGTGTGACCGATATCAGCGTGAGGTATTGGGACTTAAGAGGATAAAGAGTAGATTAATCAGGAAGGGACACAAATGTATACTCAAAATCAGAGAAAATTAGGTTTCATTTGATGAATGGTTTAATTCGTACTGGCTGTAAGTCAAAGGATGTTTGATCTCCACTAGAGCATGTTTCTTAGTGAAAAGTGTCTCCGCTCAGTTGCTCTTCTCCAGTAAGTTGGACATCAAGCTACCTACTTAGTTTTGCCAGAATTCTGTCTGCCACCTACTTTGTCATGCCTGGATTCGGTATGCCTTGACCTCTCATAGGTCTTATCCATGCCATCCAACCCTTGTCAGTTCATTTAAATAATTTCCATGCCATATCTGGAAAACAGTGCTCCCTTTCATTGATCATGTTCTGTAGTACTTGGGCTATAAAACTCATGAACACACTTACCCACACACAGGATAAGCATGTACATATGATGCCCACTAGTGTGTGACATGCACACATATGATGAATGCACCGAACTCCATAATATCAGTAAAGTAGAGAATCCATGATGCTATGTGGAGTCTGGCAAAGACCCCACACACCCATCAAACTGCCAAATACCAGTATGGTACTGATGTCTGACTCCCATCCTGTAAGGAACCTGCCATCCTGTAACTGAGCTATTTTTGGTTCCTTCATCTTCACAAACTTGGTTAAAATGTTAGAGTTGTCAAACTGGGAGTTAGGGTCCAGCATGTAGATGAGCTGTCCCAGGTCAGGTGATTTGGCTACAATTTGGGTGAGAAATTGTACCAGGGAATACTGGTACCCCCTCTCCTCTTGTTCTCCCTGTCCTCATCATCACTCTTGTGGGTGGGCCTGGAGCACAAAGAAGGTAAAATGGAATAAGCCTCCTCCTTAGTGGAAAACCTTGTCAATCCTTAATTTGACCTGACTCTCTGACGAATTCAGCACATTTTTTCCTACTAGGTCTCCTCATTCATTGCTTCACTCATTTTTCCAATGAATGATTGAATCCATCCATTCTTCCCTGTCTCTCTCTCTTCTTTTTTCCCTTCTTCCATTTCCCCCTTGATTGTAGAAATTTGAGCAGTAGGGCTGCATCCCCATGGGGCCGCCTTGTAAGGTTATGCTCCGAAATAACAACACAAAACTATTCATTTCAACACTGCCTGCCCCATTATTTTCAGCCTCTTAACCCATGTCTAATAATGTATGTTGCAGCACGAGGTGCGCTTAGAAGGAAAGATTTAACATGTCTGACCTGGTGGCTGGCTGTATCGCCATCTGCCTCAGAGTGCAGAGCTACCATTTCTGCCCATGGGAGAGGTGCATGGCATCTCTAAGCTCAATTCCTATTCCTCCCAGCATTCTCTTATGTTTATTCCACCCACCTATGTTCTAACCTTTCAGGCCAAACAGTTTCTTTATTTAATTAACCAATGACCTATACTCCATCATTACTTTTATTTCTGTTTAAACAAGAACGGAATCGTTAACTTTAACATAGCAAAATTACATATAACAAAACAGTTATCGAGCAAGAATTACAGTTACAATATTTATATCTATTTTATCTTTTATCATAACAATGGAAAACTATAACTATCTATCTATTCTTCAACTCCATCAGAGACTCCAGAATAATACAGTATTACCTAAGCAAACAAAACGTAAGCCATTTTCAAACTCTAAAAATGACAGAGACATCTCGCTGCCTGGACAGTCACCCAAAGTTCCTCTGTACCGTTGGTGTTTCCACCCTCAGCCTACAGGCCCATAGTTTCCAGCAGACATTTCCATGAAGCAGGAAATTTCAAAGGCAGTCACTATCTGCTTGTCTTGAAGAATGTTTTGCTGACCCTTTCCTGAATCAGGAACACGAAAAGATCATCTCACCTTTAGGCAGGTTCAGTAGTCCTCTCTCTGAGTGTTTTCTGTGTACAGTTTATGCAACAATCCAGGCAAGAGCAGTTTCTTCCCCAAATGGCTATCAAAATCCATGAGGATCCTCTTTGATGCCCATCTTCTTCCTGAAGTAGATTTGTGCTGCCAAGAGTAGAATGTCTCACTGTCATGAAAAACCCTAAGGTACTAAAACATTAAATAGCCTATTTTGTATTCTAGAGAGATATGAATAATGCCTATCTAACTGAATATATATATCTATGTAGCTAGAAAGTCTAACTAACATGACTACAAACTTGACTATTATTAATGATTATCCATTAACAACCTATATACATTATATATTTAAATGAACTACACAATCACAATACCTTAATTAAGATCAAAAATGCATATACATATAACAAAATTGACCTAAAATCTCTATCAGTAAAGCAAAATCTATACTAATGCAAATATTCATATCTATATCACATCCCACTTTAAATGTAAAAGAATGTTTATAAGCCATATTTGGGAACGTGGGTGTAGTTTTTTCTCTCCAAAATGCTTCCTGCTGAATGGTGGCATCATTATTGATTGATCTCAGTTGGCAGTTGGGCGAAGCAATATTTTAAAGGTGTTCACAGCAACCTTTAAGTAGGGCGTGGTCCATCCTACCATATTAGGATAGAGGCATCCACAGACTATCACCCTCTGTGAAAACAAAATAGAAACTCCTTTCCCAAGCATCATGTCCTTAGATCCAAATTTCAAAGTCAAGGCATTTTCAAAATATCTATGTTGGATTATTTCAGCAGCTTTTATAAAGAAACATCTTTTAGCAGCTATTGCTACTGCCTCAAAATTCAAATGATTCAAAAAGAGCATAATAGCATACAATATCAAAATTTGCTGTGAGTTTTCCATCTTTGTGTGCTTCAATTTAACCTCTATTTTGTTTATTTTTCCTTTTTATTTTTTGCCTTTTGAGACAGGTTCTCTGTATCTTTGACCTGGAATAACTCTGTATACCTGTCTGTCCTTGAAGTCTCAGAGATCTGCCTCTCTCTGCCTTTCAGGCATTGGGATTAAAGGTATATGCTACTACACATTGAACGCACAAAGATCTGTTTGTCTCTGCCTTTAAGGCACTGGGATTAAAGGCATGTGCTACCTCACCTTGAAGGTACAGAGGTCAATCTCCCTCTGCCTCCCATGTGTTGGGTTTACAGGTGTGTACTACCACACCCAACAACTCTCTTCCTTTTTTTTAACTTTAAGAACTTCAAATTTTATCCTGCACATATTTTTAACACACTGTAAATCATTTAAAATTTTTCTTTGTCTTGAATCTCTCTTTACTCTATTTCTCTCTCTGTTTTTCTGACCACATGAGTCTTTCATTTACCAAGCAATCTCAGTAGGACTAAAGCCGTGGCTTTGCTGGCCAGATGTAGCCCATTCCTTAGCTTTCTGCCATTCCAACCTTGTGGCTGAGGTACCGAACAGAGCCGCATTCAGTGCCACAAGTCTACAGTGTTTCAAGGTCCTTGCCATCAAAGAGGCTGCAACAGACAACACTCAAGCCCTCTTTCTGTAGATGGCCCTCCTTCCTCAAACAGTCAGAGTTTGCCCAGGCAGGATGCCCCAGAAAGCCGGCATTTTAAAACAACACAGTTTTTTTTCCTGCTACTGCTGAAAACATACAAGCATTCAGTTGGCTTTTATCAACAACATTTAACTCTTTTGTGGCAGGACCTCTTAAGGGCTGCAGGGTTTTGCAGCTGAAGCTGAGACAGCAAGCCTCTTTGAGATGAGAGCCCTTGCTTTCTTCTAGCAAGCAGAGCAGACCGAGAAATCGCTGCTACCAAGAAAACATGCTTTACTCTTTCCCAAGCTTTCTCAGGCTTTCAGTGGATTCAGTTGTCCACAAGGCTGCAAGCCATTCTGTAGTTATTTGAGCAGCGAGACTGTATCCCCAGCACCACGGCCACATGAAGGTTATGCCTGAAATAAATACACAAAATCTGTATTCTTTTAAACACTGCTGGCCCATTAGATTCAGCTTTTTAACACATTTCTAATAATCAGTGTAGTATAACGAGGTGCACTTACCAGGAAAAATTCAGCATGTCTGACATGGTGGCTGGCTGCATTGACATCTGCCTCAGAGAGCAGAGCTATGGCATCTGCCGGGGAGAGGGGAGCATGGCTTCTCTGAGCTCACTACCTCTTCCTCCCGGCATTCTATTTTGTTTACTCCACCTACCTATGTTCTAACCTATCAGCTGAAGCGGATTCTTTCTTTAATTAATCAATAAACTTCTTCTGTCACTTTATCCTTTCAACAGCTTGCCCATATAAATCTCCCATGTGTCTTCTGTTGTATAATCTTTCATTTGTAAAGAACTTGCACTCTCAGGGGAGGATTTTTCTGACATCTCTGTGGATGGAGATCATATGAGGAAGATCAGATGAGCAACCATGACAACTCTAATGCTGTAGAGTTAGGTGGACCAGAGATTGATGGCTGACATTCCTGTGCTATGCATCAGATGCCCCTGAACTCTGGCCCTGTTGACAGACAGGCAGACATCAAGTTGGTCACACATACTTAACTCATTCAGGTTCACAGATACTGTAAATGGAGTTTTAATTCTTCTCCTAAACTAATAAAAAAACCAAGATTAGGAGAAGAGAAGAGCCTGAAGTAAGGCCTCAAAATGGGTCATATTGCAAAGGAAAGGTTACCTGCCTCCATGTATGCTGTCTCCCTTTCTTAGTCAAATCCATCCTTCCAGTGTCTAGCTAACAGCTAACCATAGGATTGAACCCAACTGCCTTTGATTTCGGAAAAAAGTGCTGTCCACTTAAGGTCTCATAACAGCACAGGAAGGTTTGTAAGACTGTCCCAGCAACAATTTAAAGCAATTCTAGGACACCAAAGATGCAGCAAATTTGGTTAATTGGTAATATAGATCGTTCTGATGGGACAAAATAATTTATAATTAAAAAAAAAACAGATTGGTGTACTCACGATGAATTTATGTGATATGGCACACACAGGCTTCTGGTTCTGAATACTTCATGCTCGGTGGGTTTTGGAGATTGTCGTGACCCTGAACCTAGCTGGAGGCTTTGGGGCCTTGAAAGGACAAGACTTAATATTTCAGGACATCCTTGTACTTGGTGCCCACTGTTTATAGATTTCCTTACAGAGAATGAGCAGCCATCTACTCCTGCTGCCATGCCTTCCCCACATGAACAGAGAGAAGACCCTATACACACAGGTCGCTTGTATCACATGTGAAGGCATAAGTCACAAACAAACTGCCACAGCAGTTTAGAATTGTGATTAATAGAATGATAAGTTCTTAAAAGGGGAAAAACTTAGAGATCACAATCACTGAAAAAAGCCCTCTGCAGGATCAGAAAAGGAGCCTAGTAGCAGGAAGGGAAGCTCAAGCAAGAGATCAAGCTGAAGGTAGAAGGTGCTTTTTAAAAGAGAGAGAGACCACAACTCAATGGGCTGGTATCTCAGTGGCTATTCAGGTAACATCACAGAGAAAGGATCTGCTTCATGCATGAGAGTCACCGATGATTTCCCTTGAAGAAAAAAACCCATCAAAACTCCCAATAACATCATCAGCATTCAACAACATGTCTATGATTTCTTTGCCTTGCCTTTGATTGTGCAGTAAATGATGCTGAGAGTTAATCTGTGCAATTAATGCAAATTTCCTTGTAACTGACTAGACAGAATTGACAGGTTATCTTAAACACAGCAGGGAGTCACTCTACGATGGAAGTGGTTCATCATCACCTGTGTGACAGTGACATAATTAAGATCTTTCCTTTGTCTATAAATCTCATTATGTTCAACATGATATGTTGTCATACAGATTTCTTAGGGTTTTGTCCCACTGGTGGTTTCCTTGGTATGCTTACATAATTTTTGCCAGATCCAATCAGTTTGCCATGCACTCTCAGCTCCACGTCATTGTGTTCCCCTTATGTTCCAGTCCAGGCATTTTAGACCTCTTGTAACTGTTGTAAGAGTATCTCATGTTCCACCTAAATGATTTAGGGTTTTATTTAGGCTGGGTTTTATCTTCCATCACTGAGTTCATTGACTTTCCTTGGGCGTAATTCCTGGGACACTGAGCCTAACTCCTGGGGGATTCCTCCAGTTATTTCTCCTTTCTTAGATAGTTTACACTCTCACTATGACTGTGAGAGTGTTTCTGTAGCAAATATTCTTCTCAAGATGAGAAGAAACTTCAATATTACAATCCATTTGTTATTGTGATTTAAATACACACACACAAACACACACAAGTTAATGCACTTACACTGATGATATCTCAATTTATGGGGCCATTCTGGGGATGTCAAGATCGATATCTCTCGAGTGGTTCTCAGGCCATAGGGTGACCCTCTCTAGGTACTTAAGCAGGGAGGAGATGTTGACCGCACTGTGACATGTCCCTAGGAACTATGTGTGCCTTTTCCCATAGTCAGACTGATGACTGACTATCTTGAAAACCACCATGGAACTTTTGTTTGGCAAATGATGGAGATCAAGTCAGGGTCAAAATCAGAAAACTAGATGGAGCTTCCAAGCTCCAGTGGAAGAGCAGATGGATGGAGAAAAAGAGCAAGGATGTCCGGAATATAAGGGCTTGGTCCACACTATGAGACACTGTGCCTGAACTAAGGGGATTTCAACTAATCCAGTGACCTGGGAATGAAAGAACATGGGATCAAACTGGAAGCTGTGAATGTGGCTGACAATTGGGGCAGACGGAGAAGCCAAAGATAATGGCACTTGCAATTGTCTGCATATCATACACTGGCTTTTTGTGATCATATTTTTTGTGGATGCATACCTTGCTAAATCTGGATGGATGAAGGGTGGGCTTGGACTTCCCACAGCTCAAAGTACCCTGCCCTCTATTTGGACTGGTGTTTGAGTGGAGAGGTTTATTTGCGGAGCAAGAAGAATGTTGGAGGAGGAAGAGAAGTGGAAAGTTTGATAATTATTATTATGAAGTAATGGAAAAATCAATAGAAAATAACCAATGAGGACATTGGAGCTAGGAAAAAAAACATTCATGTGAGTTGTTGACTCAGACCAAAAATTATTTTACAGAAAAAAAAACACATAAAGGGGTTGAGTTACTTGGAAAATATGACTCACGTAATTGGGAAGAAGATTGGGGTTTTTATTTTGGGTCTTCATGGGGCTGTATGAGCAGCATTTTAGGACCTGTATGCTGGATATTTCTGGGGGTTAGTAGGGAAGAAACCTGGCTAGGAGGAGTTTTAGGACATAAGTAGAGCCTTGATGATGTCACAAAGCTTTGGTTGGGGGTGGCAACTCTGTTCCACATGAAGCACTAGTCTTCTGTGAAGGTGGGCTTACTATCTTCATGGTGGCTGAGGAGGTCAGTTCAGCTCTTGGGCTCCACAACTGTTCAACCGAATTTCCAGAAGTTGGAATCTAGAGAGCCAAGATATTTTCTTTTGGTAAATATGTTTAGGAAGCAACTAGGACCTCTGTAGTCAAAGAAAGGTTTCTTTCAAATCTGCTCTGGGTCCAAAATTTATGTCGTTAACAGCTCCTATATTTGATAGCTGGGGGACGGTTAATGTCGGGTATTCTCCCCACTCTATCTTTGCTAAACATGTCCAATTCCTCAGTCCACTTAAATGGCAAAGATCCTCTTTGTCCATATGTGTTTTAAAAGATAATTATTTCTAATAGGTGATGTTGCACAGATTAATGTTTCTTTCTTTTGGCAGTTTGACTCACAGTACTCACTTCTCTAATGAAGATACAGAATATCTTTATGTAATCAACCTGGATCTGGATCAGGAGACACAATAGAGAGAGCCAGTGGACTGGAGTGCCATGACCTTGGGCAGGTGGTTATAGATCAGCCAACTAACCAGTAGCTTGAGTGGTAAGGAGAGGAGTGGCTGTTCTTTGAATTCTTTGCCATCAGTTCAGATATTTCTTTCTCACTTTAGATATAGGCATAGCTTCCTCTCTCATTGATATAGTAAGTCAGGAAGTAGGTTTCTCAGTAGAGGTCAATTGCATTTTGCAGCAGGAATATGTCTCTGATACACATATACTGAGCTGTAGACAAGAGTTTGATACTTTTCCTATTAATTTCTTAAGAACATATTCCATTTAGGTATCCAAATCTATTCAGCCCTGCCTTTTTCACCTGCTCCAAAGTTATTCCTAAAAAGAGCCTTGACCTCACATCCTCACCTTCTTATCCTTGCAGCACTTATGGTGGAGGAAACCACTTTGTGTCTGATTTAAACTGAAGAGTTCTTCCTATGCAGAGATTGGCAGCTATGAAGCCCAAGCACAGAAACAGAGCCAAGAGACAGTGGAACAGGAGTGCTGTGGCCTATCTCAGAAAGTCTCCCGCCATGATGAATGCCACTCAGTATGAGTTGCATGCCACATCTCCAGAAGAAGAGTGGGCCATCGCTCCAGAAGCAAAAACTTAGTAAGCCTTTTGAGGCCCTGGAGAATATTGTTGGCCGCAGAATTTCTCATGGCTGGAAGGAAGCCAATGAACCAGTCACCCATTGGAAAGCCATCATTCTAGATCAACTGCCAACATATCCCTCTCTCTATTTGTTGAAATATGATGGGATTGATTGTGTCTATGGCTTGGAGCTTCATAGTGATGAAAGGATTTTAAACCTGAAGATCCTGCCTAATAATGTGCCATTTCCTCAGGTGACAGACACTCATCTCTCAAACACCATAGTTGGCAGAGCAGTGAAACATACATTCATGGGCACAAATGGCTCTAAGAAAGACTGGAACGGGATGGTCCTAGAAGAGGTGCCAATCATGAAGACCTGGTTTTATATTACCTACAAGAAAGATCCGGTCTTGTACATTTACCACCTCCTGGATGACTACCTGGAAGGCAACCTCCACATCATGCCAGGCTCTAAGGAAGAGTGGAGTGGCGTGGTCCCAGATGAGGTGCAGGCCATAACGACCTGTTTCTACATTGTCAACGAGAATGATCCGGTCCTGTACCTTTACCACCATCATGATGATTCCATTGAAGGCAACCTCCACATCACGCCTGAATGTCCTCCAGTAGAGGTGACTTTGGAATTAGGCAGCGATTCCTTGGAGGGCAAAAGAGTGCAGTACAACAAAAAAGATGGAACCCAAGAGATAGGTAAAATTATTTGCCAAGTTCCCAACAAACCTTCTGTGTATTTCATCAAGTTTGATAATGACTTCCATATCTATGTCTATGATTTGGTGAAGATCTTTTAAAGTGAAATTCTCAAAATTTGAGGGGCAGACTTAATTCTCTCTTTGGGAATGTGTTTTTTCAGAGATACCTCAGTTCTTCTATGAATCCTGGTATGTTTTCCAATGGATTATTCTTTCTCAAAGAATAAAAATTTGTTAACATGTTGTGTTATTTGGTCAATGATGGATTGTGTTTGGTGGATGGGGCATCACAGAAATACATGCCTCAAAACAAAGCAGGATTTATGGTCTTTTCCCCTTGGAGAGTAAAGGACTGGGGATGCGTGGTGTGGTAAAGGACAAGATGGCTGTCAAGGAAGCAGTGGAGAGGAGACAAAAAGTTGTATGATCTCGGGGCGGTATGAAGCTTGAGGGAAAACCATGTCAAATGGAAAGATGTGACCGATATCAGCGTGAGGTATTGGGACTTAAGAGGATAAAGAGTAGATTAATCAGGAAGGGACACAAATGTATACTCAAAATCAGAGAAAATTAGGTTTCATTTGATGAAAGGTTTAAATCGTACTGGCTGTAAGTCAAAGGATGTTTGATCTCCACTAGAGCATGTTGCTTAGTGAAAAGTGTCTCCACTCAGTTGCTCTTCTCCAGCAAGTTGGACATCAAGCTACCTACTTAGTTTTGCCAGAATTCTGTCTGCCACCTACTTTGTCATGCCTGGATTCGGTATGCCTTGAACTCTCATGGGACTTATCCATGCCATTCAACCCTTGTCAGTTCATTTAAATAATTGCCCTGCCATATCTGGAAAACAGTGTTCCCTTTCATTGATCATGTTCTGTAGTACTTGGGCTATAAAACTCATGAACACACTCACCCACACACAGGATAAACATGTACATATGATGCCCACTAGTGTGTGACATGCACACATATGATGAATGCACCCAACTCCATAATATCAGTAAAGTAGGGAATCCATGCTGCTATGTGGAGTCTGGCAAAGACCCCACACACCCATCAAACCGCCAAACACCTGTATGGTACTGATGTCTGACTCCCATCCTGTTAGGAACCTGCCATCCTGTAACTGGGCTATTTTTGGTTCCTTCATCTTCACACACTTGGTTAAAAGTTAGAGTTGTCAAACTGGGAGTTAGGGTCCAACATGTAGATCAGCTGTCCCAGGTCAGGTGATTTGGCTACAATTTGGGTGAGAAATTGTACCAGGGAATTCTGGTACACCCTCTCCTCTTCTTCTCCCTGTCCTCATCATCACTCTTGTGGGTGGGCCTGGAGCACAAAGAAGGTAAAATGGAATAAGCCTCCTCCTTAGTGGAAAACCTTGTCAATCCTTAATTTGACCTGACTCTCTGAGGGAATGCAGCACATTTTTTCCTAATAGGTCTCCTCATTCATTGGTTCCCTCCTTTTTCCAATGAATGATTGAATTCATCCATTCTTCCTTGTCTCTCTCTCTTCTTTCTTCCCTTCTTCCATTTCCCCCTTGATTGTAGAAATTTGAGCAGCAGGGCTGCATCCCCATGGGGCCGCCTTGTAAGGTTATGCTCCGAAATAACAACACAAAACTATTCATTTCAACACTGCCTGCCCCATTATTTTCAGCCTCTTAACCCATGTCTAATAATGTATGTTGCAGCATGAGGTGCGCTTAGAAGGAAAGATTTAGCATGTCTGACCTGGTGGCTGGCTGTATCGCCATCTGCCTCAGAGTGCAGAGCTACCATTTCTGCCCATGGCAGAGGTGCATGGCATCTCTAAGCTCAATTCCTATTCCTCCCAGCATTCTCTTATGTTTATTCCACCCACCTATGTTCTAACCATTCAGGCCAAACATTTTCTTTATTTAATTAACCAATGACCTATACTCCATCATTACTCCTATTTCTGTTTAAACAAGAATGGAATCTTTAACTTTAACATAGCAAAATTACATATAACAAAACAGTTATCAAGCAAGAATTACATTTACAATATTTATATCTAATTTATCTTTTATCATAACAATGGAAAACTATAACTATCTATCTATTCTTCAACTCCATCAGAAACTCCAGGATAATACAGTATTACCTAAGCAAACAAAAAGTAAGCCATTTTCAAACTCTAGAAATGACAGAGACATCTCGCTGCCTGGACAGTCACCCAAAGTTCCTCTGTACCGTTGGTGTTTCCACCCTCAGCCTACAGGCCCATAGTTTCCAGCAGACATTTCCATGAAGCAGGAAATTTCAAAGGTAGTCACTATCTGCTTGTCTTGAAGAATGTTTTGCTGACCCTTTCCTGAATCAGGAACACGAAAAGATCATCTCACCTTTAGGCAAGTTCAGTAGTCCTCTCTCTGAGTGTTTTCTTTGTACAGTTTATGCAACAATCCAGGCAAGAGCAGTTTCTTCCCCAAATGGCTATCAAACTCCATAAGGATCCTCTTTGATGCCCATCTTCTTCCTGAAGTAGATATGTGCTGCCAAGAGTAGAGTGTCTCACTGTCATGAAAAACCCTAAGGTACTAAAACAAAATAGCCTATTTTGTAGTCTAGAGAGATATGAATAATGCCTATCTAACTGAAATATATATCTATGTAGCTAGAAAATCTAACTAACATGACTACAAACTTGACTATTATTAATGATTATCCATTAACAACCTATATACATTATATATTTAAATGAACTACACAATCACAATACCTGAATGAAGATCAAAAATGCATATACATATAACAAAATTGACCTAAAATCTCTATCAGTAAAGCAAAATCTATACTAATGCAAATATTCATATCTATATCACATCCCACTTTAAATGTAGAAGAATATTTATAAGCCATATTTGGGAACGTGGGTGCAGTTTTTTTCTCTCCAAAATGCTTCCTGCTGAATGGTGGCATCATTATTGATTGATCTCAGTTGGCAGTTGAGCGAAGCAATATTTTAAAGGTGTTCACAGCAACCTTTAAGTAGGGCGTGGTCCATCCTACCATATTAGGATAGAGGCATCCACAGACTATCACCCTTGTGAAAACAAAATAGAAACTCCTTTCCCAAGCATCATGTCCTTAGATCCAAATTTCAAAGTCAAGGCATTTTCAAAATATCTATGTTGGATTATTTCAGCAGCTTTTATAAAGAAACATCTTTTAGCAGCTATTGCTACTGCCTCAAAATTCAAATGATTCAAAAAGAGCATAATAGCATACAATATCAAAATTCGCTGTGAGTTTTCCATCTTTGTGCGCTTCCTTTAACCTCTATTTTGTTTATTTTTCCTTTTTATTTTTTGCCTTTTGAGACAGGTTCTCTGTATCTTTGACCTGGAATAACTCTGTATACCTGTCGGTCCTTGAAGTCTCAGAGATCTGCCTCTCTCTGCCTTTCAGGCATTGGGATTAAAGGTGTATGCTACTACACATTGAACTCACAACGATCTGTTTGTCTCTGCCTTCAAGGCACTGGGATTAAAGGCATATGCTACCTCACCTTGAAGGTACAAAGGTCAATCTCCCTCTGCCTCCCATGTGTTGGGTTTACAGGTGTGTACTACCACACCCAACAACTCTCTTCCTTTTTTTTAACTTTAAGAACTTCAAATTTTAGCCTGCACATATTTTTAACACACTGTAAATCATTTAAAAATTTTCTTTGTCTTGAATCTCTCTTTACTCTATTTCTCTCTCTGTTTTTCTGACCACATGAGTCTTTCATTTACCAAGCAATCTCAGTAGGACTAACGCCGTGGCTTTGCTGGCCAGATGTAGCCCATTCCTTAGCTTTCTGCCATTCCAACCTTGTGGCTGAGGTACCGAACAGAGCCGCATTCAGTGCCACAAGTCTACAGTGTTTCAAGGTCCTTGCCATCAAACAGGCTGCAACAGACAACACTCAAGCCCTCTTTCTGTAGCTGGCCCTTCTTCCTCAAACAGTCAGAGTTTGCCCAGGCAGGATGGCCCAGAAAGCCGGCATTTTAAAACAACACAGTTTTTTTTTCCTGCTACTGCTGAAAACATACAAGCATTCAGTTGGCATTTATCAACAACATTTAACTGTTTTGTGGCAGGACCTCTTAAGGGCTGCAGGGTTTTGCAGCTGAAGCTGAGTCAGCAAGCCTCTTTGAGATGAGAGCCCTTGCTTTCTTCTAGCAAGCAGAGCAGACCGAGAAATCGCTGCTACCAAGAAAACATGCTTTACTCTTTCCCAAGCTTTCTCAGGCTTTCAGTGGATTCAGTTGTCCACAAGGCTGCAAGCCATTCTGTAGTTATTTGAGCAGCGAGACTGTGTCCCCAGCACCACGGCCTCATGAAGGTTATGCCTGAAATAAATACACAAAATCTGTATTCTTTTAAACACTGCTGGCCCATTAGATTCAGCTTTTTAACACATTTCTAATAATCAGTGTAGTATAACGAGGTGCACTTACCAGGAAAAATTCAGCATGTCTGACATGGTGGCTGGCTGCATCGACATCTGCCTCAGAGAGCAGAGCTATGGCATCTGCCGGGGAGAGGGGAGCATGGCTTCTCTGAGCTCACTACCTCTTCCCCCTGAATTCTATTTTGTTTACTCCACCTACCTATGTTCTAACCTATCAGCTGAAGCGGATTCTTTCTTTAATTAATCAATAAACTTCTTCTGTCACTTTATCCTTTCAACAGCTTGCCCATATAAATCTCCCATGTGTCTTCTGTTGTATAATCTTTCATTTGTAAAGAACTTGCACTCTCAGGGGAGGATTTTTCTGACATCTCTGTGTATGGAGATCATATGAGGAAGATCAGATGAGCAACCATGACAACTCTAATGCTGTAGAGTTAGGTGGACCAGAGATTGATGGCTGACATTCCTGTGCTATGCATCAGATGCCCCTGAACTCTGGCCCTGTTGACAGACAGGCAGACATCAAGTTGGTCACACATACTTAACTCATTCGGGTTCACAGATACTGTAAATGGAGTTTTAATTCTTCTCCTAAACTAATAAAAAAACCAAGATTAGGAGAAGAGAAGAGCCTGAAGTAAGGCCTCAAAATGGGTCATTTTGCAAAGGAAAGGTTACCTGCCTCCATGTATGCTGTCTCCCTTTCTTAGTCAAATCCATCCTTCCAGTGTCTAGCTAACAGCTAACCATAGGATTGAACCCAACTGCCTTTGATTTCGGAAATAAGTGCTGTCCACTTAAGGTCTCATAACAGCACAGGAAGGTTTGTAAGACTGTCCCAGCAACAATTTAAAGCAATTCTAGGACACCAAAGATGCAGCAAATTTGGTTAATTGGTAATATAGATCGTTCTGATGGGACAAAATAATTTAGAATTAAAAAAAAAAAACAGATTGTTGTACTCACGATGAATTTATGTGATATGGCACACACAGGCTTCTGGTTCTGAATACTTCATGCTCGGTGGGTTTTGGAGATTGTCATGACCCTGAACCTAGCTGGAGGCTTTGGGGCCTTGAAAGGACAAGACTTAATATTTCAGGACATCCTTGTACTTGGTGCCCACTGTTTATAGATTTCCTTACAGAGAATGAGCAGCCATCTACTCCTGCTGCCATGTCTTCCCCACATGAACAGAGAGAAGACCCTATACACACAGGTCGCTTGTATCACATGTGAAGGCATAAGTCACAAACAAACTGCCACAGCAGTTTAGAATTGTGATTAATAGAATGATAAGTTCTTGAAAGGGGAAAACTTAGAGATCACAATCCCTGACAAAAGCCCTCTGCAGGATCAGAAAAGGAGCCTAGTAGCCGGAAGGGAAGCTCAAGCAAGAGATCAAGCTGAAGGTAGAAGGTGCTTTTTAAAAGAGAGAGAGACCACAACTCAATGGGCTGGTATCTCAGTGGCTATTCAGGTAACATCACAGAGAAAGGATCTGCTTCATGCATGAGAGTCACCGATGATTTCCCTTTAAGAAAAAAACCCATCAAAACTCCCAATAACATAATCAGCATTCAACAACATGTCTATGATTTCTTTGCCTTGCCTTTGATTGTGCAGTAAATGATGCTGATAGTTAATCTGTGCAATTAATGCAAATTTCCTTGTAACTGACTAGACAGAATTGACAGGTTATCTTAAACACAGCAGGGAGTCACTCTACGATGGAACTGGTTCATCATCACCTGTGTGACAGTGACATAATTAAGATCTTTCCTTTGTCTATAAATCTCATTATGTTCAACATGATATGTTGTCATACAGATTTCTTAGGGTTTTGTCCCACTGGTGGTTTCCTTGGTATGCTTACATAATTTTTGCCAGATCCAATCAGTTTGCCATGCACTCTCAGCTCCACGTCATTGTGTTCCCCTTATGTTCCAGTCCAGGCATTTTAGACCTCTTGTAACTGTTGTAAGAGTATCTCATGTTCCACCTAAATGATTTAGGGTTTTATTTAGGCTGGCTTGTATCTTCTATCACTGAGTTCATTGACTTTCCTTGGGTGTAATTCCTGGGACACTGAGCCTAACTCCTGGGGGATTCCTCCAGTTATTTCTCCTTTCTTAGATAGTTTACACTCTCACTATTACTGTGAGAGTGTTTCTGTAGCAAATATTCTTCTCAAGATGAGAAGAAACTTCAATATTACAATCCATTTGTTATTGTGATTTAAATGCACACACACAAACACACACAAGTTAATGCACTTACACTGATGATATCTCAATTTATGGGGCCATTCTGGGGATGTCAAGATCGATATCTCTCGAGTGGTTCTCAGGCCATAGGGTGACCCTCTCTAGGTACTTAAGCAGGGAGGAGAAGTTTCCGCACTGTGACATGTCCCTAGGAACTATGTGTGCCTTGTCCCGTAGTCAGACTGATGACTGACTATCTTGAAAACCACCATGGAACTTTTGTTTTGCAAATGATGGAGATCAAGTCAGAGTCAAAATCAGAAAACTAGATGGAGCTTCCAAGCTCCAGTGGAAGAGCAGATGGATGGAGAAAAAGAGCAAGGATGTCAGGAATATAAGGGCTTGGTCCACACTATGAGACACTGTGCCTGAACTAAGGGGATTTCAACTAATCCAGTGACCTGGGAATGAAAGAACATGGGATCAAACTGGAAGCTGTGAATGTGGCTGACAATTGGGGCAGAAGGAGAAGCCAAAGATAATGGCACTTGCAATTGTCTGCATATCATACACTGGCTTTTTGTGATCATATTTTTTGTGGATGCATACCTTGCTAAATCTGGATGGATGAAGGGTGGGCTTGGACTTCCCACAGCTCAAAGTACCCTGCCCTCTATTTGGACTGGTGTTTGAGTGGAGAGGTTTATTTGCGGAGCAAGAAGAATGTGGGAGGAGGAAGAGAAGTGGAACGTTTGATAATTATTATTATGAAGTAATGGAAAAATCAATAGAAAATAACCAATGAGGACATTGGAGCTAGGAAAAAAAACATTCATGTGAGTTGTTGACTCAGACCAAAAATTATTTTACAGAAAAAAAAAACACATAAAGGGGTTGAGTTACTTGGAAAATATGACTCACGTAATTGGGAAGAAGATTGGGGTTTTTATTTTGGGTCTTCATGGGGCTGTATGAGCAGCATTTTAGGACCTGTATGCTGGATATTTCTGGGGGTTAGTAGGGAAGAAACCTGGCTAGGAGGAGTTTTATGACATAAGTAGAGCCTTGATGATGTCACAAAGCTTTGGTTGGGGGTGGCAACTCTGTTCCAGATGAAGCACTAGTCTTCTGTGAAGGTGGGCTTACTATCTTCATGGTGGCTGAGGAGCTCAGTTCAGCTCTTGGGCTCCACAACTGTTCAACCGAATTTCCAGAAGTTGGAATCTAGAGAGCCAAGATATTTTCTTTTTTTAAATATGTTTAGGAAGCAACTAGGACCTCTGTAGTCAAAGAAAGGTTTCTTTCAAATCTGCTGTGGGTCCAAAATTTATGTCGTTAACAGCTCCTATATTTGATAGCTGGGGGACCGTTAATGTCGGGTATTCTCCCCACTCTATCTTTGCTAAACATGTCCAATTCCTCAGTCCACTTAAATGGCAAAGATCCTCTTTGTCCATATGTGTTTTAAAAGATAATTATTTCTAATAGGTGCTGTTGCACAGATTAATGTTTCTTTCTTTTGGCAGTTTGACTCACAGTACTCACTTCTCTAATGAAGATACAGAATATCTTTATGTAATCAACCTGGATCTGGATCAGGAGACACAATAGAGAGAGCCAGTGGACTGGAGTGCCATGACCTTGGGCAGGTGGTTATAGATCAGCCAACTAACCAGTAGCTTGAGTGGTAAGGAGAGGAGTGGCTGCTCTTTGAATTCTTTGCCATCTGTTCAGATATTTCTTTCTCACTTTAGGTATAGGCATAGCTTCCTCTCTCATTGATATAGTAAGTCAGGAAGTAGGTTTCTCAGTAGAGGTCAATTGCATTTTGCAGCAGGAATATGTCTCTGATACACATATACTGAGCTGTAGACAAGAGTTTGATACTTTTCCTATTAATTTCTTAAGAATATATTCCATTTAGGTATCCAAATCTATTCAGCCCTGCCTTTTTCACCTGCTCCAAAGTTATTCCTAAAAAGAGCCTTGACCTCACATCCTCACCTTCTTATCCTTGCAGGCACTTATGGTGGAGGAAACCACTTTGTGTCTGATTTAAACTGAAGAGTTCTTCCTATGCAGAGATTGGCAGCTATGAAGCCCAAGCACAGAAACAGAGCCAAGAGACAGTGGAACAGGAGTGCTGTGGCCTATCTCAGAAAGTCTACCGCCATGATGAAGATGCCACTCAGTATGAGTTGCATGCCACATCTCCAGAAGAAGAATGGGCCATCGCTCCAGAAGCAAAAACTTAGTAAGCCTTTTGAGGCCCTGGAGAATATTGTTGGCCGCAGAATTTCTCATGGCTGGAAGGAAGCCAATGAACCAGTCACCCATTGGAAAGCCATCATTCTAGATCAACTGCCAACATATCCCTCTCTCTATTTGTTGAAATATGATGGGATTGATTGTGTCTATGGCTTGGAGCTTCATAGTGATGAAAGGATTTTAAACCTGAAGATCCTGCCTAATAATGTGCCATTTCCTCAGGTGACAGACACTCATCTCTCAAACACCATAGTTGGCAGAGCAGTGAAACATACATTCATGGGCACAAATGGCTCTAAGAAAGACTGGAACGGGATGGTCCTAGAAGAGGTGCCAATCATGAAGACCTGGTTTTATATTACCTACAAGAAAGATCCGGTCTTGTACATTTACCACCTCCTGGATGACTACCTGGAAGGCAACCTCCACATCATGCCAGGCTCTAAGGAAGAGTGGAGTGGCGTGGTCCCAGATGAGGTGCAGGCCATAACGACCTGTTTCTACATTGTCAACGAGAATGATCCGGTCCTGTACCTTTACCACCATCATGATGATTCCATTGAAGGCAACCTCCACATCACGCCTGAATGTCCTCCAGTAGAGGTGTCTTTGGAATTAGGCAGCGATTCCTTGGAGGGCAAAAGAGTGCAGTACAACAAAAAAGATGGAACCCAAGAGATAGGTAAAATTATTTGCCAAGTTCCCAACAAACCTTCTGTGTATTTCATCAAGTTTGATAATGACTTCCATATCTATGGCTATGATTTGGTGAAGATCTGTTAAAGTGAAATTCTCAAAATTTGAGGGGCAGACTTAATGCTCTCTTTGGGAATGTGTTTTTTCAGAGATACCTCAGGTCTTCTATGAATCCTGGTATCTTTTCCAATGGATTATTCTTTCTCAAAGAATAAAAATTTGTTAACATGTTGTGTTATTTGGTCAATGATGGATTGTGTTTGGTGGATGGGGCATCACAGAAATACATGCCTCAAAACAAAGCAGGATTTATGGTCTTTTCCGCTTGGAGAGTAAAGGACTGGGGATGCGTGGTGTGGTAAAGGACAAGATGGCTGTCAAGGAAGCAGTGGAGAGGAGACAAAAAGTTGTTGTATGAACTCGGGGCGGTATGAAGCTTGAGGGAAAACCATGTCAAATGGAAAGATGTGACCGATATCAGCGTGAGGTATTGGGACTTAAGAGGATAAAGAGTAGATTAATCAGGAAGGGACACAAATGTATACTCAAAATCAGAGAAAATTAGGTTTCATTTGATGAAAGGTTTAAATCGTACTGGCTGTAAGTCAAAGGATGTTTGATCTCCACTAGAGCATGTTTCTTAGTGAAAAGTGTCTCCGCTCAGTTGCTCTTCTCCAGCAAGTTTGACATCAAGCTACCTACTTAGTTTTGCCAGAATTCTGTCTGCCACCTACTTTGTCATGCCTGGATTCGGTATGCCTTGAACTCTCATAGGTCTTATCCATGCCATCCAACCCTTGTCAGTTCATTTAAATAATTGCCCTGCCATATCTGGAAAACAGTGTTCCCTTTCATTGATCATGTTCTGTAGTACTTGGGCTATAAAACTCATGAACACACTCACCCACACACAGGATAAACATGTACATATGATGCCCACTAGTGTGTGACATGCACACATATGATGAATGCACCCAACTCCATAATATCAGTAAAGTAGGGAATCCATGATGCTAGGTGGAGTCTGGCAAAGACCCCACACACCCATCAAACCGCCAAACACCTGTATGGTACTGATGTCTGACTCCCATCCTGTAAGGAACCTGCCATCCTGTAACTGGGCTATTTTTGGTTCCTTCATCTTCACAAACTTGGTTAAAATGTTAGAGTTGTCAAACTGGGAGTTAGGGTCCAGCATGTAGATAAGCTGTCCCAGGTAAGGTGATTTGGCTACAATTTGGGTGAGAAATTGTACCAGGGAATTCTGGTACACCCTCTCCTCTTGTTCTCCCTGTCCTCATCATCACTCTTGTGGGTGGGCCTGGAGCACAAAGAAGGTAAAATGGAATAAGCCTCCTCCTTAGTGGCAAACCTTGTCAATCCTTAATTTGACCTGACTCTCTGAGGGAATGCAGCACATTTTTTCCTACTAGGTCTCCTCATTCATTGGTTCCCTCATTTTTCCAATGAATGATTGAATCCATCCATTCTTCCTTGTCTCTCTCTCTTCTTTCTTCCCTTCTTCCATTTCCCCCTTGATTGTAGAAATTTGAGCAGCAGGGCTGCATCCCCATGGGGCCGCCTTGTAAGGTTATGCTCCGAAATAACAACACAAAACTATTCATTTCAACACTGCCTGCCCCATTATTTTCAGCCTCTTAACCCATGTCTAATAATGTATGTTGCAGCATGAGGTGCGCTTAGAAGGAAAGATTTAGCATGTCTGACCTGGTGGCTGGCTGTATCGCCATCTGCCTCAGAGTGCAGAGCTACCATTTCTGCCCATGGCAGAGGTGCATGGCATCTCTAAGCTCAATTCCTATTCCTCCCTGCATTCTCTTATGTTTATTCCACCCACCTATGTTCTAACCATTCAGGCCAAACATTCTCTTTATTTAATTAACCAATGACCTATACTCCATCATTACTCCTATTTCTGTTTAAACAAGAATGGAATCTTTAACTTTAACATAGCAAAATTACATATAACAAAAGAGTTATCAAGCAAGAATTACAGTTACAATATTTATATCTATTTTATCTTTTATCATAACAATGGAAAACTATAACTATCTATCTATTCTTCAACTCCATCAGAAACTCCAGGATAATACAGTATTACCTAAGCAAACAAAAAGTAAGCCATTTTCAAACTCTAGAAATGACAGAGACATCTCGCTGCCTGGACAGTCACCCAAAGTTCCTCTGTACCGTTGGTGTTTCCACCCTCAGCCTACAGGCCCATAGTTTCCAGCAGACATTTCCATGAAGCAGGAAATTTCAAAGGTAGTCACTATCTGCTTGTCTTGAAGAATGTTTTGCTGACCCTTTCCTGAATCAGGAACACGAAAAGATCATCTCACCTTTAGGCAAGTTCAGTGGTCCTCTCTCTGAGTGTTTTCTGTGTACAGTTTATGCAACAATCCAGGCAAGAGCAGTTTCTTCCCCAAATGGCTATCAAACTCCATAAGGATCCTCTTTGATGCCCATCTTCTTCCTGAAGTAGATATGTGCTGCCAAGAGTAGAGTGTCTCACTGTCATGAAAAACCCTAAGGTACTAAAACATTAAATAGCCTATTTTGTAGTCTAGAGAGATATGAATAATGCCTATCTAACTGAAATATATATATCTATGTAGCTAGAAAATCTAACTAACATGACTACAAACTTGACTATTATTAATGATTATCCATTAATAACCTATATACATTATATTTTTAAATGAATTACACAATCACAATACCTTAATGAAGATCAAAAATGCATATACATATAACAAAATTGACCTAAAATCTCTATCAGTAAAGCAAAATCTATACTAATGCAAATATTCATATCTATATCACATCCCACTTTAAATGTAAAAGAACGTTTATAAGCCATATTTGGGAACGTGGGTGCAGTTTTTTCTCTCCAAAATGCTTCCTGCTGAATGGTGGCATCATTATTGATTTATCTTAGTTGGCAGTTGAGCGAAGCAATTTTTTAAAGGTGTTCACAGCAACCTTTAAGTAGGGCGTGGTCCATCCTACCATATTAGGATAGAGGCATCCACAGACTATCACCCTCCGTGAAAACAAAATAGAAACTCCTTTCCAAAGCATCATGTCCTTAGATCCAAATTTCAAAGTCAAGGCATTTTCAAAGTATCTATGTTGGATTATTTCAGCAGCTTTTATAAAGAAACATCTTTTAGCAGCTATTGCTACTGCCTCAAAATTCAAATGATTCAAAAAGAGCATAATAGGATACAATATCAAAATTTGCTGTGAATTTTCCATCTTTGTGCGCTTCAATTTAACCTCTATTTTGTTTATTTTTCCTTTTTATTTTTTGCCTTTTGAGACAGGTTCTCTGTATCTTTGACCTGGAATAACTCTGTATACCTGTCTGTCCTTGAAGTCTCAGAGATCTGCCTCTCTCTGCCTTTCAGGCATTGGGATTAAAGGTGTATGCTACTACACATTGAACTCACAAAGATCTGTTTGTCTCTGCCATCAAGGCACTGGGATTAAAGGCGTATGCTACCTCACCTTGAAGGTACAGGGGTCAATCTCCCTCTGCCTCCCATGTGTTGGGTTTACAGGTGTGTACTACCACACCCAACAACTCTCTTCATTTTTTTAACTTTAAGAACTTCAAATTTTAGCCTGAACATATTTTTAACACACTGTAAATCATTTAAAAATTTTCTTTGTCTTTGAATCTCTCTTTACTCTATGTCTCTCTCTGTTTTTCTGACCAAATGAGTCTTTCATTTACCAAGCAATCTCAGTAGGACTAAAGCCGTGGCTTTGCTGGCCAGATGTAGGCCATTCCTTAGCTTTCTGCCATTCCAACCTTGTGGCTGAGGTACCGAACAGAGCCGCATTCAGTGCCACAAGTCTACAGTGTTTCAAGGTCCTTGCCATCAAAGAGGCTGCAACACACAACACTCAAGCCCTCTTTCTGTAGTTGGCCCTCCTTCATCAAACAGTCAGAGTTTGCCCAGGCAGGATGGCCCAGAAAGCCGGCATTTTAAAACAACACAGTTTTTTTTCCTGCTACTGCTGAAAACATACAAGCATTCAGTTGGCTTTTATCAACACCATTTAAATGTTTTTTGGCAGGACCTCTTAAGGGCTGCAGGGTTTTGCAGCTGAAGCTGAGTCAGCAAGCCTCTTTTAGATGAGAGCCCTTGCTTTCTTCTAGCAAGCAGAACAGACCGAGAAATCGCTGCTACCAAGAAAACATGCTTTACTCAGGCTTTCTCAGGCTTTCAGTGGATTCAATTGTCCAAAAGGCTGCAAGCCATTCTGTAGTTATTTGAGCAGCGAGACTGTGTCCCCAGCACCACGGCCGCATGAAGGTTATGCCTGAAATAAATACACAAAAACTGTATTCTTTTAAACACTGCTGGCCCATTAGATTCAGCATTTTAACCCATTTCTAATAATCAGTGTAGTATAACGAGGTGCACTTACCAGGAAAAATTCAGCATGTCTAAATGGTGGCTGGCTGCATCGACATCTGCCTCAGAGAGCAGAGCTATGGCATCTGCCGGGGAGAGGGGAGCATGGCTTCTCTGAGCTCACTACCTCTTCCTCCCGGCATTCTATTTTGTTTACTCCACCTACCTATGTTCTAACCTATCAGCTGAAGCGGATTCTTTCTTTAATTAATCAATAAACTTCTTCTGTCACTTTATCCTTTCAACAGCTTGCCCATATAAATCTCCCATGTGTCTTCTGTTGTATAATCTTTCACTTGTAAAGAACTTGCACTCTCAGGGGAGGATTTTTCTGACATCTCTGTGGATGGAGATCATATGAGGAAGGTCAGATGAGCAACCATGACAACTCTAATGCTGTAGAGTTAGGTGGACCAGAGATTGATGGCTGACATTCCGGTGCTATGCATCAGATGCCCCTGAACTCTGGCCCTGTTGACAGACAGGCAGACATCAAGTTGGTCACACATACTTAACTCATTCAGGTTCACAGATACTGTAAATGGAGTTTTAATTCTTCTCCTAAACTAATAAAAAAAACAAGATTAGGAGAAGAGCCTGAGTAAGGCCTCAAAATGGGTCATTTTGCAAAGGAAAGGTTACCTGCCTCCATGTATGCTGTCTCCCTTTCTTAGTCAAATCCATCCTTCCAGTGTCTAGCTAACAGCTAACCATAGGATTGAACCCAACTGCCTTTGATTTCTGAAATAAGTGCTGTCCCCTTAAGGTCTCATAACAGCACAGGAAGGTTTGTAAGACTGTCCCAGCAACAATTTAAAGCAATTCTAGGACACCAAAGATGCAGCAAATTTGGTTAATTGGTAATATAGATCGTTCTGATGGGACAAAATAATTTAGAATTAAAAAAAAAACAGATTGGTGTACTCACGATGAATTAATGTGATATGGCACACACAGGCTTCTGGTTATGAATACTTCATGCTCGGTGGGTTTTGGAGATTGTCTTGACCCTGAACCGAGCTGGAGGCTTTGGGGCCTTGAAAGGACAAGACTTAATATTTCAGGACATCCTTGTACTTGGTGCCCACTGTTTACTGATTTCCTTACAGAGAATGAGCAGCCATCTACTCCTGCTGCCATGCCTTCCTCACATGAACAGAGAAGACCCTATACACACACGTCGCTTGTATCACATGTGAAGGCATAAGTCAGAAACAAACTCCCACAGCAGTTTAGAATTGTGATTAATAGAATGATTAGTTCTTGAAAGGGGAAAAACTTAGAGATCACAATCCCTTACAAAAGCCCTCTGCAGGATCAGAAAAGGAGCCTAGTAGCCGGAAGGGAAGCTCAAGCAAGAGATCAAGCTGAAGGTAGAAGTTGCTTTTTAAAAGAGAGAGAAACCACAACTCAATGGGCTGGTATCTCAGTAGCTATTCAGGAAACATCACAGAGAAAGCATCTGCTTCATGCATGAGAGTCACCGATGATTTCCCTTTAAGAACAAAACCCATCAAAACTCCCAATAACATCATCAGCATTCAACAACTTGTCTATGATTTCTTTGCCTTGCCTTTGATTGTGCAGTAAATGATGCTGATAGTTAATCTGTGCAATTAATGCAAATTTCCTTGTAACTGACTAGATAGAATTGACAGCAGGGAGTCACTCTACGATGGAACTGGTTCATCATCACCTGTGTGACAGTGACATAATTAAGATCTTTCCTTTGTCTATAAATCTCATTATGTTCAACATGATATGTTGTCATACAGATTTCTTAGGGTTTTGTCCCACTGGTGGTTTCCTTGGTATGCTTACATAATTTTTGCCAGATCCAATCAGTTTTGCCATGCACTCTCAGCTCCACGTCATTGTGTTCCCCTTATGTTCCAGTCCAGGCATTTTAGACCTCTTGTAACTGTTGTAAGAGTATCTCATGTTCCACCTAAATGATTTAGGGTTTTATTTAGGCTGGGTTTTATCTTCCATCACTGAGTTCATTGACTTTCCTTGGGCGTAATTCCTGGGACACTTAGCCTAACTCCTGGGGGATTCCTCCAGTTATTTTTCCTTTCTTAGATAGTTTACACTCTCACTATTACTGTGAGAGTGTTTCTGTAGCAAATATTCTTCTCAAGATGAGAAGAAACTTCAATATTACAATCCATTTGTTATTGTGATTTAAATACACACACACAAACACACACAAGTTAATGCACATACACTGATGATATCTCAATTTATGGGGCCATTCTGGGGATGTCAAGATCGATATCTCTCGAGTGGTTCTCAGAAGGCCATAGGGTGACCCTCTCTAGGTACTTAAGCAGGGAGGAGAAGTTGACCGCACGGTGACATGTCCCTAGGAACTATGTGTGCCTTGTCCCAAAGTCAGACTGATGACTGACTATCTTGAAAACCACCATGGAACTTTTGTTTGGCAAATGATGGAGATCAAGTCAGGGTCAAAATCAGAAACCTAGATGGAGCTTCCAAGCTCCAGTGGAAGAGCAGATGGATGGAGAAAAAGAGCAAGGATGTCAGGAATATAAGGGCTTGGTCCACACTATGAGACACTGTGCCTGAACTAAGGGGATTTCAACTAATCCAGTGACCTGGGAATGAAAGAACATGGGATAAAACTGGAAGCTCTGAATGTGGCTGACAATTGTGGCAGACGGAGAAGCCAAAGATAATGGCACTTGCAATTGTCTGCATATCATACACTGGCTTTTTGTGATCATAATTTTTGTGGATGCATACCTTGCTAAATCTGGATGGATGAAGGGTGGGCTTGGACTTCCCACAGCTCAAAGTACCCTGCCCTCTATTTGGACTGGTGTTTGAGTGGAGAGGTTTATTTGCGGAGCAAGAAGAATGTGGGAGGAGGAAGAGAAGTGGAAAATTTGATAATTATTATTATGAAGTAATGGAAAAATCAATAGAAAATAACCACTGAGGACATTGGAGCTAGGAAAAAAAAAACATTCATGTGAGTTGTTGACTCAGACCAAAAATTATTTTACAGAAAAAAAAAACACATAAAGGGGTTGAGTTACTTGGAAAATATGACTCAAGTAATTGGGAAGAAGATTGGGGTTTTTATTTTGGGTCTTCATGGGGCTGTATGAGCAGCATTTTAGGACCTGTATGCTGGATATTTCTGGGGGTTAGTAGGGAAGAAACCTTGCTAGGAGGAGTTTTATGACATAAGTAGAGCCTTGATGATGTCACAAAGCTTTGGTTGGGGGTGGCAACTCTGTTCCAGATGAAGCACTAGTCTTCTGTGAAGGTGGGCTTACTATCTTCACGGTGGCTGAGGAGGTCAGTTCAGCTCTTGGGCTCCACAACTGTTCAACCGAATTTCCAGAAGTTGGAATCTAGAGAGCCAAGATATTTTCTTTTGGTAAATATGTTTAGGAAGCAACTAGGACCTCTGTAGTCAAAGAAAGGTTTCTTTCAAATCTGCTCTGGGTCCAAAATTTATGTCGTTAACAGCTCCTATATTTGATAGCTGGGGGACGGTTAATGTCAGGTCTTCTCCCCACTCTATCTTTGCTAAAAATGTCCAATTCCTCAGTCCACTTAAATGGCAAAGATCCTCTTTGTCCATATGTGTTTTAAAAGATAATTATTTCTAATAGGTGCTGTTGCACAGATTAATGTTTCTTTCTTTTGGCAGTTTGACTCCCAGTACTCACTTCTCTAATGAAGATACAGAATATCTTTATGTAATCAACCTGGATCTGGATCAGGAGACACAATAGAGAGAGCCAGTGGACTGGAGTGCCATGACCTTGGGCAGGTGGTTATAGATCAGCCAACTAACCAGTAGCTTGAGTGGTAAGGAGAGGAGTGGCTGTTCTTTGAATTCTTTGCCATCTGTTCAGATATTTCTTTCTCACTTTAGGTATAGGCATAGCTTCCTCTCTCATTGATATAGTAAGTCAGGAAGTAGGTTTCTCAGTAGAGGTCAATTGCATTTTGCAGCAGGAATATGTCTCTGATACACATATACTGAGCTGTAGACAAGAGTTTGATAATTTTCCTATTAATTTCTTAAGAACATATTACATTTAGGTATCCAAATCTATTCAGCCCTGCCTTTTTCACCTGCTCCAAAGTTATTCCTAAAAAGAGCCTTGACCTCACATCCTCACCTTCTTATCCTTGCAGGCACTTATGGTGGAGGAAACCACTTTGTGTCTGATTTAAACTGAAGAGTTCTTCCTATGCAGAGATTGGCAGCTATGAAGCCCAAGCACAGAAACAGAGCCAAGAGACAGTGGAACAGGAGTGCTGTGGCCTATCTCAGAAAGTCTCCCGCCATGATGAAGATGCCACTCAGTATGAGTTGCATGCCACATCTCCAGAAGAAGAATGGGCCATCGCTCCAGAAGCAAAAACTTAGTAAGCCTTTTGAGGCCCTGGAGAATATTGTTGGCCGCAGAATTTCTCATGGCTGGAAGGAAGCCAATGAACCAGTCACCCATTGGAAAGCCATCATTCTAGATCAACTGCCAACATATCCCTCTCTCTATTTGTTGAAATATGATGGGATTGATTGTGTGGGATTCATAGTGATGAAAGGATTTTAAACCTGAAGATCCTGCCTAACAATGTGCCATTTCCTCAGGTGACAGACACTCATCTCTCAAACACCATAGTTGGCAGAGCAGTGAAACATACATTCATGGGCACAAATGGCTCTAAGAATGACTGGAACGGGATGGTCCTAGAAGAGGTGCCAATCATGAAGACCTGGTTTTATATTACCTACAAGAAAGATCCGGTCTTGTATATTTACCACCTCCTGGATGACTACCTGGAAGGCAACATTCACATCATGCCAGACTCTAAGGAAGAGTGGAGTGGCGTGGTCCCAGATGAGGTGCAGACCATAACGACCTGTTTCTACATTGTCAACGAGAATGATCCGGTCCTGTACCTTTACCACCATCATGATGATTCCATTGAAGGCAACCTCCACATCACGCCTGAATGTCCTCCAGTAGAGGTGACTTTGGAATTAGGCAGGGATTCCTTGGAGGGCAAAAGAGCGCAGTACAACAAAAAAGATGGAACCCAAGAGATAGGTAAAATTATTTGCCAAGTTCCCAACAAACCTTCTGTGTATTTCATCAAGTTTGATAATGACTTCCATATCTATGTCTATGATTTGGTGAAGATCTGTTAAAGTGAAATTCTCAAATTTTGAGGGGCAGACATAATTCTCTCTGTGGGAATGTGTATTTTCAGAGATACCTCAGGTCTTCTATGAATCCTGGTATCTTTTCCAATGGATTATTCTTTCTCAAAGAATAAAAATTTGTTAACATGTTGTGTTATTTGGTCAATGATGGATTGTGTTTGTTGGATGGGGCATCACAGAAATACATGCCTCAAAACAAAGCAGGATTTATGGTCTTTTCCCCTTGGAGAGTAAAGGACTGGGGATGTGTGGTGTGGTAAAGGACAAGATGGCTGTCAAGGAGGCAGTGGAGAGGGGACAAAAATTTGTATGATCTCGGGGCGGTATGAAGCTTGAGGGAAAACCATGTCAAAAGGAAAGATGTGACCTATATCAGCGTGAGGTATTGGGACTTAAGAGGATAAAGAGTAGATTAATCAGGAAGGGACACAAATGTATACTCAAAATCAGAGAAAATTAGGTTTCATTTGATGAATTTTTTAATTCATACTGGCTGTAAGTCAAAGGATGTTTGATCTCCACTAGAGCATGTTGCTTAGTGAAAAGTGTCTCCGCTCAGTTGCTCTTCTCCAGTAAGTTGGACATCAAGCTACCTACTTAGTTTTGCCAGAATTCTGTCTGCCACCTACTTTGTCATGCCTGGATTCGGTATGCCTTGAACTCTCATAGGTCTTATCCATGCCATCCAACCCTTGTCAGTTCATTTAAATAATTGCCCTGCCATATCTGGAAAACAGTGTTCCCTTTCATTGATCATGTTCTGTAGTACTTGGGCTATAAAACTCATGAACACACTCACCCACACACAGGATAAACATGTACATATGATGCCCACTAGTGTGTGACATGCACACATATGATGAATGCACCGAACTCCATAATATCAGTAAAGTAGGGAATCCATGATGCTAGGTGGAGTCTGGCAAAGACCCCACACACCCATCAAACCACCAAATACCAGTATGGTACTGATGTCTGACTCCCATCCTGTAAGGAACCTGCCATCCTGTAACTGGGCTATTTTTGGTTCCTTCATCTTCACAAACTTGGTTAAAATGTTAGAGTTGTCAAACTGGGAGTTAGGGTCCAGCATGTAGATCAGCTGTCCCAGGTCAGGTGATTTGGCTACAATTTGGGTGAGAAATTGTACCAGGGAATTCTGGTACACCCTCTCCTCTTCTTCTCCCTGTCCTCATCATCACTCTTGTGGGTGGGCCTGGAGCACAAAGAAGGTAAAATGGAATAAGCCTCCTCCTTAGTGGAAAACCTTGTCAATCCTTAATTTGACCTGACTCTCTGAGGGAATGCAGCACATTTTTTCCTACTAGGTCTCCTCATTCATTGGTTCCCTCATTTTTCCAATGAATGATTGAATTCATCCATTCTTCCTTGTCTCTCTCTCTTCTTTCTTCCCTTCTTCCATTTCCCCCTTGATTGCAGAAATTTGAGCAGCAGGGCTGCATCCCCATGGGGCCGCCTTGTAAGGTTATGCTCCGAAATAACAACACAAAACTATTCATTTCAACACTGCCTGCCCCATTATTTTCAGCCTCTTAACCCATGTCTAATAATGTATGTTGCAGCACGAAGTGCACTTAGAAGGAAAGATTTAGCATGTCTGACCTGGTGGCTGGCTGTATCGCCATCTGTCTCAGAGTGCAGAGCTACCATTTCTGCCCATGGGAGAGGTGCATGGCATCTCTAAGCTCAATTCCTATTCCTCCCAGCATTCTCTTATGTTTATACCACCCACCTATGTTCTAACCTTTCAGGCAAAACAGTTTCTTTCTTTAATTAACCAATGACCTATACTCCATCATTACTCCTATTTCTGTTTAAACAAGAACCGAATCTTTAACTTTAACATAGCAAAATTACATATAACAAAACAGTTATCAAGCAAGAATTACAGTTACAATATTTATATCTATTTTATCTTTTATCATAACAATGGAAAACTATAACTATCTATCTATTCTTCAACTCCATCAGAGACTCCCAAATAATACAGTATTACCTAAGCAAACAAAAAGTAAGCCATTTTCAAACTCTAGAAATGACAGAGACATCTCGCTGCCTGGACAGTCACCCAAAGTTCCTCTGTACCGTTGGTGTTTCCATCCTCAGCCTACAGGCCCATAGTTTCCAGCAGACATTTCCATGAAGCAGGAAATTTCAAAGGCAGTCACTATCTGCTTGTCTTGAAGAATGTTTTGCTGACCCTTTCCTGAATCAGGAACAGGAAAAGATCATCTCGCCTTTAGGCAAGTTCAGTAGTCCTCTCTCTGAGTGTTTTCTGTGTACAGTTTATGCAACAATCCAGGCAAGAGCAGTTTCTTCCCCAAATGGCTATCAAACTCCATAAGGATCCTCTTTGATGCCCATCTTCTTCCTGAAGTAGATATGTGCTGCCAAGAGTAGAGTGTCTCACTGTCATGAAAAACCCTAAGGTACTAAAACATTAAATAGCCTCTTTTGTAGTCTAGAGAGATATGAATAATGCCTATCTGACTGAAATATATATATCTATGTAGCTAGAAAATCTAACTAACATGACTACAAACTTGACGATTATTAATGATTATCCATTAATAACCTATATACATTATATTTTTAAATGAACTACACAATCACAATATCTTAATTAGATCAAAAATGCATATACATATAACAAAATTGACCTAAAATCTCTATCAGTAAAGCAAAATCTATACTAATGCAAATATTCATATCTATATCACATCCGTCTTTACATGTAAAAGAACGTTTATAAGCCATATTTGGGAACGTGGGTGCAGTTTTTTCTCTCCAAAATGCTTCCTGCTGAATGGTGGCATCATTATTGATTTATCTCAGTTGGCAGTTGAGCGAAGCAATTTTTTAAAGGTGTTCACAGCAACCTTTAAGTAGGGCGTGGTCCATCCTACCATATTAGGATAGAGGCATCCACAGACTATCACCCTCCGTGAAAACAAAATAGAAACTCCTTTCCAAAGCATCATGTCCTTAGATCCAAATTTCAAAGTCAAGGCACTTTCAAAATATCTATGTTGGATTATTTCAGCAGCTTTTATAAAGAAACATCTTTTAGCAGCTATTGCTACTGCCTCAAAATTCAAATGATTCAAAAAGAGCATAATAGCATACAATATCAAAATTCGCTGTGAATTTTCCATCTTTGTGCACTTCAATTTAACCTCTATTTTGTTTATTTTTCCTTTTTATTTTTTTTGCCTTTTGAGACAGGTTCTCTGTATCTTTGACCTGGAATAACTCTGTATACCTGTCTGTCCTTGAAGTCTCAGAGATCTGCCTCTCTCTGCCTTTCAGGCATTGGGATTAAAGGTGTATGGACTACACATTGAACTCACAAAGATCTGTTTGTCTCTGCCTTCAAGGCACTGGGATTAAAGGCGTGTGCTACCTCACCTTGAAGGTACAGAGGTCAATCTCCCTCTGCCTCCTATGTGTTGGGTTGACAGGTGTGTACTACCACACCCAACAACTCTCTTCCTTTTTTTAACTTTAAGAACTTCAAATTTTAGCCTGCACATATTTTTAACACACTGTAAATCATTTAAAAATTTTCTTTGTCTTTGAATCTCTCTTTACTCTATTTCTCTCTCTGTTTTTCTGACCACATGAGTCTTTCATTTACCAAGCAATCTCAGTAGGACTAAAGCCGTGGCTTTGCTGGCCAGATGTAGCCCATTCCTTAGCTTTCTGCCATTCCAACCTTGTGGCTGAGGTACCGAACAGAGCCGCATTCAGTGCCACAAGTCTACAGTGTTTCAAGGTCCTTGCCATCAAAGAGGCTGCAACAGACAACACTCAAGCCCTCTTTCTGTAGCTGGCCCTCCTTCCTCAAACAGTCAGAGTTTGCCCAAGCAGGATGGCCCAGAAAGCCGGCATTTTAAAACAACACAGTTTTTTTTCCTGCTACTGCTGAAAACATACAAGCATTCAGTTGGCTTTTATCAACACCATTTAAATGTTGTGTGGCAGGACCTCTTAAGGGCTGCAGGGTTTTGCAGCTGAAGCTGAGTCAGCAAGCCTCTTTTAGATGAGAGCCCTTGCTTTCTTCTAGCAAGCAGAGCAGACCGAGAAATCGCTGCTACCAAGAAAACATGCTTTACTCTTTCCCAAGCATTCTCAGGCTTTCAGTGGATTCAGTTGTCCACAAGGCTGCAAGCCATTCTGTAGTTATTTGAGCAGCGAGGCTGTGTCCCCAGCACCACGGCCGCATGAAGGTTATGCCTGAAATAAATACACAAAAACTGTATTCTTTTAAACACTGCTGGCCCATTAGATTCAGCATTTTAACCCATTTCTAATAATCAGTGTAGTATAACGAGGTGCACTTACCAGGAAAAATTCAGCATGTCTGACATGGTGGCTGGCTGCATCGACATCTGCCTTAGAGAGCAGAGCTATGGCATCTGCCTGGGAGAGGGGAGCATGGCTTCTCTGAGCTCACTACCTCTTCCTCCCGGCATTCTATTTTGTTTACTCCACCTACCTATGTTCTAACTTATCAGCTGAAGCAGATTCTTTCTTTAATTAATCAATAAACTTCTTCTGTCACTTTATCCTTTCAACAGCTTGCCCATATAAATCTCCCATGTGTCTTCTGTTGTATAATCTTTCATTTGTAAAGAACTTGCACTCTCAGGGGAGGATTTTTCTGACATCTCTGTGGATGGAGATCATATGAGGAAGATCAGATGAGCAACCATGACAACTCTAATGCTGTAGAGTTAGGTGGACCAGAGATTGATGGCTGACATTCCTGTGCTATGCATCAGATGCCCCTGAACTCTGGCCCTGTTGACAGACAGGCAGACATCAAGTTGGTCACACATACTTAACTCATTCAGGTTCACAGATACTGTAAATGGAGTTTTAATTCTTCTCCTAAACTAATAAAAAAACCAAGATTAGGAGAAGAGAAGAGCCTGAAGTAAGGCCTCAAAATGGGTCATTTTGCAAAGGAAAGGTTACCTGCCTCCATGTATGCTGTCTCCCTATCTTAGTCAAATCCATCCTTCCAGTGTCTAGCTGACAGCTAACCATAGGATTGAACCCAACTGCCTTTGATTTCTGAAATAAGTGCTGTCCCCTTAAGATCTCATAACAGCACAGGAAGGTTTGTAAGACTGTCCCAGCAACAATTTAAAGCAATTCTAGGACAGCAAAGATGCAGCAAATTTGATTTATTGGTAATATAGATCGTTCTGATGGGAAAAAATGATGTAGCATTAAAAAAAAAAAAAAACAGATTGGTGTACTCACGATGAATTTATGTGATATGGCACACACAGGCTTCTGGTTCTGAATACTTCATGCTCGGTGGGTTTTGGAGATTGTCGTGACCCTGAACCTAGCTGGAGGCTTTGGGGCCTTGAAAGGACAAGACTTAATATTTCAGGACATCCTTGTACTTGGTCCCCACTGTTTACTGATTTCCTTACAGAGAATGAGCAGCCATCTACTCCTGCTGCCATGCCTTCCCCACATGAACAGAGAGAAGACCCTATACACACAGGTCGCTTGTATCACATGTAAAGGCATAAGTCACAAACAAACTCCCACAGCAGTTTACAATTGTGATTAATAGAATGATTAGTTCTTGAAAGGGGAAAAACTTAGAGATCACAATCCCTGACAAAAGCCCTCTGCAGGATCAGAAAAGGAGACTAGTAGCCGGAAGGGAAGCTCAAGCAAGAGATCAAGCTGAAGGTAGAAGGTGCTTTGTAAAAGAGAGAGAGACCACAACTCAATGGGCTGGTATCTCAGTGGCTATTCAGGAAACATCACAGAGAAATGATCTGCTTCTTGCAAGAGTCACTGATGATTTGCCTTTAAGAAAAAAACCCATCAAAACTCCCAATAACATCATCAGCATTCAACAACATGTCTATGATTTCTTTACCTTGCCTTTGATTGTGCAGTAAATGATGCTGATAGTTAATCTGTGCAATTAATGCAAATTTCCTTTTAACCGACTAGACAGAATTGACAGGTTATCTTAAACACAGCAGGGAGTCACTCTATGATGGAACTGGTTCATCATCACCTGTGTGACAGTGACATAATTGAGATCTTTCCTTTGTCTATAAATCTCATTATGTTCAACATGATATGTTGTCATACAGATTTCTTAGGGTTTTGTCCCACTGGTGGTTTCCTTGGTATGCTTACATAATTTTTGCCAGATCCAATCAGTTTTGCCATGCACTCTCAGCTCCACGTCATTGTGTTCCCCTTATGTTCCAGTCCAGGCATTTTAGACCTCTTGTAACTGTTGTAAGAGTATCTCATGTTCCACCTAAATGATTTAGGGTTTTATTTAGGCTGGGTTTTATCTTCCATCACTGAGTTCATTGACTTTCCTTGGACGTAATTCCTGGGACACTGAGCCTAACTCCTGGGGGATTCCTCCAGTTATTTCTCCTTTCTTAGATAGTTTACACTCTCACTATTACTGTGAGAGTGTTTCTGTAGCAATATTCTTCTCAAGATGAGAAGAAACTTCAATATTACAATCCATTTGTTATTGTGATTTAAATACACACACAAACACACACAAGTTAATGCATATACACTGATGATATCTCAATTTATGGGGCCATTCTGGGGATGTCAAGATCGATATCTCTCGAGTGGTTCTCAGAAGGCCATAGGGTGACCCTCTCTAGGTACTTAAGCAGGGAGGAGAAGTTGACCGCACTGTGACATGTCCCTAGGAACTATGTGTGCCTTGTCCCATAGTCAGACTGATGACTGACTATCTTGAAAACCACCATGGAACTTTTGTTTGGCAAATGATGGAGATCAAGTCAGGGTCAAAATCAGAAACCTAGATGGAGCTTCCAAGCTCCAGTGGAAGAGCAGATGGATGGAGAAAAAGAGCAAGGATGTCAGGAATATAAGGGCTTGGTCCACACTATGAGATACTGTGCCTGAACTAAGGGGATTTCAACTAATCCAGTGACCTAGGAATGAAAGAACATGGGATCAAACTGGAACCTGTGAATGTGGCTGACAATTGGGGCAGACGGAGAAGCCAAATATAATGGCACTTGCAATTGTCTGCATATCATACACTGGCTTTTCGTGATCATATTTTTTGTGGATGCATACCTTGCTAAATCTGGATGGATGAAGGGTGGGCTTGGACTTCCCACAGCTCAAAGTACCCTGCCCTCTATTTGGACTGGTGTTTGAGTGGAGAGGTTTATTTGAGGAGCAAGAAGAATGTGGGAGGAGGAAGAGAAGTGGAGAGTTTGATAATTATTATCATGAAGTAATGGAAAAATCAATAGAAAATAACCAATGAGGACATTGGAGCCAGGAAAAAAAAACATTCATGTGAGTTGTTGACTCAGACCAAAAATTATTTTACAGAAAAAAAAAAAAACACATAAAGGAGTTGAGTTACTTGGAAAATATGACTCAAGTAATTGGGAAGAAGATTGGGGTTTTTATTTTGGGTCTTCATGGGGCTGTATGAGCAGCATTTTAGGACCTGTATGCTGGATATTTCTGGGGGTTAGTAGGGAAGAAACCTGGCTAGGAGGAGTTTTATGACATAAGTAGAGCCTTGATGATGTCACAAAGCTTTGGTTGGGGGTGGCAACTCTGTTCCACATGAAGCACTAGTCTTCTGTGAAGGTGGGCTTACTATCTTCACGGTGGCTGAGGAGGTCAGTTCAGCTCTTGGGCTCCACAACTGTTCAATCGAATTTCCAGAAGTGAGAATCTAGAGAGCCAAGATATTTTCTTTTGATACATATGTTTAGGAAGCAACTAGGACCTCTGTAGTCAAAGAAAGGTTTCTTTCAAATGTGCTCTGGGTCTAAAATTTATGTCGTTAACAGCTCCTATATTTGATAGCTGGGGGACGGTTAATGTCGGGTATTCTCCCCACTCTATCTTTGCTAAAAATGTCCAATTCCTCAGTCCACTTAAATGGCAAAGATCCTCTTGGTCCATATGTGTTTTAAAAGATAATTATTTCTAATAGGTGCTGTTGCACAGATTAATGTTTCTTTCTTTTGGCAGTTTGACTCACAGTACTCACTTCTCTAATGAAGATACAGAATATCTTTATGTAATCAACCTGGATCTGGATCAGGAGACACAATAGAGAGAGCCAGTGGACTGGAGTGCCATGACCTTGGGCAGGTGGTTATAGATCAGCCAACTAACCAGTAGCTTGAGTGGTAAGGAGAGGAGTGGCTGTTCTTTGAATTCTTTGCCATCTGTTCAGATATTTCTTTCTCACTTTAGGTATAGGCATAGCTTCCTCTCTCATTGATATAGTAAGTCAGGAAGTAGGTTTCTCAGTAGAGGTCAATTGCATTTTGCAGCAGGAATATGTCTCTGATACACATATACTGAGCTGTAGACAAGAGTTTGATAATTTTCCTATAAATTTCTTAAGAATATATTACATTTAGGTATCCAAATCTATTCAGCCCTGCCTTTTTCACCTGCTCCAAAGTTATTCCTAAAAAGAGCCTTGACCTCACATCCTCACCTTCTTATCCTTGCAGGCACTTATGTTGGAGGAAACCACTTTGTGTCTGATTTAAACTGAAGAGTTCTTCCTATGCAGAGATTGGCAGCGCTGAAGCCCAAGCACAGAAACAGAGCCAAGAGACAGTGGAACAGGAGTGCTGTGGCCTATCTCAGAAAGTCTCCCGCCATAATGAAGATGCCTCTTAGTATGAGTGGCATGCCACCTCTCCAGAAGTAGAATGGGCCATCGCTCCAGAAGCAAAAACCTTGTAAGCCTTTTGAGGCCCTGGAGAATATTGTTGGCCGCAGAATTTCTCATGGCTGGAAGGAAGCCAATGAACCTGTCACCCATTGGAAAGCCATCATTCTAGATCAACTGCCAATATATCCCTCTCTCTATTTGTTGAAATATGACAGGATTGATTGTGTCTATGGCTTGGAGCTTCATAGTGATGAAAGGTTTTTAATCCTGAAGATCCTGCCTAATAATGTGCCATTTCCTCAGGTGACAGACACTCATCTCTCAAACACCATAGTTGGCAGAGCAGTGAAACATACATTCATGGGCACAAATGGCTCTAAGAAAGACTGGAACGGGATGGTCCTAGAAGAGGTGCCAATCATGAAGACCTGGTTTTATATTACCTACAAGAAAGATCCGGTCTTGTACATTTACCACCTCCTGGATGACTACCTGGAAGGCAACCTCCACATCATGCCAGGCTCTAAGGAAGAGTGGAGTGGCGTGGTCCCAGATGAGGTGCAGACCATAACGACCTGTTTCTACATTGTCAACGAGAATGACCCGGTCCTGTACCTTTACCACCATCATGATGATTCCATTGAAGGCAACCTCCACATCACGCCTGAATGTCCTCCAGTAGAGGAGACTTTGGAATTAGGCAGGGATTCCTTGCAGGGCAAAAGAGTGCAGTACAACAAAAAAGATGGAACCCAAGAGATAGGTAAAATTATTTGCCAAGTTCCCAACAAACCTTCTGTGTATTTCATCAAGTTTGATAATGACTTCCATATCTATGTCTATGATTTGGTGAAGATCTGTTAAAGTGAAATTCTCAAATTTTGAGGGGCAGACTTAATTCTCTTCTTGGGAATGTGTTTTTTCAGAGATACCTCAGGTCTTCTATGAATCCTGGTATCTTTTCCAATGGATTATTCTTTCTCAAAGAATAAAAATTTGTTAACATGTTGTGTTATTTGGTCAATGATGGATTGTGTTTGGTGGATGGGGCATCACAGAAATACATGCCTCAAAACAAAGCAGGATTTATGGTCTTTTCCCCTTGGAGAGTAAAGGACTGGGGATGTGTGGTGTGGTAAAGGACAAGATGGCTGTCAAGGAAGCAGTGGAGAGGGGACAAAAAGTTGTATGATCTCTGGGCGGTATGAATCTTGAGGGAAAACCATGTCAAAAGGAAAGATGTGACCGATATCAGCGTTAGGTATTGGGACTTAAGAGGATAAAGAGTAGATTAATCAGGAAGGGACACAAATGTATACTCAAAATCAGAGAAAATTAGGTTTCATTTGATGAATGGTTTAATTCGTACTGGCTGTAAGTCAAAGGATGTTTGATCTCCACTAGAGCATGTTGCTTAGTGAAAAGTGTCTCCACTCAGTTGCTCTTCTCCAGTAAGTTGGACATCAAGCTACCTACTTAGTTTTGCCAGAATTCTGTCTGCCACCTACTTTGTCATGCCTGGATTTGGTATGCCTTGAACTCTCATAGGTCTTATCCATGCCATCCAACCCTTGTCAGTTCATTTAAATAATTGCCCTGCCATATCTGGAAAACAGTGTTCCCTTTCATTGATCATGTTCTGTAGTACTTGGGCTATAAAACTCATGAACACACTCACCCACACACAGGATAAACATGTACATATGATGCCCACTAGTGTGTGACATGCACACATAGGATGAATGCACCGAACTCCATAATATCAGTAAAGTAGGGAATCCATGATGCTAGGTGGAGTCTGGCAAAGACCCCACACACCCATCAAACCGCCAAATACCAGTATGGTACTGATGTCTGACTCCCATCCTGTAAGGAACCTGCCATCCTGTAACTGGGCTATTTTTGGTTCATTCCTCTTCACAAACTTGGTTAAAATGTGAGAGTTGTCAAACTGGGAGTTAGGGTCCAGCATGTAGATCAGCTGTCCCAGGTCAGGTGATTTGGCTACAATTTGGGTGAGAAATTGTACCAGGGAATTCTGGTACACCCTCTCCTCTTCTTCTCCCTGTCCTCATCATCACTCTTGTGGGTGGGCCTGGAGCACAAAGAAGGTAAAATGGAATAAGCCTCCTCCTTAGTGGAAAACCTTGTCAATCCTTAATTTGACCTGACTCTCTGAGGGAATGCAGCACATTTTTTCCTACTAGGTCTCCTAATTCATTGGTTCACTCATTTTTCCAAGGAATGATTGAATTCATCCATTCTTCCTTGTCTTTCTCTCTTCTTTCTTCCCTTCTTCCATTTCCCCCTTGATTGCAGAAATTTGAGCAGCAGGGCTGCATCCCCATGGGGCCGCCTTGTAAGGTTATGCTCCGAAATAACAACACAAAACTATTCATTTCAACACTGCCTGCCCCATTATTTTCAGCCTCTTAACCCATGTCTAATAATGTATGTTGCAGCACGAGTTGCGCTTAGAAGGAAAGATTTAGCATGTCTACCTGGTGGCTGGCTGTATCGCCATCTGCCTCAGAGTGCAGAGCTACCATTTCTGCCCATGGGAGAGGTGCATGGCATCTCTAAGCTCAATTCCTATTCCTCCCAGCATTCTCTTATGTTTATTCCACCCACCTATGTTCTAACCTTTCAGGCCAAACAGTTTCTTTATTTAATTAACCAATGACCTATACTCCATCATTACTCCTATTTCTGTTTACACAAGAACGGAATCTTTAACTTTAACATAGCAAAATTACATATAACAAAACAGTTATCAAGCAAGAATTACAGTTACAATATTTATATCTATTTTATCTTTTATCATAACAATGGAACACTATAACTATCTATCTATTCTTCAACTCCATCAGAGACTCCAGAATAATACAGTATTACCTAAGCAAACAAAAAGTAAGCCATTTTCAAACTCTAGAAATGACAGAGACATCTCGCTGCCTGGACAGTCACCCAAAGTTCCTCTGTACCATTGGGGTTTCCATCCTCAGCCTACAGGCCCATAGTTTCCAGCAGACATTTCCATGAAGCAGGATTTTTCAAAGGCACTCACTATCTGCTTGTCTTGTAGAATGTTTTGCTGACCCTTTCCTGAATCAGGAACACGAAAAGATCATCTCACCTTTAGGCAAGTTCAGTAGACCTCTCTCTGAGTGATTTCTGTGTACAGTTTATGCAACAATCCAGGCAAGAGCAGTTTCTTCCCCAAATGGCTATCAAACTCCATAAGGATCCTCTTTGATGTCCATCTTCTTCCTGAAGTAGATATGTGCTGCCAAGAGTAGAGTGTCTCACTGTCATGAAAAACCCTAAGGTACTAAAACATTAAATAGCCTATTTTGTAGTCTAGAGAGATATGAATAATGCCTATCTAACTGAAATATATATATATCTATGTAGCTAGAAAATCTAACTAACATGACTACAAACTTGACTATTATTAATGATTATCCATTAATAACCTATATACATTATATTTTTAAATGAACTACACAATCACAATACCTTAATTAAGATCAAAAATGCATATACATATAACAATATTGACCTAAAATCTCTATCAGTAAAGCAAAATCTATACTAATGCAAATATTCATATCTATATCACATCCCACTTTAAATGTAAAAGAACGTTTATAAGCCATATTTGGGAACATGGGTGCAGTTTTTTCTCTCCAAAATGCTTCCTGCTGAATGGTGGCATCATTATTGATTTATCTCAGTTGGCAGTTGAGCGAAGCAATTTTTTAAAGGTGTTCACAGCAACCTTTAAGTAGGGCGTGGTCCATCCTACCATATTAGGATAGAGGCATCCACAGACTATCACCCTCTGTGAAAACAAAATAGAAACTCCTTTCCAAAGCATCATGTCCTTAGATCCAAATTTCAAAGTCAAGGCATTTTCAAAATATCTATGTTGGATTATTTCAGCAGCTTTTATAAAGAAACATCTTTTAGCAGCTATTGCTACTGCCTCAAAATTCAAATGATTCAAAAAGAGCATAATAGCATACAATATCAAAATTCGCTGTGAATTTTCCATCTTTGTGCGCTTCAATTTAACCTCTATTTTGTTTATTTTTCCTTTTTATTTTTTGCCTTTTGAGACAGGTTCTCTGTATCTTTGACCTGGAATAACTCTGTATACCTGTCTGTCCTTGAAGTCTCAGAGATCTGCCTCTCTCTGCCTTTCAGGCATTGGGATTAAAGGTGTTTGCTACTACACATCGAACTCACAAAGATCTGTTTGTCTCTGCCTTCAAGGCACTGGGATTAAAGGCGTGTGCTACCTCACCTTGAAGGTACAGAGGTCAATCTCCCTCTGGCTCCCATGTGTTGGGTTGACAGGTGTGTACTACCACACCCAACAACTCTCTTCCTTTTTTTAACTTTAAGAACTTCAAATTTTAGCCTGCACATATTTTTAACACACTGTAAATCATTTAAAAATTTTCTTTGTCTTTGAATCTCTCTTTACTCTATTTCTCTCTCTGTTTTTCTGACCACATGAGTCTTTCATTTACCAAGCAATCTCAGTAGGACTAAAGCCGTGGCTTTGCTGGCCAGATGTAGCCCATTCCTTAGCTTTCTGCCATTCCACCTTGTGGCTGAGGTACCGAACAGAGCCGCATTCAGTGCCACAAGTCTACAGTGTTTCAAGGTCCTTGCCATCAAAGAGGCTGCAACAGACAACACTCAAGCCCTCTTTCTGTAGCTGGCCCTCCTTCCTCAAACAGTCAGAGTTTGCCCAGGCAGGATGCCCCAGAAAGCCGGCATTTGAAAACAACACAGTTTTTTTTCCTGCTACTGCTGAAAACATACAAGCATTCAGTTGGCTTTTATCAACACCATTTAACTGTTTTGTGGCAGGACCTCTTAAGGGCTGCAAGGTTTTGCAGCTGAAGCTGAGTCAGCAAGCCTCTTTTAGATGAGAGCCCTTGCTTTCTTCTAGCAAGCAGAGCAGACCGAGAAATCGCTGCTACCAAGAAAACATGCTTTACTCTTTCCCAAGCATTCTCAGGCTTTCAGTGGATTCAGTTGTCCACAAGGCTGCAAGCCATTCTGTAGTTATTTGAGCAGCGAGGCTGTGTCCCCAGCACCACGGCCGCATGAAGGTTATGCCAGAAATAAATACACAAAATCTGTATTCTTTTAAACACTGCTGGCCCATTAGATTCAGCTTTTTAACACATTTCTAATAATCAGTGTAGTATAACGAGGTGCACTTACCAGGAAAAATTCAGCATGTCTGACATGGTGGCTGGCTGCATCGACATCTGCCTCAGAGAGCAGAGCTATGGCATCTGCCAGGGAGAGGGGAGCATGACTTCTCTGAGCTCACTACCTCTTCCTCCCGGCATTCTATTTTGTTTACTCCACCTACCTATGTTCTAACCTATCAGCTGAAGCGTATTCTTTCTTTAATTAATCAATAAACTTCTTCTGTCACTTTATCCTTTCAACAGCTTGCCCATATAAATCTCCCATGTGTCTTCTGTTGTATAATCTTTCATTTGTAAAGAACTTGCACTCTCAGGGGAGGATTTTTCTGACATCTCTGTGGATGGAGATCATATGAGGAAGATCAGATGAGCAACCATGACAACTCTAATGCTGTAGAGTTAGGTGGACCAGAGATTGATGGCTGACATTCCTGTGCTATGCATCAGATGCCCCTGAACTCTGGCCCTTTTGACAGACAGGCAGACATCCAGTTGGTCACACATACTTATCTCATTCAGGTTCACAGATACTGTAAATGGAGTTTTAATTCTTCTCCTAAACTAATAAAAAAACCAAGATTAGGAGAAGAGAAGAGCCTGAAGTAAGGCCTCAAAATGGGTCATTTTGAAAAGGAAAGGTTACCTGCCTCCATGTATGCTGTCTCCCTTTCTTAGTCAAATCCATCCTTCCAGTGTCTAGCTAACAGCTAACCATAGGATTGAACCCAACTGCCTTTGATTTCTGAAATACGTGCTGTCCCCTTAAGGTCTCATAACAGCACAGGAAGGTTTGTAAGACTGTCCCAGCAACAATTTAAAGCAATTCTAGGACACCAAAGATGCAGCAAATTTGGTTAATTGGTAATATAGATCGTTCTGATGGGACAAAATAATTTAGAATTAAAAAAAACAGATTGGTGTACTCACGAAGAATTTATGTGATATGGCACACACAGGCTTCTGGTTCTGAATACTTCATGCTTGGTGGGTTTTGGAGATTGTCGTGACCCTGAACCTAGCTGGAGGCTTTGGGGCCTTGAAAGGACAAGACTTAATATTTCAGGACATCCTTGTACTTGGTGCCCACAGTTTACTGATTTCCTTACAGAGAATGAGCAGCCATCTACTCCTGCTGCCATGCCTTCCCCACATGAACAGAGAGAAGACCCTATACACACAGGTCGCTTGTATCACATGTGACGGCATAAGTCACAAACAAACTCCCACAGCAGTTTAGAATTGTGATTAATAGAATGATTTTTTCTTGAAAGGGGAAAAACTTAGAGATCACAATCCCTGACAAAAGCCCTCTGCAGGATCAGAAAAGGAGCCTAGTAGCCGGAAGGGAAGCTCAAGCAAGAGATCAAGCTGAAGGTAGAAGTTGCTTTTTAAAAGAGAGAGAGACCACAACTCAATGGGCTGGTATCTCAGTGGCTATTCAGGAAACATCACAGAGAAAGGATCTGCTTCATGCATGAGAGTCACCGATGATTTCCCTTTAAGAAAAAAACCCATCAAAACTCCCAATAACATCATCAGCATTCAATAACATGTCTATGATTTCTTTGCCTTGCCTTTGATTGTGCAGTAAATGATGCTGATAGTTAATCTGTGCAATTAATGCAAATTTCCTTGTAACCGACTAGACAGAATAGACAGGTTATCTTAAACACAGCAGGGAGTCACTCTACGATGGAACTGGTTCATCATCACCTGTGTGACAGTGACATAATTAAGATCTTTCCTTTGTCTATAAATCTCATTATGTTCAACATGATATGTTGTCATACAGATTTCTTAGGGTTTTGTCCCACTGGTGGTTTCCTTGGTATGCTTACATAATTTTTGCCAGATCCAATCAGTTTTGCCATGCACTCTCAGCTCCACGTCATTGTGTTCCCCTTATGTTCCAGTCCAGGCATTTTAGACCTCTTGTAACTGTTGTAAGAGTATCTCATGTTGCACCTAAATGATTTAGGGTTTTATTTAGGCTGGGTTTTATCTTCCATCACTGAGTTCATTGACTTTCCTTGGGCGTAATTCCTGGGACACTGAGACTAACTCCTGGGGGAACCTCCAGTTATTTCTCCTTTCTTAGATAGTTTACACTCTCACTATTACTGTGAGAGTGTTTCTGTAGCAAATATTCTTCTCAAGATGAGAAGAAACTTCAATATTACAATCCATTTGTTATTGTGCTTTAAATACACACACACAAACACACACAAGTTAATGCACATACACTGATGATATCTCAATTTATGGGGCCATTCTGGGGATGTCAAGATCGATATCTCTCGAGTGATTCTCAGAAGGCCATAGGGTGACCCTCTCTAGGTACTTAAGCAGGGAGGAGAAGTTGACCGCATTGTGACATGTCCCTAGGAACCATGTGTGCCTTGTCCCATAGTCAGACTGATGACTGACTATCTTGAAAACCACCATGGAACTTCTGTTTGGCAAATGATGGAGATCAAGTCAGGGTCAAAATCAGAAAACTAGATGGAGCTTCCAAGCTCCAGTGGAAGAGCAGATGGATGGAGAAAAAAGCAAGGATGTCAGGAATATAAGGGCTTGGTCCACACTATGAGACATTGTGCCTGAACTAAGGGGGTTTCAACTAATCCAGTGACCTGGGAATGAAAGAACATGGGATCAAACTGGAAGCTCTGAATGTGGCTGACAATTGGGGCAGACGGAGAAGCCAAAGATAATGGCACTTGCAATTGTCTGCATATCATACACTGGCTTTTTGTGATCATATTTTTTGTGGATGCATACCTTGCTAAATCTGGATGGATGAAGGGTGGGCTTGGACTTCCCACAGCTCAAAGTACCCTGCCCTCTATTTGGACTGGTGTTTGAGTGGAGAGGTTTATTTGAGGAGCAAGAAGAATGTGGGAGGAGGAAGAGAAGTGGAGAGTTTGATAATTATTATCATGAAGTAATGGAAAAATCAATAGAAAATAACCAATGAGGACATTGGAGCCAGGAAAAAAAAAACATTCATGTGAGTTGTTGACTCAGACCAAAAATTATTTTACAGAAGAAAAAAAAAAACACATAAAGGGGTTGAGTTACTTGGAAAATATGACTCACGTAATTGGGAAGAAGATTGGGGTTTTTATTTTGGGTCTTCATGGGGCTGTATGAGCAGCATTTTAGGACCTGTATGCTGGATATTTCTGGGGGTTAGTAGGGAAGAAACCTGGCTAGGAGGAGTTTTATGACATAAGTAGAGCCTTGATGATGTCACAAAGCTTTGGTTGGGGGTGGCAACTCTGTTCCACATGAAGCACTGGTCTTCTGTGAAGGTGGGCTTACTATCTTCACGGTGGCTGAGGAGGTCAGTTCAGCTCTTGGGCTCCACAACTGTTTAACCGAATTTCCAGAAGTTGGAATCTAGAGAGCCAAGATATTTTCTTTTGGTAAATATGTTTAGGAAGCAACTAGGACCTCTGTAGTCAAAGAAAGGTTTCTTTCAAATCTGCTCTGGGTCCAAAATTTATGTCGTTAACAGCTCCTATATTTGATAGCTGGGGGACGGTTAATGTCAGGTATTCTCCCCACTCTATCTTTGCTAAAAATGTCCAATTCCTCAGTCCACTTAAATGGCAAAGATCCTCTTTGTCCATATGTGTTTTAAAAGATAATTATTTCTAATAGGTGCTGTTGCACAGATTAATGTTTCTTTCTTTTGGCAGTTTGACTCACAGTACTCACTTCTCTAATAAAGATACAGAATATTTTTATGTAATCAACCTGGATCTGGATCAGGAGACACAATAGAGAGAGCCAGTGGACTGGAGTGCCATGACCTTGGGCAGGTGGTTATAGATCAGCCAACTAACCAGTAGCTTGAGTGGTAAGGAGAGGAGTGGCTGTTCTTTGAATTCTTTGCCATCTGTTCAGATATTTCTTTCTCACTTTAGGTATAGGCATAGCTTCCTCTCTCATTGATATAGTAAGTCAGGAAGTAGGTTTCTCAGTAGAGGTCAATTGCATTTTGCAGGAGGAATATGTCTCTGATACACATATACTGAGCTGTAGACAAGAGTTTGATAATTTTCCTATTAATTTCTTAAGAACATATTCCATTTAGGTATCCAAATCTATTCAGCCCTGCCTTTTTCACCTGCTCCAAAGTTATTCCTAAAAAGAGCCTTGACCTCACATCCTCACCTTCTTATCCTTGCAGGCACTTATGGTGGAGGAAACCACTTTGTGTCTGATTTAAACTGAAGAGTTCTTCCTATGCAGAGATTGGCAGCTATGAAGCCCAAGCACAGAAACAGAGCCAAGAGACAGTGGAACAGGAGTGCTGTGGCCTATCTCAGAAAGTTTCCCACCATGATGAAGATGCCTCTCAGTATGAGTGGCATGCCACATCTCCAGAAGTAGAATGGGCCATCGCTCCAGAAGCAAAAACCTTGTAAGCCTTTTGAGGCCCTGGAGAATATTGTTGGCCGCAGAATTTCTCATGGCTGGAAGGAAGCCAATGAACCAGTCACCCATTGGAAAGCCATCATTCTAGATCAACTGCCAACATATCCCTCTCTCTATTTGTTGAAATATGATGGGATTGATTGTGTCTATGGCTTGGAGCTTCATAGTGATGAAAGGATTTTAAACCTGAAGATCCTGCCTAATAATGTGCCATTTCCTCAGGTGACAGACACTCATCTCTCAAACACCATAGTTGGCAGAGCAGTGAAACATACATTCATGGGCACAAATGGCTCTAAGAATGACTGGAACGGGATGGTCGTAGAAAAGGTGCCAATCATGAAGACCTAGTTTTATATTACCTAAAAGAAAGATCCGGTCTTGTACATTTACCACCTCCTGGATGACTACCTGGAAGGCAACCTCCACATCATGCCAGGATCTAATGAAGAGTGGAGTGGCGTGGTCCCAGATGAGGTGCAGACCATAACGACCTGTTTCTACATTGTCAATGAGAATGATCTGGTCCTGTACCTTTACCACCATCATGATGATTCCATTGAAGGCAACCTCCACATCACGCCTGAATGTCCTCCAGTACAGGTGACTTTGGAATTAGGCAGGGATTCCTTGGAGGGCAAAAGAGTGCAGTACAACAAAAAAGATGGAACCCAAGAGATAGGTAAAATTATTTGCCAAGTTCCCAACAAACCTTCTGTGTATTTCATCAAGTTTGATAATGACTTCTATATCTATGTCTATGATTTGGTGAAGATCTGTTAAAGTGAAATTCTCAAATTTTGAGGGGCAGACTTAATTCTCTCTTTGGGAATGTGTTTTTTCAGAGATACCTCAGGTCTTCTATGAATCCTGGTATCTTTTCCAATGGATTATTCTTTCTCAAAGAATAAAAATTTGTTAACATGTTGTGTTATTTGGTCAATGATGGATTGTGTTTGGTGGATGGGGCATCACAGAAATACATGCCTCAAAACAAAGCAGGATTTATGGTCTTTTGCCCTTGGAGAGTAAAGGACTGGGGATGCGTGGTGTGGTAAAGGACAAGATGGCTGTCAAGGAAGCAGTGGAGAGGGGACAAAAAGTTGTATGATCTCGGGGCAGTATGAAGCTTGAGGGAAAACCATGTCAAATGGAAAGATGTGACCAATATCAGTGTGAGGTATTGGGACTTAAGAGGATAAAGAGTAGATTAATCAGGAAGGGACACAAATGTATACTCAAAATCAGAGAAAATTAGGTTTCATTTGATGAATGGTTTAATTCATACTGGCTGTAAGTCAAAGGATGTTTGATCTCCACTAGAGCATGTTGCTTAGTGAAAAGTGTCACCGCTCAGTTGCTCTTCTCCAGTAAGTTGGACATCAAGCTACCTACTTAGTTTTGCCAGAATTCTGTCTGCCACCTACTTTGTCATGCCTGGATTCGGTATGCCTTGAACTCTCATAGGTTCTAATCCATGCCATCCAAACCTTGTCAGTTCATTTAAATAATTGCCCTGCCATATCTGGAAAACAGTGTTCCCTTTCATTGATCATGTTCTGTAGTACTTGGGCTATAAAACTCATGAACACACTCACCCACACACAGGATAAACATGTACATATGATGCCCAAAAGTGTGTGACATGCACACATATGATGAATGCACCGAACTCCATAATATCAGTAAAGTAGGGAATCCATGATGCTAGGTGGAGTCTGGCAAAGACCCCACACACCCATCAAACCGCCAAATACCAGTATGGTACTCATGTCTGACTCCCATCCTGTAAGGAACCTGCCATCCTGTAACTGGGCTATTTTTGGTTCCTTCATCTTCACAAACTTGGTTAAAATGTTAGAGTTGTCAAACTGGGAGTTAGGGTCCAGCATGTAGATCAGCTGTCCCAGGTCAGGTGATTTGGCTACAATTTGGGTGAGAAATTGTACCAGGGAATTCTGGTACACCCTCTCCTCTTCTTCTCCCTGTCCTCATCATCACTCTTGTGGGTGGGCCTGGAGCACAAAGAAGGTAAAATGGAATAAGCCTCCTCCTTAGTGGAAAACCTTGTCAATCCTTAATTTGACATGACTCTCTGAGGGAATGCAGAACATTTTTTCCTACTAGGTCTCCTCATTCATTGCTTCACTCATTTTTCCAAGGAATGATTGAATTCATCCATTCTTCCTTGTCTCTCTCTCTTCTTTCTTCCCTTCTTCCATTTCCCCCTTGATTGTAGAAATTTGAGCAGCAGGGCTGCATCCCCATGGGGCCGCCTTGTAAGGTTATGCTCTGAAATAACAACACAAAACTATTCATTTCAACACTGCCTGCCCCATTATTTTCAGCCTCTAAACCCATGTCTAATAATGTATGTTGCAGCACGAGTTGCGCTTAGAAGGAAAGATTTAGCATGTCTGACCTGGTGGCTGGCTGTATCGCCATCTGCCTCAGAGTGCAGAGCTACCATTTCTGCCCATGGCAGAGGTGCATGGCATCTCTAAGCTCAATTCCTATTCCTCCCAGCATTCTCTTATGTTTATTCCACCCACCTATGTTCTAACCTTTCAGGCCAAACAGTTTCTTTATTTAATTAACCAATGACCTATACTCCATCATTACTCATATTTCTGTTTAAACAAGAACGGAATCTTTAACTTTAACATAGCAAAATTACATATAACAAAACAGTTATCAAGCAAGAATTACAGTTACAATATTTATATCTATTTTATCTTTTATCATAACAATGGAAAACTATAACTATCTATCTTTTCTTCAACTCCATCAGAGACTCCAGAATAATACAGTATTACATAAGCAAACAAAGAGTAAGCCATTTTTAAACTCTAGAAATGACAGAGACATCTCGCTGCCTGGACAGTCACCCAAAGTTCCTCTGTACCGTTGGTGTTTCCATCCTCAGCCTACAGGCCCATAGTTTCCAGCAGACATTTCCATGAAGCAGGAAATTTCAAAGGCAGTCACTACCTGCTTGTCTTGAAGAATGTTTTGCTGACCCTTTCCTGAATCAGGAACACGAAAAGATCATCTCACCTTTAGGCAAGTTCAGTAGTCCTCTCTCTGAGTGTTTTCTGTGTACAGTTTATGCAACAATCCAGGCAAGAGCAGTTTCTTCCCCAAATGGCTATCAAACTCCATAAGGATCCTCTGTGATGCCCATCTTCTTCCTGAAGTAGATATGTGCTGCCAAGAGTAGAGTGTCTCACTGTCATGAAAAACCCTAAGGTACTAAAACATTAAATAGCCTATTTCGTAGTCTAGAGAGTTATGAATAATGCCTATCTGACTGAAATATATATATCTATGTAGCTAGAAAATCTAACTAACATGACTACAAACTTGACTATTATTAATGATTATCCATTATTAACATATATACATTATATTTTTAAATGAACTACACAATCACAATACCTTAATTAAGATCAAAAATGCATATACATATAACAAAATTGACCTAAAATCTCTATCAGTAAAGCAAAATCTATACTAATGCAAATATTCATATCTATATCACATCCCACTTTAAATGTAAAAGAACGTTTATAAGCCATATTTGGGAATGTGGGTGCAGTTTCTTCTCTCCAAAATGCTTGCTGCTGAATGGTGGCATCATTATTGATTTATCTCAGTTGGCAGTTGAGCGAAGCAATTTTTTAAAGGTGTTCACAGCAACCTTTAAGTAGGGCGTGGTCCATCCTACCATATTAGGATAGAGGCATCCACAGACTATCACCCTCTGTGAAAACAAAATAGAAACTCCTTTCCAAAGCATCATGTCCTTAGATCCAAATTTCAAAGTCAAGGCATTTTCAAAATATCTATGTTGGATTATTTCAGCAGCTTTTATAAAGAAACATCTTTTAGCAGCTATTGCTACTGCCTCAAAATTCAAATGATTCAAAAAGAGCATAATAGCATACAATATCAAAATTCGCTGTGAATTTTCCATCTTTGTGCGCTTCAATTTAACCTCTATTTTGTTTATTTTTCCTTTTTATTTTTTGCCTTTTGAGACAGGTTCTCTGTATCTTTGACCTGGAATAACTCTGTATACATGTCTGCCCTTGAAGTCTCAGAGATCTGCCTCTCTCTGCCTTTCAGGCATTGGGATTAAAGGTGTATGCTACTACACATTGAACTCACAAAGATCTGTTTGTCTCTGCCTTCAAGGCACTGGGATTAAAGGCGTGTGCTACCTCACCCTGAAGGTACAGAGGTCAATCTCCCTCTGCCTCCCATGTGTTGGGTTGACAGGTGTGTACTACCACACCCAACAACTCTCTTCCTTTTTTTAACTTTAAGAACTTCAAATTTTAGCCTGCACATATTTTTAACACACTGTAAATCAGTTAAAAATTTTCTTTGTCTTTGAATCTCTCTTTACTCTATTTCTCTCTCTGTTTTTCTGACCACATGAATCTTTCATTTACCAAGCAATCTCAGTAGGACTAAAGCCGTGGCTTTGCTGGCCAGATGTAGCCCATTCCTTAGCTTTCTGCCATTCCAACCTTGTGGCTGAGGTACCGAACAGAGCCGCATTCAGTGCCACAAGTCGACAGTGTTTCAAGGTCCTTGCCATCAAAGAGGCTGCAACAGACAACACTCAAGCCCTCTTTCTGTAGCTGGCCCTCCTTCCTCAAACAGTCAGAGTTTGCCCAGGCAGGATGGCCCAGAAAGCTGGCATTTTAAAACAACACAGTTTTTTTTCATGCTACTGCTGAAAACATACAAGCATTCAGTTGGCTTTTATCAACACCATTTAAATGTTGTGGGGCAGGACCTCTTAAGGGCTGCAGGGTTTTGCAGCTGAAGCTGAGTCAGCAAGCCTCTTTTAGATGAGAGCCCTTGCTTTCTTCTAGCAAGCAGAGCAGACCGAGAAATCGCTGCTACCAAGAAAACATGCTTTACTCTTTCCCAAGCATTCTCAGGCTTTCAGTGGATTCAGTTGTCCACAAGGCTGCAAGCCATTCTGTTGTTATTTGAGCAGCGAGGCTGTGTCTCCAGCACCACGGCCGCATGAAGGTTATGCCTGAAATAAATACACCAAAACTTTATTCTTTTAAACACTGCTGGCCATTAGATTCAGCATTTTAACCCATTTCTAATAATCAGTGTAGTATAACGAGGTGCACTTACCAGGAAAAATTCAGCATGTCTGACATGGTGGCTGGCTGCATCGACATCTGCCTCAGAGAGCAGAGCTATGGCATCTGCCGGGGAGAGGGGAGCATGGCTTCTCTGAGCTCACTACCTCTTCCTCCCGGCATTCTATATTGTTTACTCCACCTACCTATGTTCTAACCTATAAGCTGAAGCGGATTCTTTCTTTAATTAATCAATAAACTTCTTCTGTCACTTTATTCTTTCAACAGCTTGCCCATATAAATCACCCATGTGTCTTCTGTTGTATAATCTTTCATTTGTCAAGAACTTGCACTCTCAGGGGAGGATTTTTCTGACATCTCTGTGGATGGAGATCATATGAGGAAGATCAGATGAGCAACCATGACAACTCTAATGCTGTAGAGTTAGGTGGACCAGAGATTGATGGCTGACATTCCTGTGCTATGCATCAGATGCCCCTAAACTCTGGCCCTGTTGACAGACAGGCAGACATCAAGTTGGTCACACATACTTAACTCATTCGGGTTCAAAGATACTGTAAATGGAGTTTTAATTCTTCTCCTAAACTAATAAAAAAACCAAGATTAGGAGAAGAGAAGAGCCTGAAGTAAGGCCTCAAAATGGGTCATTTTGCAAAGGAAAGGTTACCTGCCTCCATGTATGCTGTCTCCCTTTCTTAGTCAAATCCATCCTTCCAGTGTCTAGCTAACAGCTAACCATAGGATTGAACCCAACTGCCTTTGATTTCTGAAATAAGTGCTGTCTCCTTAAGGTCTCATAACAGCACAGGAAGGTTTGTAAGACTGTCCCAGCAACAATTTAAAGCAATTCTAGGACACCAAAGATGCAGCAAATTTGGTTAATTGGTAATATAGATCGTTCTGATGGGACTAAATAATTTAGAATTAAAAAAAAACAGATTGGTGTTCTCACGATGAATTTATGCGATATGGCACACACAGGCTTCTGGTTCTGAATACTTCATGCTCGGTGGGTTTTGGAGATTGTCGTGACCCTGAACCTAGCTGGAGGCTTTGGGGCCTTGAAAGGACAAGACTTAATATTTCAGGACATCCTTGTACTTGGTCCCCACTGTTTACTGATTTCCTTACAGTGAATGAGCAGCCATCTACTCCTGCTGCCATGCCTTCCCCACATGAACAGAGAGAAGACCCTATACACACAGGTCGCTTGTATCACATGTGAAGGCATAAGTCACAAACAAACTCCCACAGCAGTTTAGAATTGTGATTAATAGAATGATTAGTTCTTGAAAGGGGAAAAACTTAGAGATCACAATCCCTGACAAAAGCCCTCTGCAGGATCAGAAAAGGAGCCTAGTACCCGGAAGGGAAGCTCAACCAAGAGATCAAGCTGAAGGTAGAAGTTGCTTTGTAAAAGAGAGAGAGACCACAACTCAATGGGCTGGTATCTCAGTGGCTATTCAGGAGACATCACAGAGAAAGAATCTGCTTCATGCATGAGAGTCACCGATGATTTCCCTTTAAGAAAAAAACCCATCAAAACTCCCAATAACATCATCAGCATTCAACAACATGTCTATGATTTCTTTGCCTTGCCTTTGATTGTGCAGTAAATGATGCTGATAGTTAATCTGTGCAATTAATGCAAATTTCCTTGTAACTGACTAGACAGAATTGACAGGTTATCTTAAACACAGCAGGGAGTCACTCTACGATGGAACTGGTTCATCATCACCTGTGTGACAGTGACATAATTAAGATCTTTCCTTTGTCTATAAATCTCATTATGTTCAACATGATATGTTGTCATACAGATTTCTTAGGGTTTTGTCCCACTGGTGGTTTCCTTGGTATGCTTACATAATTTTTGCCAGATCCAATCAGTTTTGCCATGCACTCTCAGCTCCACGTCATTGTGTTCCCCTTATGTTCCAGTCCAGGCATTTTAGACCTCTTGTAACTGTTGTAAGAGTATCTCATGTTCCACCTAAATGATTTAGGGTTTTATTTAGGCTGGGTTTTATCTTCCATCACTGAGTTCATTGACTTTCCTTGGGCGTAATTCCTGGGACACTGAGCCTAACTCCTGGGGGATTCCTCCAGTTATTTCTCCTTTCTTAGATAGTTTACACTCTCACTATTATTGTGAGAGTTTTTCTGTAGCAAATATTCTTCTCAAGATGAGAAGAAACTTCAATATTACAATCCATTTGTTATTGTGATTTAAATACACACACACAAACACACACAAGTTAATGCACATACACTGATGATATCTCAATTTATGGGGCCATTCTGGGGATGTCAAGATCGATATCTCTCGAGTGGTTCTCAGAAGGCCATAGGGTGACCCTCTCTAGGTACTTAAGCAGGGAGGAGAAGTTGACCGCACTGTGACATGTCCCTAGGAACTATGTGTGCCTTGTCCCATAGTCAGAAAGATGACTGACTATCTTGAAAACCACCATGGAACTTTTGTTTGGCAAATGATGGAGATCAAGTCAGGGTCAAAATCAGAAAACTAGATGGAGCTTCCAAGCTCAAGTGGAAGAGCAGATGGATGGAGAAAAAGAGCAAGGATGTCAGGAATATAAGGGCTTGGTCCACACTATGAGACACTGTGCCTGAATTAAGGGGATTTCAACTAATCCAGTGACCTGGGAATGAAAGAACATGGGATCAAACTGGAAGCTCTGAATGTGGCTGACAATTGGGGCAGACGGAGAAGCCAAAGATAATGGCACTTGCAATTGTCTGCATATCATACACTGGCTTTTTGTGATCATATTTTTTGTGGATGCATACCTTGCTAAATCTGGATGGATGAAGGGTGGGCTTGGACTTCCCACAGCTCAAAGTACCCTGCCCTCTATTTGGACTGGTGTTTGAGTGGAGAGGTTTATTTGCAGAGCAAGAAGAATGTGGGAGGAGGAAGAGAAGTGGAACGTTTGATAATTATTATTATGAAGTAATGGAAAAATCAATAGAAAATAACAAATGAGGACATTGGAGCTAGGAAAAAAAAACATTCATGTGAGTTGTTGATTCAGAACAAAAATTATTTTACAGAAAAAAAAAACACATAAAGGGGTTGAGTTACTTGAAAAATATGACTCAAGTAATTGGGAAGAAGATTGGGGTTTTTATTTTGGGTCTTCATGGGGCTGTATGAGCAGCATTTTAAGACCTGTATGCTGGATATTTCTGGGGGTTAGTTGGGAAGAAACCTGGCTAGGACGAGTTTTATGACATAAGTAGAGCCTTGATGATGTCACAAAGCTTTGGTTGGGGGTGGCAACTCTGTTCCACATGAAGCACTAGTCTTCTGTGAAGGTGGGCTTACTATCTTCACGGTGGCTGAGGAGGTCAGTTCAGCTCTTGGGCACAACAACTGTTCAACCGAATTTCCAGAAGTTGGAATCTAGAGAGCCAAGATATTTTCTTTTGGTAAATATGTTTAGGAAGCAACTAGGACCTCTGTAGTCAAAGAAAGGTTTCTTTCAAATCTGCTCTGGGTCCAAAATTTATGTCCTTAACAGCTCCTATATTTGAGAGATGGGGGATGGTTAATGTCAGGTATTCTCCCCACTCTATCTTTGCTAAAAATGTCCAATTCCTCAGTCCACTTAAATGGCAAAGATCCTCTTTGTCCATATGTGTTTTAAAAGATAATTATTTCTAATAGGTGCTGTTGCACAAATTAATGTTACTTTCTTTTGGCAGTTTGACTCCCAGTACTCACTTCTCTAATGAAGATACAGAATATCTTTATGTAATCAACCTGGATCTGGATCAGGAGACACAATAGAGAGAGCCAGTGGACTGGAGTGCCATGACCTTGGGCAGGTGGTTATAGATCAGCCAACTAACCAGTAGCTTGAGTGGTAAGGAGAGGAGTGGCTGTTCTTTGAATTCTTTGCCATCTGTTCAGATATTTCTTTCTCACTTTAGGTATAGGCATAGCTTCCTCTCTCATTGATATAGTAAGTCAGGAAGTAGGTTTCTCAGTAGAGGTCAATTGCATTTTGCAGCAGGAATATGTCTCTGATACACATATACTGAGCTGTAGACAAGAGTTTGATAATTTTCCTATTAATTTCTTAAGAACATATTCCTGCCTTTTTCACCTGCTCCAAAGTTATTCCTAAAAAGAGCCTTGACCTCACATCCTCACCTTCTTATCCTTGCAGGCACTTATGTTGGAGGAAACCACTTTGTGTCTGATTTAAACTGAAAAGTTCTTCCTATGCAGAGATTGGCAGCTATGAAGCCCAAGCACAGAAACAGAGCCAAGAGACAGTGGAACAGGAGTGCTGTGGCCTATCTCAGAAAGTCTCCCGCCATGATGAAGATGCCTCTTAGTATGAGTTGCATGCCACATCTCCAGAAGAAGAATGGGCCATCGCTCCAGAAGCAAAAACTTAGTAAGCCTTTTGAGGCCCTGGAGAATATTGTTGGCCGCAGAATTTCTCATGGCTGGAAGGAAGCCAATGAACCAGTCACCCATTGGAAAGCCATCATTCTAGATCAACTGCCAACATATCCCTCTCTCTATTTGTTGAAATATGATGGGATTGATTGTGTCTATGGCTTGGAGCTTCATAGTGATGAAAGGATTTTAAACCTGAAGATCCTGCCTAATAATGTGCCATTTCCTCAGGTGACAGACACTCATCTCTCAAACACCATAGTTGGCAGAGCAGTGAAACACACATTCATGGGCACAAATGGCTCTAAGAATGACTGGAACGGGATGGTCCTAGAAGAGGTGCCAATCGTGAAGACCTGGTTTTATATTACCTACAAGAAAGATACGGTCTTGTACATTTACCACCTCCTGGATGACTACCTGGAAGGCAACCTCCACATCATGCCAGGCTCTAAGGAAGAGTGGAGTGGCATGGTCCCAGATGAGGTGCAGACCATAACGACCTGTTTCTACATTGTCAACGAGAATGATCCGGTCCTGTACCTTTACCACCATCATGATGATTCCATTGAAGGCAACCTCCACATCACGCCTGAATGTCCTCCAGTAGAGGTGACTTTGGAATTAGGCAGGGATTCCTTGGAGGGCAAAAGAGTGCAGTACAACAAAAAAGATGGAACCCAAGAGATAGGTAAAATTATTTGCCAAGTTCCCAACAAACCTTCTGTGTATTTCATCAAGTTTGATAATGACTTCCATATCTATGTCTATGATTTGGTGAAGATCTGTTAAAGTGAAATTCTCAAATTCTGAGGGGCAGACTTAATTCTCTCTTTGGGAGTGTGTTTTTTCAGAGATACCTCAGGTCTTCTATGAATCCTGGTATCTTTCCAATGGATTATTCTTTCTCAAAGAATAAAAATTTGTTAACATGTTGTGTTATTTGGTCAATAATGGATTGTGTTTGGTGGATGGGGCATCACAGAAATACATGCCTCAAAACAAAGCAGGATTTATGGTCTTTTCCCCTTGGAGAGTAAAGGACTGGGGATGCGTGGTGTGGTAAAGGACAAGATGGCTGTCAAGGAAGCAGTGGAGAGGGGACAAAAAGTTGTATGATCTCGGGGCGGTATGAAGCTTCACGGAAAACCATGTCAAATGGAAAGATGTGACCGATATCAGCGTGAGGTATTGGGACTTAAGAGGATAAAGAGTAGATTAATCAGGAAGGGACGCAAATGTATACTCAAAGTCAGAAAAAATTAGGTTTCATTTGATGAATGGTTTAATTCATACTGGCTGTAAGTCAAAGGATGTTTGATCTCCACTAGAGCATGTTGCTTAGTGAAAAGTGTCTCCGCTCAGTTGCTGTTCTCCAGTAAGTTGGACATCAAGCTACCTACTTAGTTTTGCCAGAATTCTGTCTGCCACCTACTTTGTCATGCCTAGATTCGGTATGCCTTGAACTCTCATAGGTCTTATCCATGCCATCCAACCCTTGTCAGTTCATTTAAATAATTGCCCTGCCATATCTGGAAAACAGTGTTCCCTTTCATTGATCATGTTCTGTAGTACTTGGGCTATAAAACTCATGAACACACTCACCCACACACAGGATAAACATGTACATATGATGCCCACTAGTGTGTGACATGCACACATATGATGAATGCACCGAACTCCATAATATCAGTAAAGTAGGGAATCCATGATGCTAGGTGGAGTCTGGCAAAGACCCCACACACCCATCAAACCGCCAAACACCAGTATGGTACTGATGTCTGACTCCCATCCTGTAAGGAACCTGCCATCCTGTAACTGGGCTATTTTTGGTTCCTTCATCTTCACAAACTTGGTTAAAATGTTAGAGTTGTCAAACTGGGAGTTAGGGTCCAGCATATAGATCAGCTGTCCCAGGTCAGGTGATTTGGCTACAATTTGGGTGAGAAATTGTACCAGGGAATTCTGGTACACCCTCTCCTCTTCTTCTCCCTGTCCTCATCATCACTCTTGTGGGTGGGCCTGGAGAACAAAGAAGGTAAAATGGAATAAGCCTCCTCCTTAGTGGAAAACCTTGTCAATCCTTAATTTGACCTGACTCTCTGAGGGAATGCAGCACATTTTTTCCTACTAGGTCTCCTCATTCATTGGTTCACTCATTTTTCCAAGGATTGATTGAATCCATCCATTCTTCCTTGTCTCTCTCTCTTCTTTCTTCCCTTCTTCCATTTCCCCCTTGATTGTAGAAATCTGAGCAGCAGGGATGCATCCCCATGGGGCTGCCTTGTAAGGTTATGCTCCGAAATAACAACACAAAACTATTCATTTCAACACTGCCTGCCCCATTATTTTCAGCCTCTTAACCCATGTCTAATAATGTATGTTGCAGCATGAGGTGCGCTTAGAAGGAGAGATTTAGCATGTCTGACCTGGTGGCTGGCTGTATCGCCATCTGCCTCAGAGTGCAGAGCTACCATTTCTGCCCATGGGAGGGGTGCATGGCATCTCTAAGCTCAATTCCTATTCCTCCCTGCATTCTCTTATGTTTATTCCACCCACCTATGTTCTAACCATTCAGGCCAAACATTTTCTTTATTTAATTAACCAATGACCTATACTCCATCATTACTCCTATTTCTGTTTAAACAAGAATGGAATCTTTAACTTTAACATAGCAAAATTACATATAACAAAACAGTTATCAAGCAAGAATTACAGTTACAATATTTATATCTATTTTATCTTTTATCATAACAATGGAAAACTATAACTATCTATCTATTCTTCAACTCCATCAGAAACTCCAGGATAATACAGTATTACCTAAGCAAACAAAAAGTAAGCCATTTTCAAACTCTAGAAATGACAGAGACATCTCGCTGCCTGGACAGTAACCCAAAGTTCCTCTGTACCGTTGGTGTTTCCACCCTCAGCCTACAGGCCATAGTTTCCAGCAGACATTTCCATGAAGCAGGAAATTTCAAAGGCAGTCACTATCTGCTTGTCTTGAAGAATGTTTTGCTGACCCTTTCCTGAATCAGCAACACGAAAAGATCATCTCACCTTTAGGCAAGTTCAGTAGTCCTCTCTCTGAGTGTTTTCTGTGTACAGTTTATGCAACAATCCAGGCAAGAGCAGTTTCTTCCCCAAATGGCTATCAAACTCCATAAGGATCCTCTTTGATGCCCATCTTCTTCCTGAAGTAGGTATGTGCTGCCAAGAGTAGAGTGTCTCACTGTCATGAAAAACCCTAAGGTACTAAAACATTAAATAGCCTATTTTGTAGTCTAGAGAGATATGAATAATGCCTATCTAACTGAAATATATATATCTATGTAGCTAGAAAATCTAACTAACATAACTACAAACTTGACTATTATTAATGATTATCCATTAATAACCTATATACATTATATTTTTAAATGAACTACACAATCACAATACCTTAATTAAGATCAAAAATGCATATACATATAACAAAATTGACCCAAAATCTCTATCAGTAAAGCAAAATCTATACTAATGCAAATATTCATATCTATATCACATCCCACTTTAAATGTAAAAGAACGTTTATAAGCCATATTTGGGAACATGGGTGCAGTTTTTTCTCACCAAAATGCTTCCTGCTGAATGGTGGCATCATTATTGATTTATCTCACTTGGCAGTTGAGCGAAGCAATTTTTTAAAGGTGTTCACAGCAACCTTTAAGTAGGGCGTGGTCCATCCTACCATATTAGGATAGAGGCATCCACAGACTATCACCCTCTGTGAAAACAAAATAGAAACTCCTTTCCCAAGCATCATGTCCTTAGATCCAAATTTCAAAGTCAAGGCATTTTCAAAATATCTATGTTGGATTATTTCAGCAGCTTTTATAAAGAAACATCTTTTAGCAGCTATTGCTACTGCCTCAAAATTCAAATGATTCAAAAAGAGCATAATAGCATACAATATCAAAATTCGCTGTGAATTTTTTATCTTTGTGCGCTTCAATTTAACCTCTATTTTGTTTATTTTTCCTTTTTATTTTTTGCCTTTTGAGACAGGTTCTCTGTATCTTTGACCTGGAACAACTCTGTATACCTGTCTGTCCTTGAAGTCTCAGAGATCTGCCTCTCTCTGCCTTTCAGGCATTGGGATTAAAGGTGTATGCTACTACACATTGATCTCACAAAGATCCGTTTGTCTCTGCCTTCAAGGAACTGGGATTAAAGGCGTGTGCTACCTCACCTTGAAGGTACAGAGGTCAATTTCACTCTGCCTCCCATGTGTTGTGTTTACAGGTGTGTCCTACCACACCCAACAACTCTCTTCCTTTTTTTAACTTTAAGAACTTCAAATTTTAGCCTGCACATATTTTTAACACACTGTAAATCATTTAAAAATTTTCTTTGTCTTTTAATCTCTCTTTACTCTATTTCTCTCTCTGTTTTTCTGACCACATGAGTCTTTCATTTACCAAGCAATCTCAGTAGGACTAAAGCCGTGGCTTTGCTGGCCAGATGTAGCCCATTCCTTAGCTTTCTGCCATTCCAACCTTGTGGCTGAGGTACCGAACAGAGCCGCATTCAGTGCCACAAGTCTACAGTGTTTCAAGGTCCTTGCCATCAAAGAGGCTGCAACAGACAACACTCAAGCCCTCTTTCTGTAGTTGTTTCTCCTTCATCAAACAGTCAGAGTTTGCCCAGGCAGGATGGCCCAGAAACCCGGCATTTTAAAACAACACAGTTTTTTTTCCTGCTACTGCTGAAAACATACAAGCATTCAGTTGGCTTTTATCAACACCATTTAAATGTTTTGTGGCAGGACCTCTTAAGGGCTGCAGGGTTTTGCAGCTGAAGCTGAGTCAGCAAGCCTCTTTTAGATGAGAGCCCTTGCTTTCTTCTAGCAAGCAGAACAGACCGAGAAATCGATGCTACCAAGAAAACATGCTTTACTCAGGCTTTCTCAGGCTTTCAGTGGATTCAATTGTCCAAAAGGCTGCAAGCCATTCTATAGTTATTTGAGCAGCGAGACTGTGTCCCCAGCACCAGGGCCGCATGAAGGTTATGCCTGAAATAAATACACAAAAACTGTATTCTTTTAAACACTGCTGGCCCATTAGATTCAGCATTTTAACCCATTTCTAATAATCAGTGTAGTATAACGAGGTGCACTTACCAGGAAAAATTCAGCATGTCTGACATGGTGGCTGGCTGCATCTACATCTGCCTCAGAGAGCAGAGCTATGGCATCTGCCGGGGAGAGGGGAGCATGGCTTCTCTGAGCTCACTACCTCTTCCTCCCGGCATTCTATTTTGTTTACTCCACCTACCTATGTTCTAACCTATCAGCTGAATAGGATTCTTTCTTTAATTAATCAATAAACTTCTTCTGTCATTTTATCATTTCAACAGCTTGCCCATATAAATCTCCCATGTGTCTTCTGTTGTATAATCTTTCATTTGTAAAGAACTTGCACTCTCAGGGGAGGATTTTTCTGACATCTCTGTGGATGGAGATCATATGAGAAAGATCAGATGAGCAACCATGACAACTCTAATCTGTAGAGTTAGGTGGACCAGAGATTGATGGCTGACATTCCTGTGCTATGCATCAGATGCCCCTGAACTCTGGCCCTGTTGACAGACAGGCAGACATCAAGTTGGTCACACATACTTAACTCATTCAGGTTGACAGATACTGTAAATGGAGTTTTAATTCTTCTCCTAAACTAATAAAAAAACCAAGATTAGGAGAAGAGAAGAGCCTGAGTAAGGCCTCAAAATGGGTCATTTTGCAAAGGAAAGGTTACCTGCCTCCATGTATGCTGTCTCCCTTTCTTAGTCAAATCCATCTTTCCAGTGTCTAGCTAACAGCTAACCATAGGATTGAACCCAACTGCCTTTGATTTCTGAAATAAGTGCTGTCCCCTTAAGGTCTCATAACAGCACAGGAAGGTTTGTAAGACTGTCCCAGCAACAATTTAAAGCAATTCTAGGACACGAAAGATGCAGCAAATTTGGTTAATTGGTAATATAGATCGTTCTGATGGGACAAAATAATTTAGAATTAAAAAAAAAAACAGATTGGTGTACTCACGATGAATTAATGTGATATGGCACACACAGGATTCTGGTTCTGAAAACTTCATGCTCGGTGGGTTTTGGAGATTGTCGTGACCCTGAACCTAGCTGGATGCTTTGGGGCCTTGAAAGGACAAGACTTAATATTTCAGGACATCCTTGTACTTGGTCCCCACTGTTTACTGATTTCCTTACAGAGAATGAGCAGCCATCTACTCCTGCTGCCATGCCTTCCTCACATGAACAGAGAGAAGACCCTATACACACAGGTCGCTTGTATCACATGTGAAGGCATAAGTCACAAACAAACTCCCACAGCAGTTTAGAATTGTGATTAATAGAATGATTAGTTCTTGAAAGGGGAAAAGCTTAGAGATCACAATCCCTTACAAAAGCCCTCTGCAGGATCAGAAAAGGAGCCTAGTCGCCGGAAGGGAAGCTCAAGCAAGAGATCAAGCTGAAGGTAGAAGCTGCTTTTTAAAAGAGAGAGAGACCACAACTCAATGGGCTGGTATCTCAGTGGCTATTCAGGAAACATCACAGAGAAAGGATCTGCTTCATGCATGAGAGTCACCGATGATTTCCCTTTAAGAAAAAAACCCATCAAAACTCCCAATAACATCATCAGCATTCAACAACATGTCTATGATTTCTTTGCCTTGCCTTTGATTGTGCAGTAAATGATGCTGATAGTTAATCTGTGCAATTAATGCAAATTTCCTTGTAACTGAATAGACAGAATTGACAGGTTATCTTAAACACAGCAGGGAGTCACTCTACGATGGAACTGGTTCATCATCACCTGTGTGACAGTGACAGAATTAAGATCTTTCCTTTGTCTATAAATCTCATTATGTTCAACATGATATGTTGTCATACAGATTTCTTAGGGTTTTGTCCCACTGGTGGTTTCCTTGGTATGCTTACATAATTTTTGCCAGATCCAATCAGTTTTGCCATGCACTCTCAGCTCCACGTCATTGTGTTCCCCTTATGTTCCAGTCCAGGTATTTTAGACCTCTTGTAACTGTTGTAAGAGTATCTCATGTTCCACCTAAATGATTTAGGGTTTTATTTAGGCTGGGTTTTATCTTCCATCACTGAGTTCATTGACTTTCCTTGGGCGTAATTCCTGGGACACTGAGCCTAACTCCTGGGGGATTCCTCCAGTTATTTCTCCTTTCTTAGGTAGTTTACACTCTCACTATTACTGTGAGAGTGTATCTGTAGCAAATATTCTTCTCAAGATGAGAAGAAACTTCAATATTACAATCCATTTGTTATTGTGATTTAAATACACACACACAAACACACACAAGTTAATGCACATACACTGATGATATCTCAATTTATGGGGCCATTCTGGGGATGTCAAGATCGATATCTCTCGAGTGGTTCTCAGAAGGCCATAGGGTGACCCTCTCTAGGTACTTAAGCAGGGAGGAGAAGTTGACCGCACTGTGACATGTCCCTAGGAACTATGTGTGCCTTGTCCCATAGTCAGACTGATGACTGACTATCTTGAAAAACACCATGGAACTTTTGTTTGGCAAATGATGGAGATCAAGTCAGGGTCAAAATCAGAAACCTAGATGGAGCTTCCAAGCTCCAGTGGAAGAGCAGATGGATGGAGAAAAAGAGCAAGGATGTCAGGAATATAAGGGCTTGGTCCACACTATGAGACACTGTTCCTGAACTAAGGGGATTTCAACTAATCCAGTGACCTGGGAATGAAAGAACATGGGATCAATCTGGAAGCTCTGAATGTGGCTGACAATTGGGGCAGACGGAGAAGCCAAAGATAATGGCACTTGCAAATGTCTGCATATCATACACTGGCTTTTTGTGATCATATTGTTTGTGGATGCATACCTTGCTAAATCTGGATGGATGAAGGGTGGGCTTGGACTTCCCACAGCTCAAAGTACCCTGCCCTCTATTTGGACTGTTGTTTAGTGGAGAGGTTTACTTGCGCAGCAAGAAGAATGTGGGAGGAGGAAGAGAAGTGGAAAGTTTGATAATTATTATTATGAAGTAATGGAAAAATCAATAGAAAAATACAGATGACGACATTGGAGCTAGGAAAAAAAAACATTCATGTGAGTTGTTGACTCAGACCAAAAATTATTTTACGGAAAAAAAAAAACACATAAAGGGGTTGAGTTACTTGGAAAATATAACTCAAGTAATTGGGAAGAAGATTGGGGTTTTTATTTTGGGTCTTCATGGGGCTGTATGAGCAGCATTTTAGGACCTGTATGCTGGATATTTCTGGGGGTTAGTAGGGAAGAAACCTGGCTAGGAGGGGTTTTATGACATAAGTAGAGCCTTGATGATGTCACAAAGCTTTGGTTGGGGTGGCAACTCTGTTCCACATGAAGCACTAGTCTTCTGTGAAGGTGGGCTTACTATCTTCACGGTGGCTGAGGAGGTCAGTTCAGCTCTTGGGCTCCACAACTGTTCAACCGAATTTCCAGAAGTTGGAATCTAGAGAGCCAAGATATTTTCTTTTGGTAAATATGTTTAGGAAGCAACTAGGACCTCTGTAGTCAAAGAAAGGTTTCTTTCAAATCTGCTCTGGGTCCAAAATTTATGTCGTTAACAGCTCCTATATTTGATAGTTGGGGGACGGTTAATGTCAGGTATTATCCCCAGTCTATCTTTGCTAAAAATGTCCAATTCCTCAGTCCACTTAAATGGCAAAGATCCTCTTTGTCCATATGTGTTTTAAAAGATAATTATTTCTAAGAGGTGCTGTTGCACAGATTAATGTTTCTTTCTTTTGGCAGTTTGACTCACAGTACTCACTTCTCTAATGAAGATACAGAATATCTTTATGTAATCAACCTGGATCTGGATCAGGAGACACAATAGAGAGAGCCAGTGGACTGGAGTGCCATGACCTTGGGCAGGTGGTTATAGATCAGCCAACTAACCAGTAGCTTGAGTGGTAAGGAGAGGAGTGGCTGTTCTTTGAATTCTTTGCCATCTGTTCAGATATTTCTTTCTCACTTTAGGTATAGGCATAGCTTCGTCTCTCATTGATATAGTAAGTCAGGAAGTAGGTTTCTCAGTAGAGGTCAATTGCATTTTGCAGCAGGAATATGTCTCTGATACACAAATACTGAGATGTAGACAAGAGTTTGATAATTTTCCTATTAATTTCTTAAGAACATATTCCATTTAGGTATCCAAATCTATTCAGCCCTGCCTTTTTCACTTTGCTCCAAAGTTATTCCTAAAAAGAGCCTTGACCTCACATCCTCACCTTCTTATCCTTGCAGGCACTTATGGTGGAGGAAACCACTTTGTGTCTGATTTAAACTGAAGAGTTCTTCCTTTGCAGAGATTGGCAGCTATGAAGCCCAAGCACAGAAACAGAGCCAAGAGACAGTGGAACAGGAGTGCTGTGGCCTATCTTAGAAAGTCTCCCGCCATGATGAAGATGCCTCTTATTATGAGTGGCATGCCACATCTCCAGAAGAAGAATGGGCCATCGCTCCAGAAGCAAAAACTTAGTAAGCCTTTTGAGGCCCTGGAGAATATTGTTGGCCGCAGAATTTCTCATGGCTGGAAGGAAGCCAATGAACCAGTCACCCATTGGAATGCCATCATTCTAGATCAACTGCCAACATATCCCTCTCTCTATTTGTTGAAATATGATGGGATTGATTGTGTCTATGGCTTGGAGCTTCATAATGATGAAAGGATTTTAAAACTGAAGATCCTGCCTAATAATGTGCCATTTCCTCAGGTGACAGACACTCATCTCTCAAACACCATAGTTGGCAGAGCAGTGAAACATACATTCATGGGCACAAATCTCTCTAAGAAAGACTGGAACGGGATGGTCCTAGAAGAGGTGCCAATCATGAAGACCTGGTTTTATATTACCTACAAGAAAGATCCGGTCTTGTACATTTACCACCTCCTGGATGACTACCTGGAAGGCAACCTCCACATCATGCCAGGCTCTAAGGAAGAGTGGAGTGGCGTGGTCCCAGGTGAGGTGCAGACCATAACGACCTGTTTCTACATTGTCAACGAGAATGATCCGGTCCTGTACCTTTACCACCATCATGATGATTCCATTGAAGGCAACCTCCACATCACGCCTGAATGTCCTCCAGTAGAGGTGACTTTGGAATTAGGCAGGGATTCCTTGGAGGGCAAAAGAGTGCAGTACAACAAAAAAGATGGAACCCAAGAGATAGGTAAAATTATTTGCCAAGTTCCCAACAAACCTTCTGTGTATTTCATCAAGTTTGATAATGACTTCCATATCTATGTCTATGATTTGGTGAAGATCTGTTAAAGTGAAATTCTCAAATTTTGAGGGGCAGACTTAATTCTCTCTTTGGGAATGTGTTTTTTCAGAGATACCTCAGTTCTTCTATGAATCCTGGTATCTTTTCCAATGGATTATTCTTTCTCAAAGAATAAAAATTTGTTAACATGTTGTGTTATTTGGTCAATGATGGATTGTGTTTGGTGGATGGGGCATCACAGAAATACATGCCTCAAAACAAAGCAGGATTTATGGTCTTTTCCCCTTGGAGAGTAAAGGACTGGGGATGCGTGGTGTGGTAAAGGACTAGATGGCTGTCAAGAAAGCAGTGGAGAGGGGACAAAAAGTTGTATGATCTCGGGGCGGTATGAAGCTTGAGGGAAAACCATGTCAAATGGAAAGATGTGACCGCTATCAGCATGAGGTATTGGAACTTAAGCGGATAAAGAGTAGATTAATCAGGAAGGGGCACAAATGTCTACTCAAAATCAGAGAAAATTATGTTTCATTTGATGAATGGTTTAATTCGTACTGGCTGTAAGTCAAAGGATGTTTGATCTCCACTAGAGCATGTTGCTTAGTGAAAAGTGTCTCCGCTCAGTTGCTCTTCTCCAGTAAGTTGGACATCAAGCTACCTACTTAGTTTTGCCAGAATTCTGTCTGCCACCTACTTTGTCATGCCTGGATTCGGTATGCCTTGAACTCTCATAGGTCTTATCCATGCCATCCAACCCTTGTCAGTTCATTTAAATAATTGCCCTGCCATATCTGGAAAACAGTGTTCCCTTTCATTGCTCATGTTCTGTAGTACTTGGGCTATAAAACTCATGAACACATTCACCCTCACACAGGATAAACATGTACATATGATGCCCACTGGTGTGTGACATGCACACATATGATGAATGCACCCAACTCCAAAATATCAGTAAAGTAGGGAATCCATGATGCTAGGTGGAGTCTGGCAAAGACCCCACACACCCATCAAACCGCCAAATACCAGTATGGTACTGATGTCTGACTCCCATCCTGTAAGGAACCTGCCATCCTGTAACTGGGCTATTTTTGGTTCCTTCATCTTCACAAACTTGTTTAAAATGTTAGAGTTGTCAAACTGGGAGTTAGGGTCCAGCATGTAGATCAGCTGTCCCAGGTCAGGTGATTTGGCTACAATTTGGGTGAGAAATTGTACCAGGGAATTCTGGTACACCCTCTCCTCTTCTTCTCCCTGTCCTCATCATCACTCTTGTGGGTGGGCCTGGAGCACAAAGAAGGTAAAATGGAATAAGCCTCCTCCTTAGTGGAAAACCTTGTCAATCCTTAATTTGACCTGACTCTCTGAGGGAATGCAGCACATTTTTTCCTACTAGGTCTCCTCATTCATTGGTTCACTCATTTTTCCAATGAGTGATTGAATTCATCCATTCTTTTTTGTCTCTCTCTCCTCTTTCTTCCCTTCTTCCATTTCCCCCTTGATTGTAGAAATTTGAGCAGCAGGGCTGCATCCTCATGGGGCCGCCTTGTAAGGTTATGCTCCAAAATAACAACACAAAACTATTCATTTCAACACTGCCTGCCCCATTATTTTCAGCCTCTTAACCCATGTCTAATAATGTATGTTGCAGCATGAGGTGCGCTTAGAAGGAAAGATTTAGCATGTCTGACCCGGTGGCTGGCTGTATCGCCATCTGCCTCAGAGTGCATAGCTACCATTTCTGCCCATGGGAGAGGTGCATTGCATCTCTAAGCTCAATTCCTATTCCTCCCAGCATTCTCTTATCTTTATTCCACCCACCTATGTTCTAACCTTTCAGGCCAAACAGTTTCTTTATTTAATTAACCAATGACCTATACTCCATCATTACTCCTATTTCTGTTTAAACAAGAACGGAATCTTTAACTTTAACATAGCAAAATTACATATAACAAAACTGTTATCAAGCAAGAATTACAGTTACAATATTTATATCTATTTTATCTTTTATCATAACAATGGAAAACTATAACTGTCTATCTATACTTCAACTCCATCAGAGACTCCAGAATAATACAGTGTTACCTAAGCAAACAAAAAGTAAGCCATTTTCAAACTCTAGAAATGACAGAGACATCTCGCTGCCTGGACAGTCACCCAAAGGTCCTCTGTACCGTTGGTGTTACCATCCTCAGGCTACAGGCCCATAGTTTCCAGCAGACATTTCCATGAAGCAGGAAATTTCAAAGGCAGTCACTATCTGCTTGTCTTGAAGAATGTTTTACTGACCCTTTCCTGAATCAGGAACACGAAAAGATCATCTCACCTTTAGGCAAGTTCAGTAGTCCTCTCTCTGAGTGATTTCTGTGTACAGTTTATGCAACAATCCAGGCAAGAGCAGTTTCTTCCTCAAATGGCTATCAAACTCCATAAGGATCCTCTGTGATGCCCATCTTCTTCCTGAAGTAGATATGTGCTGCCAAGAGTAGAGTGTCTCACTGTCATGAAAAACCCTAAGGTACTAAAACATTAAATAGCCTATTTTGTAGTCTAGAGAGATATGAATAATGCCTATCTAACTGAAATATATATATCTATGTAGCTAGAAAATCTAACTAACATGACTACAAACTTGACTATTACTAATAATTATCCATTAATAACCTATATACATTATATTTTTAAATGAACTACACAATCACAATACCTTAATTAAGATCAAAAGTGCATATACATATAACAAAATTGACCTAAAATCTCTATCAGTAAAGCAAAATCTATACTAATGCAAATATTCATATCTATATCACATCCCACTTTAAATGTAAAAGAACGTTTATAAGCCATATTTGGGAAAGTGGGTGCAGTTTCTTCTCTCCAAAATGCTTCCTGCTGAATGGTGGCATCATTATTGATTTATCTCAGTTGGCAGTTGAGCGAAGCAATTTTTTAAAGGTGTTCACAGCATCCTTAAGTAGGGCGTGGTCCATCCTACCATATTAGGATAGAGGCATCCACAGACTATCACCCTCTGTGAAAACAAAATAGAAACTCCTTTCCAAAGCATCATGTCCTTAGATCCAAATTTCAAAGTCAAGGCATTTTCAAAATATCTATGTTGTATTATTTCAGCAGCTTTTATAAAGAAACATCTTTTAGCAGCTATTGCTACTGCCTCAAAATTCAAATGATTCAAAAAGAGCATAATAGCATACAATATCAAAATTCGCTGTGAATTTTCCATCTTTGTGCGCTTCAATTTAACCTCTATTTTGTTTATTTTTCCTTTTTATTTTTTGCCTTTTGAGACAGGTTCTCTGTATCTTTGACCTGGAATAACTCTGTATACCTGTCTGTCCTTGAAGTCTCAGAGATCTGCCTTTCTCTGCCTTTCAGGCATTGGGATTAAAGGTGTATGCTACTACACATTGAACTCACAAAGATCTGTTTGTCTCTGCCTTCAAGGCATTGGGATTAAAGGCGTGTGCTACCTCACCCTGAAGGTACAGAGGTCAATCTCCCTCTGCCTCCCATGTGTTGGGTTTACAGGTTTGTACTACCACACCCAACAACCCTCTTCTTTTTTTTTAACTTTAAGAACATCAAATTTTAGCCTGCACATATTTTTAACACACTGTAAATAATTTAAAATTTTTCTTTGTCTTTGAATCTCTCTTTACTCTATTTCTCTCTCTGTTTTTCTGACCACATGAGTCTTTCATTTACCAAGCAATCTCAGTAGGACTATAGCCGTGGCTTTGCTGGCCAGATGTAGCCCATTCCTTAGCTTTCTGCCATTCCAACCTTGTGGCTGAGGTACCGAACAGAGCCGCTTTCAGTGCCACAAGTCTACAGTGTTTCAGCTTCCTTGCCATCATATGGCTGCAACAGAAAACACTCAAGCCCTCTTTCTGTAGCTGGCCCTCCTTCATAAAACAGTCAGAGTTTGCTCAGGCAGGATGGCCCAGAAAGCCGGCATTTTAAAACAACACAGTTTTTTTTCCTGCTACTGCTGAAAACAAACAAGCATTCAGTTGGCTTTTATCAACACCATTTAAATGTTTTGTGGCAGGACCTCTTAAGGGCTGCAGGGTTTTGCAGCTGAAGCTGAGTCAGCAAGCCTCTTTTAGATGAGAGCCCTTGCTTTCTTCTAGCAAGCAGAGCAGACCGAGAAATCGCTGCTACCAAGAAAACATGCTTTACTCTTTCCCAAGCTTTCTCAGGCTTTCAGTGGATTCAGTTGTCCACAAGGCTGCAAGCCATTCTGTAGTTATTTGAGCAGCGAGGCCTGTGTCCCCAGCAACACGGCCGCATTAAGGTTATGCCTGAAATAAATACACAAAAACTGTATTGTTTTAAACACTGCTGGCCCATTAGATTCAGCATTTTAACCCAATTCTAATAATCAGTGTTGTATTATGAGGTGCGCTTACCAGAAAAAATTCAGCATGTCTGACATGGTGGCTGGCTGCATCGACATCTGCCTCAGAGAGCAGAGCTATGGCATCTGCCGGGGAGAGGGGAGCATGGCTTCTCTGAGCTCACTACCTCTTCCTCCCGGCATTCTATTTTGTTTACTCCACCTACCTATGTTCTAACCTATCAGCTGAAGCAGATTCTTTCTTTAATTAATCAATAAACTTCTTCTGTCACTTTATCCTTTCAACAGCTTGCCCATATAAATCTCCCATGTGTCTTCTGTTGTATAATCTTTCATTTGTAAAGAACTTGCACTCTCAGGGGAGGATTTTTCTGACATCTCTGTGGATGGAGATCATATGAGGAAGATCAGATGAGCAACCATGACAACTCTAATGCTGTAGAGTTAGGTGGACCAGAGATTGATGGCTGACATTCCTGTGCTATGCATCAGATGCCCCTGAACTCTGGCCCTGTTGACAGACAGGCAGACATCAAGTTGGTCACACATACTTAACTCATTCAGGTTCACAGATACTGTAAATGGAGTTTTAATTCTTCTCCTAAACTAATAAAAAAACCAAGATTAAGAGAAGAGAAGAGAAGAGCCTGAAGTAAGGCCTCAAAATGGGTCATTTTGCAAAGGAAAGGTTACCTGCCTCCATGTATGCTGTCTCCCTTTCTTAGTCAAATCCATCCTTCCAGTGTCTCGCTAACAGCTAACCATAGGATTGAACCCAACTGCCTTTGATTTCTGAAATAAGTGCTGTCCCTTTAAGGTCTCATAACAGCACAGGAAGGTTTGTAAGACTGTCCCAGCAACAATTTAAAGCAATTCTAGGACACCAAAGATGCAGCAAATTTGGTTAATTGGTAATATAGATCGTTCTGATGGGACAAAATAATTTAGAATTAAAAAAAAAAAACAGATTGGTGTACTCACGATGAATTTATGTGATATGGCACACACAGGCTTCTGGTTCTGAATACTTCATGCTCGGTGGGTTTTGGAGATTGTCGTGACCTTGAACCTAGCTGGAGACTTTGGGGCCTTGAAAGGACAAGACTTAATATTTCAGGACATCCTTGTACTTGGTCCCCACTGTTTACTGATTTCCTTACAGAGAATGAGCAGCCATCTACTCCTGCTGCCATGCCTTCCCCACATGAACAGAGAGAAGACCCTATACACACAGGTCGCTTGTATCACATGTGAAGGCATAAGTCACAAACAAACTCCCACAGCAGTTTAGAATTGTGATTAATAGAATGATTAGTTCTTGAAAGGGGAAAAACTTAGAGATCACAATCCCTTACAAAAGCCCTCTGCAGGATCAGAAAAGGAGCCTAGTAGCCGGAAGAGAAGCTCAAGCAAGAGATCAAGCTGAAGGTAGAAGTTGCTTTTTAAAAGAGAGAGAGACCACAACTCAATGGGCTGGTATCTCAGTGGCTATTCAGGAAACATCACAGAGAAAGGATCTGCTTCATGCATGAGAGTCACCGATGATTTCCCTTTAAGAAAAAAAACCATCAAAACTCCCAATAACATCATCAGCATTCAACAACATGTCTATGATTTCTTTGCCTTGCCTTTGATTGTGCAGTAAATGATGCTGATAGTTAATCTGTGCAATTAATGCAAATTTCCTTGTAACCGACTAGACAGAATTGACAGGTTATCTTAAACACAGCAGGGAGTCAATCTACAATGGAACTGGTTCATCATCACCTGTGTGACAGTGACATAATTAAGATCTTTCCTTTGTCTATAAATCTCATTATGTTCAACATGATATGTTGTCATACGGATTTCTTAGGGTTTTGTCCCACTGGTGGTTTCCTTGGTATGCTTACATAATTTTTGCCAGATCCAATCAGTTTTGCCATGCACTCTCAGCTCCATGTCATTGTGTTCCCCTTATGTTCCAGTCCAGGCATTTTAGACCTCTTGTAACTGTTGTAAGAGTATCTCATGTTCCACCTAAATGATTTAGGGTTTTATTTAGGCTGGGTTGTATCTTCTATCACTGAGTTCATAGACTTTCCTTGGGCATAATTCCTGGGACACTGAGCCTAACTCCTGGGGTATTCCTCCAGTTATTTCTCCTTTCTTAGGTAGTTTACACTCTCACTATTACTGTGAGAGTGTATCTGTAGCAAATATTCTTCTCAAGATGAGAAGAAACTTCAATATTACAATACATTTGTTATTGTGATTTAAGTACACACACACAAATAAACACAAGTTAATGCACATACACTGATGATATCTCAATTAATGGGGCCATTCTGGGGATGTCAAGATCGATATCTCTCGAGTGGTTCTCAGAAGGCCATAGGGTGACCCTCTCTAGGTACTTAAGCAGGGAGGAGAAATTGACCGCACTGTGACATGTCCCTAGGAACTATGTGTGCTTTCTCCCATAGTAAGACTGATGACTGACTATCTTGAAAACCACCATGGAACTTTTGTTTGGCAAATGATGGAGATCAAGTCAGGGTCAAAATCAGAAACCTAGATGGAGCTTCCAAGCTCCAGTGGAAAAGCAGATGGATGGAGAAAAAGAGCAAGGATGTCAGGAATATAAGGGCTTGGTCCACACTATGAGACACTGTGCCTGAACTAAGGGGATTTCAACTAATCCAGTGACCTGGGAATGAAAGAACATGGGATCAAACTGGAAGCTCTGAATGTGGCTGACAATTGGGGCAGACGAAGAAGCCAAATATAATGGCACTTGCAATTGTGTGCATATCATACACTGGCTTTTTGTGATCATATTTTTTGTGGATGCATACCTTGCTAAATCTGGATGGATGAAGGGTGCGCTTGGACTTTCCACAGCTCAAAGTACCCTGCCCTCTATTTGGACTGGTGTTTGAGTGGAGAGGTTTATTTGCGGAGCAAGAAGAATGTGGGAGGAGGAAGAGAAGTGGAAAGTTTGATAATTATTATTATGAAGTAATGGAAAAATCAATAGAAAATAACCAATGAGGACATTGGGGCTAGGGAAAAAAAACCTTCATGTGAGTTGTTGACTCAGACCAAAAATTATTTTACAGAAAAAAAAAAACACATAAAGGAGTTGAGTTACTTGGAAAATATGACTCATGTAATTGGGAAGAAGATTGGGGTTTTTATTTTGGGTCTTCATGGGGCTGTATGAGCAGCATTTTAGGACCTGTATGCTGGATATTTCTGGGGGTTAGTAGGGAAGAAACCTGGCTAGGAGGAGTTTTATGACATAAGTAGAGCCTTAATGATGTCACAAAGCTTTGGTTGGGGGTGGCAACTCTGTTCCACATGAAGCACTAGTCTTCTGTGAAGGTGGGCTTACTATCTTCACGGTGGCTGAGGAGGTCAGTTCAGCTCTTTGGCTCCACAACTGTTCAACCGAATTTCCAGAAGTTGGATTCTAGAGAGCCAAGATATTTTCTTTTGGAAATATGTTTAGGAAGCAACTAGGACCTCTGTAGTCAAAGAAAGGTTTCTTTCAAATCTGCTCTGGGTCCAAAATTTATGTCGTTAACAGCTCCTATATTTGATAGCTGGGGGACGGTTAATGTCATGTCTTCTACCCACTCTATCTTTGCTAAAAATGTCCAATTCCTCAGTCCACGTAAATGGCAAAGATCCTCTTTGTCCATATGTGTTTTAAAAGATAATTATTTCTAATAAGTGCTGTTGCACAGATTAATGTTTCTTTCTTTAGCAGTTTGACTCACAGTACTCACTTCTCTAATGAAGATACAGAATATCTTTATGTAATCAACCTGGATCTGGATCAGGAGACACAATAGAGAGAGCCAGTGGACTGGAGTGCCATGACCTTGGGCAGGTGGTTATAGATCAGCCAACTAACCAGTAGCTTGAGTGGTAAGGAGAGGAGTGGCTGTTCTTTGAATTCTTTGCCATCTGTTCAGATATTTCTTTCTCACTTTAGGTATAGGCATAGCTTCCTCTCTCATTGATGTAATAAGTCAGGAAGTAGGTTTCTCAGTAGAGGTCAATTGCATTTTGCAGCAGGAATATGTCTCTGATACACATATACTGAGCTGTAGACAAGAGTTTGATAATTTTCCTATTAATTTCTTAAGAACATATTCCATTTAGGTATCCAAATCTATTCAGCCCTGCCTTTTTCACCTGCTCCAAAGTTATTCCTACAAAGAGCCTTGACCTCACATCCTCACCTTCTTATCCTTGCAGGCACTTATGGTGGAGGAAACCACTTTGTGTCTGATTTAAACTGAAGAGTTCTTCCTATGCAGAGATTGGCAGCGCTGAAGCCCAAGCACAGAAACAGAGCCAAGAGACAGTGGAACAGGAGTGCTGTGGCCTATCTCAGAAAGGCTCCCGCCATGATGAAGATGCCTCTTAGTATGAGTTGCATGCCACCTCTCCAGAAGAAGAATGGGCCATCGCTCCAGAAACAAAAACTTAGTAAGCCTTTTGAGGCCCTGGAGAATATTGTTGGACGCAGAATTTCTCATGGCTGGAAGGTAGCCAATGAACCAGTCACCCATTGGAAAGCCATCATTCTAGATCAACTGCCAACATATCCCTCTCTCTATTTGTTGAAATATGATGGGATTGATTGTGTCTATGGCTTGGAGCTTCATAGTGATGAAAGGATTTTAAACCTGAAGATCCTGCCTAATAATGTGCCATTTCCTCAGGTGACAGACACTCATCTCTCAAACACCATAGTTGGCAGAGCAGTGAAACATACATTCATGGGCACAAATGGCTCTAAGAATGACTGGAACGGGAGGGTCCTAGAAGAGGTGCCAATCATGAAGACCTGGTTTTATATTACCTACGAGAAAGATCCGGTCTCGTACATTTACCACCTCCTGGATGACTACCTG